>NC_090872.1:14157323-14207323 GCF_036669935.1 Montipora foliosa
GGGAGGTCTGGAGCTGTGAGTAGGCGTGGGATTTGTCACATATGGTTTAGGGGCCGACAGATCTCTCCCTCAATGCCGTACCGGGAGGCGAGGTCGGTAGCAGAAAGCAGCGAAGGGCCAACTGCGTCCAAAAGCGATCGCACGGGCCGAAATCCCGGGATGACTCGTTTGGTACGACGCTCCAGCGCCACGTCTGGAGGTACTGCACTTTTTCTCTCTTGTTCAAACATTCCGTCAGCGCATGCCTAAATGTTCTGGCTCTCCAATACGTAGCCATTCTCTTTACCCGTTGTTTGCTGTCGTACTGTATACCTCAATGGCCATTCATAAAACTACAACCCGCACCTATTGAAAGAGCTGTAAAACTACAAGTTCTGCTCATTTGGTGGTCAGATGGTGCTTTATTCATATGCAAAGCGGACAACACAAAGAAGATGCCAAGCAATTACGTTATAATTCTTAACACTTTCACTGTAACTTGATAAAATGAAAAGACTGTTTGGTTGTTGACAGTTCGCGAGATACTAGTGAGACGGGACTAAATGGACAAGAGAGGTGGTCTCCGGAAATTCATCGCCTTCTTTCTTTGGACCCTAATTGTAAAGGTAACTCTCACATTAGCTGCAAAGAACCTGATTTAACTTTACTTAGGCATTTCCTAAAAAAAAAAACAGCTAGTTATGGACAGTATACACACTCTCATGAGAGAATTGAGTACGTACGAAGATTTGAAATTTGATGTTAATTTTTAAAAAACTAAAAGGGAAGATAAACTTCAGTTTTAAATAGACCAATTTCGCAGGCGAACCCCTTTCAGCGGGTCCGGGGCATAGCCCCCGAGAGAGATTTTTAAATTCATATTAAGTCCTCGTTTTCAAGGATAATATTTGGTTGTTAAAAATATTATAAATTATCTCTGTCGGTAAGCGATTCTTGTCTATACTGAAGTTCTTCGTCAAAATCCATACTAGTTAAACGTTTTCTTTTAGCACATTTCACCGGGTTCGAGACAAGAAAGAAATTATGGGGGAGCGGGGCTTAGGTCAGCATACAACAAAGTATCATCTTTTATGTCCATTCTGAATAATTTACACATGCATGCAACAAATTATAATCTTTGGCACTCACTAGGTATAGACAAGAGTGAATTAGATATCTAACGACGACGGTTGCGGAAATGAAAATTCCACGAACAATTCGGATATCGAAGAAAAGTGAGGTGTATTTGAAGTACGGATTATAGACGAATAATTGAAGTGATCCTCTCACTTACCAGGACAACTTAATCAATTGTATTTTTACAGACACCTCAAAAATTCAGGCGCCTTCAAAGGGATTCGAACCCATGACCTGGGGCCCGTTTCTCGAAAGTCTCGAAAACGTTTCGGACCCGAACCTGGAAAGGCCATTCGTGAAACTGTTTTGTTTTGGAAAGTCGATCTTTTAACATGTTTGCAAGCCAACTAAAAGAAACATGTCTGTGAAGTTTGATGACTTAAATCCTCTCCGTTCTTGAGATACAAAGGGAATTGTGACACCCGAAAACGGCCCGTAAAGTTTCGGGACTCTCGAGAATCGAGCCCCTGGCCCTGGGCCCAACAAATTGACCTGCTCCCAACTGTGTGGCTTCAATAGAGTGTTTTCACTCACGTGATCAGTAACCTTGTTTTTCCATCGAAACAAGAGAAGACGTTTGCATGATAATGGAGCTCAATTCCCGGGGGATTAGTTGGAGACCCCAACATGGTTGCCGTTCGTTTATTTAGGGACACGAGCATCGCCGTCTTGAGGTCACGTGAAAACACTCCATAGAGGTCATTGGTTAGAATCCCGTTAAAGCCGCTTCAAATTTTCAGGTGTCAAAATAAGACAATTGCTTAAATTGTCCTGATAATTGCGAGGATCACTTCAATCTTTTAAATACGAATATCATTCGTTCAATGTGGAAAAAATCGTGCTGCTTTGCCATACTCTATAAATTGAAGGTTTTAACGAAAACGTGAGTATACAATTCGATACAACGTGAGTATACAATTCGATACAATGGCCGTAAATCTTAAAATTTATTTCTCCGGCAACTTTTATTTAAAACTGGATAAAGTGGTTACGTTTAGCCTTCTTAACGAACTGTGGTGCTGCGTTGGTGGGGAAGTAAAACACAGAAATGGGTTTATCAACTGAGTTGACATGGTAAATCGACCACCGTAAACGAAGAAATAAGCCTGCAAGTCGCACTCAGTGAGAGGAGGACAGTGTCAAATGGTAGTGGGGGAAGGGGAAGGGGAGAGAATTCAACCCTCCATCGGCTGTGTACTTTCAAAATGGCGGCCCACTACGAACGTTGAACCTCGAACAAGCGTCCGCCTGCCAAAAAACGCTTGCTCTGCAAGATAAAAATACCTTTGAAAGCTGCCGTTTCGAGCGTTAGCGCCTCGTTAGAGTGAATTCGTTCTGACGAAGGGCTAAAGCTCGAATCGTCACGGGGGTCAATTTACCATATCAACTCAGTTGATACACCCATTTCTGTTTTATTTTAAAACCTGTTTGCAGCACTCGAGTTATGGCACTCACTCAAATTGTAGCACCCTCGTTCTCCTCACGTGTGTTGTACCAATGTTGTACAATGTGAACAAGATGAAATCAGCCTGAAATACTTAGGATAGCGAAATGCACTTTAAAGTGACCCATAGATTCGTGGCCGTGAACATCGTCGATCCTGGTTTCCAAAATCAAGCAAAATCAGAGAAATTGATTGCACGAACGTATGTCGCTACGTAACCACAAAACCCCAAACTTTTTTTGTATCTTTTTGCGGGAGATCACATGTGGTGAGACGGAGAAAGCTCTTGCAAAGAAGAACTCAAATGTAATTCATTACGGCGTGATGTGTCTGTTTGTTTCAGTTTATAGTCGTATCGAAATCAAAACTGGTGAAAACGTTTTTTTTTTTTTACGTTGAATAAATGTAATTTAATTTGACTTGCAGAATTCCTCGCAACTTATGCACAAACGTACCACTGATGTTTCCGACGCAGAGGCCATTTACAATTATTATCAGCAATCGGTACAATCTAAGGTATTGACGTTTCTTTTTTGGTCAAAACTAGTTTATATCGATAGACTGATAGAGAGAATCACCAGTTATGCGACAATGGCCTTCTCTCTCTCTGAGAGAGGGGTAGAGAGAGGGAGAGAGTTTTTCTCTTGTCGCTTAAGGTGGCTCGGGCATATCATTACATGTAGATACGTCTGACTACTACTACTACTACTACTACTACTACTATTACTACTACTACTACTACTACTACTACTACTACTACTACTACTACTACTACTTCTACTACTACTTTTACTAATACTTCTACTACTACTACTTCTACTACTACCACCACCACCACCACCACCACCACCACTACTACTACTACTACTACTACTACTACTACTACTACTACTACTACTACTACTACTACTACTACTACTACTACTACTACTACTACTACTACTACTACTACTACTACTACTAAATCTTAAACGGTATACTGGTGTGTAGAGCGCAGGTGCATGCCCTTCGTATACGAACCACATTAAGTATTATAAAACAGGAGAAACACCGTTGCGCTCAATGTGTGCGGGACAAAATGGAGAAACTGTGCGAGTCACCTTGTAAGCAAACGTACGATATTTAATTTAGAGCAACGTGAGTACAAAATTCGACATTATAACATTGCTCAATACATTCACTGGAAGACAGCTGAGAAATGGGGGTTCGACAGAGCTGCAAAGTGGTATGAACAAAAACCTGAAGATGTGTTAGAGAATGACGCGGGAACTTCACCATTCAGTGCGATTGAATGGTTGAAGCAAAAGGATGGGACATTAAAGTGATAAAAAAAGGAGAAAGTGGTCCACATTATTAATATTGCGATCTGAGTGACACTAGAGCGAAGGAGAAAGAACGTGACAAGATCGAGAAATATGAACCACTAAAAGGAGGAGGTTAATTGGAAAGCTGACGGGGATGAAGTGATTCCAGTACTAGTGGTGATTGGAGCCTTGGGATTGATATCAGGTAGTTTTCTGGAATACGTGAAGAAGATCGGGATAGAGGCCACACTTGAGGTAAAGCAAAATACGAAACTCCTTGGTACAGTGAGAATCTTGACGAAATTCTTGTCCAAAAAGGTTTGGGACCTTTGTTAACTTGTTGTTGACTGCTCCCGAACCAAGTTTTTGCAGGGCAGACCATCAACACCTAAGTGTCCGAGAAGTTGTATTAATCAACCAAATGATAATAATAATGATAATTTTATCTCAGCTTGAAAGGAATGTTGTTAGTGTGAGATTAAGTCACTAAGTTATTAGGTTTTGTCCAAAGAACAGTACTGTACTTTTCGTGACAGCAAATTAAGAGATTTAGCATCCTATCTATGTGAAACGGCGAGCGTCAAATGGCATACTCCTGTTTGCCCTAAAAGCATCAAAATTCTCTCATCCTGACTTTTCTCTTTATTGAAAGTTGCTTTATATCTATAGCTAGTAGGCAGGGATGAGACCAAATCAAACAAGCCCTAATCCCAGTCATTTTAGGCAAAACTCAGAGACACGTTTGTCGTAAACATGATGATAAAGCTAATCCTTTATTCTCTCGTTCCCAGACCACTTACTATGGCAAATATCCAGGCGGCGGCGCCTGCACACTGGATCCACCTTCGCCAATGGCGTCGCAACCAGGTTGGATCCTTGTAGCCGCTGGACAATATGACTTTCTGAAATCTCTTGGCTGCGGAATGTGCGTGGAAATACGGGGGACTGGAAAGGGTAGTGGTGCCGATCCGGTAACAGGAGTGACCAAAGCTATTGTGCACGACTTGTGTGGCGCATGCGAAAAAGGTTGGTCTAGTTTTCTAAAGATGTCACCGTCCTGATACTTCTTCCTCAAAGCCTAACTTCAGAGAAAAACTACTTAGGTTACCACCAATTAACACTTGAAAATAACAATATTCAGAAAAGAGGCTTTGTGGGCTCATAATAAACTCCTTTCAGCAAATATTTAACAATTATTCCGTGAGCGCGCGTTGGATATGAGATGGTAAATAGCCAACGAGGCGCGTAGCACCGAGTTGGCTGTAACCAGCCTCGTATCGAACAAGCGCGAATGGAATAATTGTTTTATTAAATTCCTTAAACTCCAAAAATTTGGAAGTACGAAATGAGTCAGCTAGCCAAGTGGCCTATCAGGCCGTAGCTTATCCCCGGTTTCTGTAGCATGAAGCGACTAGGAGTATTTCTACTCCCCCCTGGATGGGATGCTACTCCATCGCAGGGTTACCCCCAGCATTAAATTCGCCGGTACCTATTTATACACCTGGGCGGAGAGAGGCACCGAGGGAGTAAAGTGTCTTGCCCAAGAACACAACACAATGTCCACGGCCAGTACCCGAACCCGGACCATTCGCTCCGGAGTCGAGCACACTAACCATGAGACCACTGCGCCTCCCTGGAAGTACGAAATACGAGCGAAAAAAAGAGAGAAAATCCGAGCGAAATCGAAAAAACTTGATGAAGATGCGATGTAGCGTAATACCTTGTGGACGTCAGACAGACGTAGGCTCATCACAAAAACATTTCTTGTCTTTTCGCGTACTTCTAAACGACGGAATTGATCCAAAGTTTCTACAAAACAAGTTTGGCTTTATTCAGGGAGAAATTTCGCTTTCCGGCGAAAAAGTTTTTAGCTTAGCAACGCTTAGCGCAATCATTTACCATATAAGGTCAACCTAAGGTATACGAGCTAATAACCGAGATTGAGTGAACCAATCATGATCAGAGCACGAGAAATGCATTATCCGAGGTTGAGAATTTAATAATAAGGGTTAACAATTTCATGCTTTCAAATCAGGGGGCTATGATTTGTATATCGACGGCGATGGCAAATGGGAAATCGAATCCAAAGCAATCGATTGTCCCACTCTCCCCGGACCAGATGGCCAGATAAAGTTTCGATTCGTCGACGACAACCTGTGGAGTTTTAAACTTCAAGCAAGGAACCACAAGTAAGCCTTACTCTTGATATCTTGATATCTCACTTATCCTTTTATTTTTTGGTTTTCTTGAAGTATTTTTCATGTCATTTTCGAAACCACTCGCTCGTGCATTTTGGGTCAAATGCCCGCTGCTAGCTTTTGCTACCTTTAAAGTACCACTCATTACAAGATTAAAATGGCATAATTTTCTTATAATAGGAGACAACTGGTCATGAGGACATATCCTTGTGTTTTAGGGAACTTTTCCGAATCTGTTACCTACTGAGTGTTCTAAAATCAGTGTTTGCAGCTGTTTTAACGAGTAAGAACTTTGCGGCCATATTTTTGGCTCTGCACTTGTGCCACACTTTTAGGTTCATACACCGTAGGCATTTTCGATGAAAGGACAGCTTCTTTAGAACTTCTAAGCTGGTAGCATCTTTCAATGCGACCCTTTGGTTTTTACCAAGAGAAAATGAGGGGACAGAGCAGGAGGCTCCCGGTCCAGCCCTTGGGATATGTCATGTCTACGAAAGTTATTTTTAGACAAGCGGAAGTCTTTGTTCTAGCGGAAGTCTGTATTCCGAGACGTCCGCATGCAGGCCAACTTCGGTCTGATGTTTGAAAGAAAATAAATATTCATTAGCCTTCCACGAGCGCCGCCATTTTCTCTCTTCACTAAGAACCTGAGAGCGAGACAAGACTGCATGCGGACGTCTCGGAAGACAGACTTCCGCTAGAACAAAGACTTCCGCTCGTCTAAAAATAACTTTCGTGGACATGACATATCCCGACCAACGCCCTGAGCCTCCGTCTCTGTCCCCTCATTTTCTCTTGTTTTTACATACGTGATAAGAAACGTTTTCTTCTAACGAAAAAATCAAGTTGCTACTAAGAAACAAATATCTGGAACATCATCATGGAACTTAAGGCAGAGGGAATGGCGCAGTGGTGATAGCACTCGCCTCCCACCACTGTGACCCCGATTTTGGCGCCTCATGTGCGTTGAGTTTGTCCGCGGTTCCATACTCTGTTCCGAGAGGTTTTTCTCCAGGTACTCCGGTTTTCCCCTCTCCTCAAAAACCAAGCTACGATTTGATTTATAATGTTATTTCTTTAGTGTCCCCAATTAGTACACCGCCCCTAAATACACATATTATAGAATACACGCGTTATAATGCAATAACAGTTTTGTGGGATTTCAATAGACTTTCTTGCTGGATACCCAAGCAGCGTGACTCCCCGGAGTGTTCAGCACGGGGTATTACTGGACGGTCACCCACCCAGGTATTACCCCAGCAAACAGGCTGGCGACTTAACTTCGATGGACAAACAGGAATGGGCAAGCCGTACACTATCAGATGAGATCGAGCATGGCAGCCAGCCAGCCAGCCAGCCAGTCCACGATAGCATATAAACGCTGAAATCATGCGGCATAAAGATGTATACCCGCGAGGGCCATCCCGCAGGACTGATACTACATACTAAAAAGCGTTCTCCTTTGTCGAACGCCATAATCGTTGTTTTATAACATGCGCGCATGGTCGCGAGGAGTTAGAATACAATTCACAGGAACGTAAAATTATCATCATCCTCTGCACTAATCCGCATAGGCTTAGGCTTTTCTTTTATCACTGTTTTTGTTAATTTATTCATTAGAGTTCCTGTGGCTGGTATAGAAGTCGAGAAGAATGGAAAGTACCATTGCCTGAAAAGAACTGGAGACAACTACTTTACCGGTGACGGCCTTGGCAAAATAGAAATGCCATTAAAAGTGAGACTAACAGCGGTAACAGGAGAACAAAAGGAAACAGTTATCCCATCTATGTTAACGTCCGATATTCCTAGTGGTGTACAGTTTTCTGGATTTGAAACAGGACGTAAGTTTCGCTTAGATGTAGTTAAATGAGAGCTCGTCGCTCGTTTATCCATTTATTCGATTTGTTTTATTCGTTCAATTGTCTATTCCTCCCTCTATTCACTGTTTACTCATTTACTCCATCAGTTGTAGAACTGTTTCCTTCAGGTTTATTTAAACGCAGGTATTCAACTACTTTACAACTTTGCATGGCTCACTTTTTTTCACAGCGGGCCCCTCAAGTATTTTATGCGCTGGGCAGGGTAAAAAACCTCCTTATCCATCAGAAGGAATACGTAAGTGAATTCTAAACGTTTACATTGAAAGATATCAGACCATCGGTCACGGCTTGATGTCATTCTGCTTTGAAAAATGATGATTCAAGACCCAATTCTCTCATTTATTAAAACCAGAGAACCATGACTAATTGTTAAATTGATTGGGGTGTGAACCTAAATTTGTCCATCTCAGATAACTACCGCACTCAGCATTCCAGTTCAGTGTGCTTCCCCGCTCGACTCGATTCCACTTCAATGGCTCTTTATTTGCACACATATGTCTGAGAATCTCCAAGGGAGAAACGACAAGATGTTTTTGACAATTAGCGATTGTAGGAAAAAAGTAGTATAACTTTGTGGAACCACTATGCAGTATCGGAAAAAACGCTATATGAGCACAACGTATAGTTTCCGATTAAACCAAACAACAGGAAATCAAATCACTTACGATCCTGCGATTCGAAAAATTAACTTGAAAAAAGTGAAAAAGGTAACGAGAATTTTAATAATCATACGAGCTATGTTCTCTTGTTTCCTAGCAACTAGCAGTGGTGGAGCACCCCCACCCGCACTTCCTCCCCCTGGTCCACCATCACCATCTCCTCCCCCAGCACCCACCACTACAGGAGGGGGAGGGGAAGGAATATCAGCTCCAGGAACAGCAAGCGGCGGCGGTGGAGGTTAGATAGATTTTTCCAATCGGTAAAATGCAAGGAGAAAGCATTCTAATTGTTGGAGCTAGGTCCTGTGGTGCCATGAGGAGTTGAAAATTTGGATCTCAAAACGGCCCCTTTGATAGGTCTGATATTTACAGGTTTCCCATAATGACATCAAACTATTCGGCCCTGAAAATTTAATTGCAGACATGCAGAGGTCTGAAAGTGACATGCGAAGCAAGCGTTCCCGTACCAGAGTAGATCTTCGAAGATGCGCGAAACGTTTTATTTCGTCATTCAGAGCTCTTTCGTCGGCTCTCTAAAACAAAATGACCGTTCTATGAAGTATTTTATTGCAAATTGGTAAAGTTTCTTTCTTTTCATCTGTGAGGGAAATCGTAAACAAAGTGCTACTTAACAATGTTAACAAAATTATTGAAAATTATACTTGTTTCAGCGGGGCCTGATGGATTCTGCAAGGATAAATCTGGCGTGTTCCCAAACCCAAACGACTGCGCAGGCATAATCATTTGCAACAACGGCCAAGCTCACCACCAGTCATGCGCAAAACCACTACTCTTAAACGCAGACTCCATGAACTGCGATCTTCCTGATCGAGTAGACTGCGGATCCAGACCCATTAGAAACAACGATGCTTAAACGCGGAAGACTAGCTCTAAGGCCGTCTACAGGCAAGAAGCTTTTGATCTAAATTCTATGAACATGACAGCAATGGCTGATAACTTGGAATTTTGTCTTGGGTTGTTAACGACAATAATTTTTATTCCATTTGTTGATCGATGATGAATTACAAACGACTTAACTGATTTTTTTTTTGTTTTTTTG
This sequence comes from Montipora foliosa, assembly GCF_036669935.1. Lineage (NCBI taxonomy): Eukaryota > Metazoa > Cnidaria > Anthozoa > Scleractinia > Acroporidae > Montipora > Montipora foliosa. The sequence goes on from NC_090872.1 coordinate 14,166,985, forward strand.
TTTCCTGAGAATTGAGATATCGATTGATTGTTTTATTCAATGATTAATTGCTTGAAGAATGTGTTAAGAGTGGTTTTCAATTGAGTGTCGAAAGTAATCAGCGAATTGCTTTGGTTTATGATTACTTCACTCAGTGATTGGTTCAAAGTTCTCGCGCCACTTTTTCAACCAATCAGAAGTGAAACCAAAACCAATGTGCTCGCGCGTGCACATTTTCCCGCGCTTTGTGTCGGCTACTTGATTGGTTTACTGGATTGTCCCCGTCCTTTTTGATTGGCCAAAGTAATTACTTTGGTTTTGGTTTTACGACACTCAATTGAAAATCGCTCTAGTTTGATTGATTGGTTGGTTTAAGGTAGGGACATATAAGGAAATTGCGTAATTCGTGCTCTAGCAAACGCCATTTTGCATGGACTATTAACTTGCTCCGTTAACACTTAATGATTCAAACATGGCTATAGCAGTAATGCAAAAATTGGTTTTATGCACTTAGCCAATCTAAAGCAAAGGAATAAAAAGTTGAAAATGCGAAAATAAACACCGGGTGGCTATGAACACATATTTCTTTAGTGTGGAAAATGAAGACCCCTGATGAAGGCATGCTAAGAAAATGAAGAGTATCGTCGGGCCGTCAACTTGGCAAAGCCGACCTGACATACGTGTGAGTAGAAGCAGGGTTACGCAGAGTTGACACAGTAAAGAAAGCACTTGCTTTTCACCTATGTGGCCCGGGATCGATACTCGGACAAGATGTCGTTATGCATGTGTCGGTTGGGTTTATTGATTCTCCTCTCTGCTCCGAGAGGCGGGTTTATCTCCGGATAGTCCGGTTTTCCCGTCTCATCATAAAGCAACATTTATTTGATTTACTTTAATACGAGCAGGTCAGATTCAATATCCAGCGGCACGTTCAGAAGAGCTCTTGTCTTCCACATAACCTTACGTTTCCAAATTAAATCTGGTTCAAAGTTCTTAGCGGATAGCAGAGTAAACGAAACGTGGCAGCAATACAACTAACGTTACAAGAAATTCGATGCTGTTTTGATGTCAACTCGAAGTCGACAACGATCACCGAACGAAAGCACTGGTGTTTTCACTCAGCTCTTGGAAGCTGGAAAGCCACGGTGGATGAAAATTCACAACACAACCTAAAAATTCGCTTAAAACAGATTTATCGCTTTAGATCATGAAACAGTTGATTCGCTCAACAGCTTTTCTTTTTCTAATGAGGAACTTCTCCTAACCATGGGTAAAATTAAATCATCAAAATCGTCCTCATTTTCTTGTTCAGGTTCAAGTTCAGGTTCAGGTTTTTCTTCTTCATTCTGCAATGGTATTGTCTCGTTACTCGGCCTCCTCAATGCTTCCAACTCGCTATCTTCAGTTAGTTCGTGTCTCAAATGAAATGCCTGGCGGGCTACATCGTATAGATTTGTCTTTAAATGTTCGCTGGTGTGCTCCACCATTTTCGAAAACAAACTTTCCTTGTCTTGGAGTAATAAGTACGGCGCATCGAACTCCACAAGTTTTCCCTCGTCCAGTACCTGCGATTCAAACAACAAAAATGATCTCCACTTGAGTTTCAAGGATTAAAGACATTAATCAAGGATCAAAGACATTGTGTTGTCTCCATAAAGAGAATTACTTAAGGTTTATTCTTTTAATTTCTATTATGTGCTCATTTAACATTAAGGTGCAATTTAGTCGTAAAACTGTTTACCAGTAATTCGAGTGAACCTTTGGGTGCTGAATACAGTAGAGTATGACTTATTTGCGAATCATCATATTTTGGCTAGTTGCTGTTCCTTGTTTTCTTATTTTTGCCTCTTACTTCCATCATTTATGCTTTCAGCACGAAGTATAAGTCGCGAAATGTGAACTGGGGAGGCACTATTTGCCGGGATACAAAAAAGCATGGATGAGCATGCTCAATTCCTTTGGCAGCCCAGGCAAAACATTCAGGGCCAATTATCTAAACTGAACAAAGAACAGCCGGTACTTTCGAAAACCACGTTTCAAGCCATTTTTGCCAATTCTCTGCTTTAAAGGCTGTTCATTATCGAAAACAGTGTCGAGAATGCCATACCAAAGGATAAAAGCATATGTATCTTCTTGAAGCAACTCACCTCACGTCCAAAACGTTCTGGACAGTAACCGCACTGTGGAAAACCGCGGTCGGAGTTAGACTTTGGTTAAAATGGACCCTTAGAGAGCAAACTCGCGTTCTTTCAGCTTGTTTGGCGGGACTGAATATTTCAGTCTGGTGCCAGGATGTTTTAATTTCCGCCCTCTATTATTAAACTGACACTGAAATTTTGCGTTACACGTTTGCTGTAATCATGCACGTAATTGTTGCTATCAAACTGCGCCGGGAATTCTCCGCATCAACTTACCATAACTCTGTCTGAGTCCATAATGGTGTTGAGTCGATGAGCAATGGTTATAACTGTGCAGCTTTGAAACTTGCTACGTATAGTCTCCTGGATTAAAGCGTCCGTGCTATGATCAAAAGGAAAGGAGGTACCGATTCAGACATAGGGCATTTCAAAGTACACACCTGTTGCTCGTCAATGGTGCTCTGTTATGGGGTTATTAATTTAATCGAGTTGAAGATGATGAAGATGATGATGATGACGATGATGATAATGATAATAATAATAATAATAATAATAATAATAACAACAACAACAATAATAATAATAATAATAATAATAACAACAACAACAATATACAATATATAACAATAACACGATGATGATGACTGCCAACCAAACTTCCTAATTTACATGAAATGTAGAGAGAGCAATTATTTTTCGAGTCTAATACGTGTACCTGTGATCCACATTCGCAGTTGCTTCATCTATGATCAATATTTTATTATGCTTCAAGACTGCGCGTGCCAAGCACACGAGCTGCCGCTGGCCTACGCTAAAATTTGAACCACCCTCGGTAAGCTTAGTTTCCAAGCCATCTGGTAGCTCAGATACTGTTTCCTTGAGTTGTACCTGAGATGGAAAAATATTTTCGAAATGTTATGTATACATGTTAGCTTGACATAGGCGACCAACAGGACAAGAATTCTGGGTTACAATTTTTGGAGTTGAAGACACTTAATATAACGCCATGCGCTGCCACCCCTCACATATTGTTAAAATGAGTAACCTCCCGGATTTTGGGAGCAGTGTGATCAGGGGCATCCGGGATTATTTCTCGAGAGGGAACGCTGGAAACTAGTTTGCGCGGAAGACCGCCAAGCAACCGTTACGGCAGCCATCTTGTTTTTCTTTCCAAACTGGGTTTGTCGGGAATCGATTCGATGTTTAAGCAAATGTTTTCTTTTGTCAATAATCTCGCAAGCGAGCCTCTGTGAAAGGCTTGAGAGCACCTTGGACATTGTTGAAAATTTTACGACTTCTGGATGTTCATTACAACAGAAAGAACATTATTCTTGATAACTTATGCAAACCTCTTCCAAAGCATTCCACAGTTGCGAGTCCTCGTATTGTCGGAACGGGTCCAGATTTTTCCTAAGGCTTCCACTAAAAAGGACTGGGTCCTTGAAAGAAAAGAAAACAAAGAAGCAGTCTTTCATCAGGCAATTTGCGTTTTCATCCATTAAAGACAGCATTGCTACTCAAGGAAACTGAAAAGGTTTACTGAATTAAGAAGGCCTTAAATTCATTCGCAATAAGAATGGCCGATGATAGGTAATTTCTGCTTAAATTTAAACTGCCAGCCAAGATTTTCTTACTTAGTTAAACAGTGTACAAGCACAACAGGCAGCCCAGGCTCGGTCGGATACGGTGAGAGCAAATCAATGAACGGTTAACTTACCGTCATTGTCCAAATTCGTTGTAAGTGAGCATTGAAGGATTTAAATCGCGCTAAATCAGGCAAATAACCACACAGAAAGCAAGTCACCAGAACAATTACGTATGGCTTTTTCATTGAGAAATTTTGCGTGTAAATATCTTTTTGAGTCTGTTATTGGGAGACATGTACAAATGCTTGTAATTAACCGACGAAGCTTGGCCTGCCTGTGGTTTGCATTTACAGAACTGAGGTTTTTATTCCCCCAAGGTTAATTCCACACTTAATTAATATGAAAGATAAATCATGATAGTGGAGACCTATCATTTTTAACATAAAAGCGTTTACCTGAGGAATGATGGACAAATTACGTCTCAAGTCCCCAAGTGAAATATCTGTGATAGGAATGGCATCTATCCTAATGATTCCTTCCGGTTCTGCCAGCCTGAATAGAGCAGCTATTAATGATGACTTTCCAGCACCAGTTCTACCAACAACGCCGACCTGAGAGAAAACCAATCAATGATACTCATACAACTCCTTTAGGTGAATACAAATGAAAGTTAAGGGGCAAAAGAGAAAAGTAGTCGCAGTTTATTAAGAAAGATGCTGTCACACTCTCACATGTAACGCGACACAAAAAGAACACGAAATCGACCAGCTTCCCGATGGTGTGATAGCTCAAGTGCTAGGGAAATGTGACAACAGAGCAATCGTACGATTATGGATTTCGACGGTGCCGCTAAAACCGGATTCCTCTCATGTTTTATTTTTGGCTGCCAAGATAATCCTTTCAAATCCACAGCTTAAGGCGCTGTAACGCTGTGCAATTTTTCATGCAACCTGTCTCACAACGGGAGACCGTGTATCTTTTCAAACGCGGTCTGTGATTGGACGACGAAACAATAGATGATACAACAGTAACAAAAGAAGCAACAGGTCATACGGACCAATGAAAGTAGCAGTCTGGAATAGCTACAGGATTACTCCGCAAAACGCCATGGCGAGATATGTTGCACGAAACATGTACTGCCAAATTTAACATTCCTTACAACGGCCAAAAACGTTGCGAAGTAAAATTGAGTTCTACTTTCCGTAATGCTTCACGCAACATTACACTGCGTAGTGTAGCATCTGTCCTGCAATTTCAGTAGCGTCCCAACGGTTTGAGGAAGCAGCCAATACTTTGAAAATGTTCCTTTGGCCTCTCGTGATCATCGAAAGCGAGACAAGTTGCTAGAAACGTTGCTAAAGGTAACAACCACCAAGCAACTTGTTTCGCAATGTTAGACTAAGTGTCGCAACAAAATTGCGAGACAGGTTGCAAGTAAAATTAGCGAGTCTAACAGCGCCTTTAAAGGTATGACTTTCATTCATTCTCTGTCATATTTGATAGCGGGGATTCGCCGCTATGCGTTACCTTTTCTTGTGCTCGAATGCAAAAATTCATCTTTTTGAGCACGTACGGCAACGTGTGGTGATGTGCGTAGTAGAGACCTTCAGCCGTTATTATTCCATACTTGGGCCAATCCTTTGGTACATCGACAGTTTTGTCGTTGGGTTGCGTTTCTTGTTCAAGATGGCTGTATTCCATCACACGCTCCACTGAAGTCATCTACAGGACATAAGCAGCTCAACGATAAAACAGTTACAGGACATTGTACATAATGTTACCGATTGGGAAGCGATAATAAGGAATGCTATGGATGCTACTGTAGCAGTTCAGTGTATGTTTGACTTCAAATTCAACACTCAGTTAAAACAACCCATGAATATCAGGTTTCGTTAGCCATCGTTCTTAGCAACTGGTTCTCGACGTTTTTATATCAATTACCAGGCACACCACCTCGGCGCTCTATCGTACACACCACTGTTATCCACCGGTCAACACTTTGGAATGCGTGAGAGCAAGGCCCTCCACTCCAGCAGAAATTATCAATTATCATTATAAATATCTGTTAAATTCTGTACCACTTACCAGGCTCTCCACCTCGGCGCTCTGTCGTATACCCCACTGGAATGCACCGGTCAACATTTTGGAATACGTGAGAGCGAGGCCCACCACTCCAGCAGAAATACCTTGAAATGTGATTTAATTGGGAATAAGGTAAAATATGAAATCCTTCGGCATTATATGCAAGTGTTTTTAATCAATAAAGACTGAATTCTGCGTTAAGTTTTCCTTACAAACAGCGCTGCATAAAACCTCGATGTTCTTAAAGATAAGAAAGACAAGCAAAGAAGAAGAAAAAGAAGAAGAAGAAGGCGACGTCCCTATTAACACCGTCCAACAACACTTCTCTTCGAAAAACGAACAGAAATCAGTGTTTTCCTTTATAATAATAATAATTGGCAGTGCTAATCACCCTTTACTTGCAGTCTTCAGGACTGAATTACGAAGGGCGCAGCTCACAATATCGGGCTGAAAGCTTACAAGGGCGCCTCTGGTTGCCGCTATACAATCCATGTTGATGTCGGAGCACAGCACCACAGCTAGATGTTAATTAGTTGTGAGTCGATTTTGATGAGGGAGGAAAACCGGAGTACCCGGAGAAAAACCCTCGAATCAGGTTGAGATTGACTGAAATTCAGCCCACATGCAAGCCGGGGCCAGAGTTGAACCCCGGCTAGCAGTGGTGGGAGGCCCGATAGATAACCACTAAGCCACCCTGACTCCCAATGAAAGATGTGTAACACAATCGTGAGATTGCTGTTACCGACTTTGTCCGTTTGACTATCCTGTAATTTGGAATGCACTTGAAGGAAATATGGATTCGCCCCCAACCTAGACTGCTTGCAGTCCCTTTTCAGTTAGTCGAACCGCCAACTTTGGTCACGCAAGCGAGCGTGACCAAAGCGGACGGTTCGACTGACTCAAAAGGAACTGCGAGCAGTCTACCCCTTACCAACCCCACCCCTCCCTCTTCAGGCGGCTTATCCCCAGCAAACAGATATGATGACCCTAACAGCCACGAAAAAGTGAAGGAGGCAAGACGTAAATGAAAAGTCCAAATTGAAAACTACTTGTTTTGACTTACTAATCCCGCCCTCTGCCATCAAAAGAGGAGTAAATGTCGCCACAATAATAAACATGGCACACATGAAATCCAGCCTGCATCCAAGCCACCTCGATCCCGCTTGGAATAAAAACCACGTGGCCGTGTGATCATCTTGATAGACATGATACATGTCCCTAAACCTGCCTTCGACTGAGTATGCCCGGATAGTGGTGAGACCTTGAATGGTGGCAGATATGTGAGAGTACAAAGGATTGCGGTCTGACAAAGAGAAACAAAACCACTTGTTAAATTAAAATGAAAAGTATCTTTTGTTTTGAGAAATTCACATGAAAGAATAACGGGAACCTTTAGCAACACCGCCCTCAACAAGGACGACAATGCCTCAAAACACTGGGTGTAATTGACCCAAAACAATAGCTCTGCACGCCTGGCAAGTGCAAGCTACATTTTAGGATGCTCCTCTGCCGTCATCCTCAAAGCAGCGACACGAAATAGCCCAAACCAAGGTTGTGTGGACGACGAGAGCGCTCGACCATGATTTTTCTTTTTCTCAAACAATGTAAACACAGTTTAACAGGGTTTTCGACAGTTTTGAAAAGTAGCGGATATATTTCTGAAAGCCCGGACGTGACATTTTTGGCCCCGCAAGGCGCCTCACGAGCACCGAAGGCGCGAGCTATCTAAGGGGATGTGGGGGAATGTCCCCCAGGAAATTGATAAAACAGAACAATCAGAAACGCTGTTTCCAGTGTTTCTGGAACCCACGAATCAGTTTTCCAGGTAAGGCGGAGTTCACTGAAGTTCTCTTTAAAAAGGAAGACACTTTGCGCGCGAAAAGAAGCTGCAATGGTCGGAAAGCCATCAGAATAACGAAGTCGTTGCTTGAGGTCCCTTATTAGACTGGGAAAAAGATTGTGCGAGACTAAGGATGCGAGGGAAAAGAGGCTATTGATCTCAATAGACAAAAAGACGAAAGTATTCTACTGATATAAAGTGCCGCTAACTCAGTATCCTGGGTCCATAAATGCATGGTTCTAAGGAAAAAAATACTGAAAAACTGAACAATTTGACATGTTTAAAAGCAAGGATTCCATACGGTTTACAACTGAAAGTAAACTTGGCTTTTGAAAAAAAGCGGAAAAGAACAAGGAGATGTTGAAATGAGGAATTAAAGAGCCAAATACACTCAAATTCTTTTTAAGGATAAGGGGAATAAACAGAGGCCGTTGCATTAAGAATATGGAAATTCCCTTGTCGGTGTGTTGTTCCTGACGAGTTCTTACAGTAAAGCCGAAAAAACCTAAGAACATGGCATAAAGAAAAAAAAATTAATGATGAATGATGAGAGAGCAAATATGGATGGAAGTGATCAGGAAATTAAACCCATCCATCTTTACCCTATCATTTTTTCCATTTTGTGGGGCTATAACTTACTCATTGCTTCAAGGCGTTTGATTTCTCTTGAAGTCTTCAAATAGTAATGTCGTATAAACAGGAACATCCCTACAATAGGGATGGCGGCTGCAAGAAGGTAGGGCATTGCTACCACATTCAATAACAAAACCGCGAAGGCCATGAGCATGAGCTGAAATTGAAAGACAAGGTATAGTACCTTTAGTTGTTGTTGTTGTTGCATTGCGTGGAGGTGGTTCTAGAATATATCTAACAACTGGCGATACAATCAACGCTGTTGTTTGGACGCTTGGGACAACAGTGTCGCTCCTTTAGTTTGCAGCTTTGTATCAGAGTGCAATTTTTGGAACCCAACAGTAGTTGTACTTTTTAATTTCAAAGTATTGCAACTCGACTTATCTAAGTTAACAATAATTATCACAATAATAATAGGCAAATCAAATGAGCATACAAAAGAACTCTTGCGATGCTTGTATCGCCCCCGATAAATACACTATAGACAAAAGTGTCCAAAACGTTGAGAGACCAATTTCGATATATTAAAATTCAATCCTGAATAAAAGGTATCATCTCGAGGCTCTGGGGAATAAAATATAAGAATTTGTAAGAGTTTATTCCCCGGAGCCTAGAGATTACGCCGTTTGCTTAGGACTGGGTTTTAACTATATCGAAATTTGTCTAATGGATTGTAACCTTTTAAGCTAAATTCATAAATCTCCAAACCGGATTAGCATCAAAATAAAGTGGGTCTGATTGTCAACTTGCTGTCAGTCTTCCGCACTATGCCTCTGAAACTGATGAAGGCCAGGTTTGTATATTTAAATGACTCAGATGATCTCATGACCTCAAAATCAAAACCAAAATACCCTGAGCTGTTATGTGAAACTAAATATTAATTGAATTGAAGTAAAAGACGTGAGTGGGCCATGCATGACAGCAAAAAGTTGGATGATAACGATAATGATGATGATGATGATGATGATGATGTGGTGGTGGTAGTGGTGGAAACGATGATGGTAGTGATTTCAGGAGAACGACGTTTAGCCAAATCGATTGGCAAAACGACAAATGATTGGCTCATTAATATGAAATATCGAGCTAACGAAATCAAAATGCAATCTCATTCAACAATTTTTCATTTGAAAGGATATGGGTGGATTGTGTCAAATCGGCCAACAGACGGCGATTGACAGTTAACTGACTGTAAACTAACGGATGGCGCGACGTAACCTGCGATCAGGCGTACTTTTCTTTAGACAGGGCGCGAAAAGGCTGTCTAAACAAAAGTACGCCTGATCACAGGTTAAGCGTGACGAATTGGTACGACTATTCATTTATACACCTCATTCAAAAACGGCTACCATTTTAGTATTTTTTTGTTTGCTTGCAAATTAGCCCTGCTTGCCTCGTTTGAGGTTAAATACTCCATTGAACTTTAATTTTAAGAACGAGGCAAAAAGGGCTAATTTGCAAGCAATTAAACGAATACGAAAATGGCGGCCATTTTGGAATAGGTGTATTGTCTGTGATGATTAACGGATTGAAAGATAATAAACAAACCTACCCGACAATACTCATAAAATGTGTACGGCAACAGGTTGTCCATTTGACCAATATCCTTTGAGAATCTGTTCAACACCCTTCCTGGAAAATGAAGAAGCGACTTTTTACTGATGGGGCTTCAAAAATGGCTGGCCATCCATGAACTCCTAACAACGTTCTGCAGATACATTTTGTTTAAAATGTGTGTTCCATTTAATTGGACAAACCATGCTTTGAAAATTTCATTGTAAACTACTTTTGGCTTATTCCGTTGAGAACCTGAAACAGCTTGAAGAGACATTAATGAAAACTCGAACTTCAAATGCAAGGAATGAAATTTTTTTAAAAATAATGATCAAAGATTATGAAAAGTTTCCTGCCTTCCAGACTAAATGCACTAGCATTAGTTCAGCCCCGATAAACTGGATTTCTGTTTCGCCTGATTTGCTTTCAAAGCCAGGCCGATGAGCTAACGCCTACCGGCTACAACTGAAATAAAGTAAAATCTCCCCTAAGGGCCTAATAGTCGTGCATTTATGTACGGCACTCGTGGCAGTTACAATGGGTTCTTTGAATGATACTGTCACACGGTACAAAATCCGCCATGCTGGATGGCAAAAGAATGCAACAGCCTCCAAAACAAAGCGATTTCAACCAGCCAAGTGTGACTTTTCTTTGTTTTGGATGTCCCAGTGCGTAGCTTGCCATCCAGCTGGGCAGATTTTACATCATGTGACAGTTTCATGCAAAGGGCCCATTTTCTGAACGATAGACCACCAACACCCGGGGTCTTTCCCCCTACTATTCACGAAAAGTGTGTGGCTTCTTTAACGTCCCACAGTGTGGGTTAACAGGAAGGGCTGTGAGAGGGAGCCTACGGTTTATTGTCCTTACCTAAAAAGAAGTCTAACCAATTGCAGATGAAATAACAAAACCTGCACTTTCTCCTCGGTTATTTAATACCCTGAGTGTTGGTCCGATCGAGGTTTTGAGCCCGAGATCTGCCTCACGAAAGTCCACTGCTCAACCAACTGAGCCCCCGGGCAGCTTAGGGTTACGGGACGGGTTACGGTTAGAACAACGACAAACGACTTCGGTCACGTACCAACTGGGTTATGATCAAAGAAGTAGATGGTCGCTCCCAGAAGGTTCTCAAACATAAAGTTGTGAAGATTTCGTGAAGCACATATGGCGATATAAAGAAAAAACCCTGCAGCTGCAAATGCCAAAAGGAATGAGCTGACCACAAGTGCACCATAAATGCCAATGTATCGCTTCCTCCTATGAGAGAGGTCAAGGTTGTAATTTGAATGGTTTTTCGCCAGCGCAGCATGCTCATCCTCAATATCTGCCCTGGAAATACAAAAGCGAATGGAAACTAAAGTTAATCAGTTAATTAGCCTAGAATATTAAAGAGACGGTATAACAAAGTTCAGTGACAACAACACGAAACCCATGGCACATTTGATTGTTTCAGGAAACTGAAGAACCATCCGACTCGACTAGCTTTGCCATTATTAGATGGGGTATAAGTTTCAATGTGTTTCAAAAATTAATATTAACAGTGATAAAGGAATCCGCGAAATTTCTGAAAAGTAGATTCCCACCAACAGCAAACACAACAATAGATTGTAACATAACAAAAGTAAAGCGCGCGCTCTGATTGGTCAGTTACCATTTGCCTACGGGTGAATGGTTATGACGAAAACACTGCGAAGAGAAAAAAAATCCTTTTTCCTCAAACTCCAATAATAACCGATCAGTCTGCCGCTGAAATTTCTTGGCAGCGTTATGAGAAAAAAGTTTTAACCCGTTAGCGGGTGCTTTACCCGAACCAATGGCAAAGTGATTTGCAAGCCAAAGTGAAAAGATGGCTAGAGGCATTCAAAGAAGACAAAGGATTTCACAAGCTATTACAAGATATTTTGGTTATGTTATAAAACAAATAATGAACGGTTCAGCGTGTACTATCGAGTTATAGTTGCACTTGGCTATCGCCTCGTGCGACTCTTACGCTTTCTTCGTGCTTAGCAACCTCCCGCGTGCAAATAAAACTCGATTATGATAGTACACGCTGTACATGCAGCAGACGACAGCAAACGTAACAATTTTCGCGGAATAATAGTAAGCAGCAAACTATAACATAAACAAATCAACCGATTTAAACGGGGTGAATTTTATCAAAAGACCATGGGCCCTTTTTACAAATAGCAGCCGAATAAAATACTTTTTGAAATTTGTTTTTTCTAATACGTTCTAGTCTCACTGCCATGACTATATTCAGAAGATTATCTTAAATAAACCAAAATGTGGCTTGTAGATCTAATAAACCAAGAGACTATCAGGTGAGAGAACACATCCCCGTGCCCTATGATAATCTTTTTCAATCTATTTTACGCCTCGTGCCACGCTGTCAGTTATTTTTAGTTTCGTCCCCATGGCCGCGCGGTCCATGGTCAGAGGATCAGATGTCATTGTGAGGAAACTTGCGAAGACGTTTCTCACCGTCGCATGATCCAGTGAAATCCTAAATCGAAATTTGAAGATGTGATCGGCTTTAATTTATCAGTGTGTTTTGTCATCCTGTGCGTAATGAGCGTTCGAGAAAAGTTATTTCAGTTTCAGAGAAGGAAAGGAACTGAAAGCAGCGAGGAATCCTCGAGTAAAGAACAGAGACGACAAGAACGCGAAAGCGAAGGTGAGATTTATTTGTTCTGAGCTTACGAGCTTTCGCTTTACGATTTTCTTACAAGCTATAATATGCAGCTTTTACACACATTATTAATTTTCTTTTAGAGTCCGTAACCCTCCCCCAAGAGAATGGAGAAGTTCCAGGTAAGAGTAAAAGCACTGATTGTTAGGCAAACTACGATTGGTAATTTACCATGTGCGAACCTTGTTGTTTGGCAATTGAGACAAAAAACAGAAAATAGTCTCATAGTCTCTTGAATAAACATAATCATAAATTAATGACAAATCGGCCGTCATTGATGAAAGTGGCCGTTTTCGAACTAGAAGATAAACAAATCGTCTGATGTGAAAACGGGACAAACAAATTTTTAGACGACTTAGTCCTCTGAAATTCTTCCGTTTAGGAAAACGGTTTTTAAAAGACGATTTGTCCATCCAGACAAACAAGTTGACCTAAGTCCGACATAAATTCACGTTTACCAGTTTCAGCACTTGGACTCCTTCAATTTGACTACTGTCTGTTTTGGTCTCAGCGATCAGTAGTTCCTACAGAAGATTACGCCAAGATTACGCCGACCACATCGCTGAAGGAAAGCCTAGACCACAACACCGGGAACTACATGCCCTACTCTTTTCGTCTACCGTGTGGGAGCTTTAACGTTACATGGATGCTCGTTAAATGTCGTCCCTAATAGTTTAAGTTCGTTCTTTCTTTTGATATCCGGTAAAGGTTCTGGGAGGGGCTTTTTGGTCTTCCCTCTAAGAATCATCTCCCAGGTCTTTGTTAAGATTCAGGGTCATTCGATTCTCTGTAGCCCAGCGTTGGATGTTCTTATTATAACCTCTGCTTGCGATTGATCAACTGCGCCAGATTCTTATCCCAGAAGACTTGAAAGTCTAACCATTTGCGGATGTAATTACAAACGCAGCACTTTCTCCTCAGTTATTTTAAGACCCTGAGTGTTGGTCCGGTCGGAGTCAAACTCACGACCTCCCGCATGGTAGCCCGATACTCAACCAACTGAGCCATCGGTGCCACGTTAGACGAACACATCGACAAATTAATTACTGCGGGAAAACGGAACTAGTGATGTAAGCGATGGCTTAATGAAGCCATTTTTACGACATCTACCCTCCAATAAATTGCGGTGTTTAAATGGGAAGTTTTCAATATAGCACGAGGAACGAAGGTTGACGCCGGCCAAACGCAAGGTAGCAAGCCATAGCTAGTGCCGGTCTTCACGCGCTCAAACTTATACAGTTTGTCCGGACAACACTAGCGCAATTGCTCGTCGAGAAGACCATAGGACGATTTGTCCGTCAAGACGGACGATTTGTTCGTCTTCTAGTGTGAAAACGTTGAAATGACTGGTCGACGTTCTTGTCCGATGCCGAATTGAACCAAGCAGTCTAGTAGAACATGAAAACGAGGTACCTACACAAAAGGGGTTCTGTCCTCCTTGCAAATACAAAAAAAAAAAAGAACAATGAACATAACTTACCAGTGAGCAAGCCACCAATCTGAAGTCATGATTGATGCCTTGAAAAGTAAATCAGTTAACGTGTCAAATCAAAAGTAAAATTAACACTGTAAGTGCGATGCTTCTGGGGATTGGCCTAAATACAACTTTAAAGTACGCAGTTTGAAGACCGGAATTTCAAGGACAGTTCAAGATCACGGGACTAATAATTTGAATTTGTTTATTATCTCAAATAACGAGAGAAAAAGGGCTGAAGGTGATGGATAACCAAAAGTTGAGTTTTATTGCTTAACAATTTGAGTTGAGTTAACAAGTTGACTTTTATTGCTTAACAATTACATGGCGAGTTTCAAACTTTACATAGCCCAAAAGGAACTTATCAGGGACCTTTAAGGTGATACATTTTCACACTCAAGAGAAATGGTCGATTTTACTGAATGGGCGACATTTTTGAGAAACTCTGCTGCTCTCGATTTGCTTGACAATATGACAATGCCGAAAATCGTTAAGACAAGTTTTTCCCTATAAAACTAATTGAGCAGAAGTCTAGATGTTACTTATTTGGGGAAGCGAACTCAGGACATTTAGAAAGAAAAGGGCCACAAAACTTGTTTAAAAACATCTTTAAACTTAACGCCTTGCAAACGAAATGGAAGCCAATTGAAACTGACAAAGTGCTTCAAGCTCCTAACAGTTTAAGACACAATTTGGCATTTGTTGTGCTTAAAGTAACAATTCACTTAGTTTATCCAGACACTAACCTGAACGGACAGGAAAATAATAATCAAAAGCAAGATCTTTGTAATGCCAGCACCAGCTTTCCAGTAATCAAAGTACACTTTCCTAGTAACTGTTCCAGTAAAGCGATCTTCTTTCTCAGCTGGTTGCTTACTTGTTGACTCCTGGTTGAAAATTAGCAAACATTTACGTTGGGAAACAATTTCATACAGCAACGCAGGCATTGTTCTTCTTGTACGTAATGGAAAAAAAAACTGAATTAGGAGGTATAATTCCTCTGTCTTGGTTCGATGTTCTTTTTTTGACCCAGACAAATTGTTTCTTGATTAATCTTGAGAAATGATGGACAGTTTCTCTGCATTTGAGAACGCCTTAAAAATTCAGCATGGGAGTCCCAGATCTCCCTATGTTTTAAACATAATTATAAAATAATAAGAATAGTACGCGCACTCTCATTGGTCAATAGCTGTGTTTAGATGAGAGTATGGAAACACGGCTGTGACGTCACACGAATTTTGATTGGTTATATGTGGTTAGACGCGCGTTTTGATCGCCTGGTAGGAAATATGAGCGTGTATCAACAAAATCTGTTTCAATCAAGAAGTAAAAAAAAAACCAGCATTTACCTTCATTTGTCGAATTATCTTATCTCATCTAGGGGAAGTTGGGAAAATTCTCAACAGTTATGCAAACCGTCGACTTCGTCTCGGGTTTGCATAACTGTCGAGAATTCTCCCAAATCCCTCTCGTGTTTAGATGAGGCTATGAAAACACGGAAAACGTCCTCTATTGCTTAATTATGCATTGAAGTATGTATTTTTGTACTTCAAACTACAGATTTTGAATTACAAAACAAAAACCTCATACCACAGAATTAACAGCTGCTGTTGGACTTGAATTTGCCTCTTGACTTTTTCCCACCATTTCTATATCATCAGCTTCAATTGTGCTATCGGAATCAGATTCTGGAAGGGCCATTAGAGATTGAACATCAACACGTGATAACTCTGTAAGCGAACCTTGGTCGACGCACGAGCCCTGTCCAGAAGAAGGAGGTCAATTTACAGTAAACACTTGACTTGTCGGAAAGTTTGAGAGTACAATAGTTATTCTATTCCAGTAACTACGTTTACACTGTTCTGTTTCAGGCAATCAAAGCGTCCCGAAAGGAAAGGGAAAAATTGAATCTAAATGTTTTAATCAACACGTTTGGGTAAAACAATTTCCCAAAAGTTTAATTCAGGATCTGGGAAATGGTGCGCACAACCTTTCTGATCGCTTCAAGCGAATGGTTAAAAACAAGTCGACTGCGCAGCATTGTTTAATCCCACTTCTGTGGCATAATTTTATCATCAAGTGAAGCTATGATCCTCGCAGTTATGATTTCATATCCGCAGATCATATATGATCCATTTCATATATCATTTCATCGATAATTTTATCAGTGTAATACAATACACGATGAAGAATTTGTAACAGTCGTACTGGAGCTTTGGGTTTTTTTGGCAAAAGGTCATCGCAGTTAATGAAGCATTTAAGTACTTGCAAAGAAAGCTGAAAACCATTTCAGCTTGTGAACGCCTGAAAGTAGGAGCTCATGAATAGAAGCCTCGCTAACATGCACTATATCCTTGAGTCAACCTTTGCGCTAGGCTCGATTACCAACCCGTGTCAGCACTCACTCCCGAAATCACGGCTGGACGCGTGAGGTGAGCTAATAGGGACCTTTAGATTCTACGACGAGGACGAGTACGAGTTTTGACTGCCCGTTTTAGCGAAAATACTACGGAAATTTATAACCCGTCCGCTTAATCTTACTCTTTGATAGCAGTATAGGTTGCTCAGTTATTCTTATTGCTGGAAACTGAGCCTTTTTGCTCAACAAAAAAAGCCAAAACTGCTACGGTAACCGTGTTGTTGACTTGTTTTGATTCGACGACATTTTCGCAAAACCTCGTACTAAAATGACGACGGCATCAAGTTTTTACCGCCAAAATGACGATGGTTTGCGCGCGCTCACTGTTGTCTTATGAGAAAATCTCGTACTCGTAGTCGATCTCGTACTAGAATCTAAAGCTCTCTAATATGAAGCTCGCCTGCACAAATCGAGCAGGCATAAATTACAATTTTCAGTTCAAAGTGTGGCTGCGAAGGCATTCTTTGACCCGCCCTGTTCGAGCTTTACAGTGCTTTTAAGGTGGGAAACATCCAAGATTTCGATAAGGAAAAATGTTCGAGAAGCTGGAGAATGGTATTGTATCGTTTTCTACCGCCTGAGTTCGGAAATTTCACTAATTTTGCAGTTGGCGCCAGGAGCAAATACGGCTTTCAAATCCATTGCTGCATTACAATTTCTCCTCAGACTTCGCTAATGTAAGAGCAAGTAAAATCCTCAAGATCAATTGAAATTATTGCTGAGTTTATTGGTGGCAGAACGAGGGGCCGATGAGGTCGACTTAGAGCTGAGGTCGAAGATTTTGTTGATGATTCGCCGATAAAATTCAAACTCGCATTGATCATTTAACCCCAAACTCTAGCTCGCATCATCTGGAAACTTTGTTATATAATTACTGTTTTGTTAAAAGAAATGTTTTGGATCTCCAATGCCATTTCCCCTCAAACTATTAACTTCTCATAAATTATATTTTGAATTTACGTCACAAACACAATCAGTCGCTCACGCGTCCAGGCGTCTCTTCTCGGAGAGGATAACAGAACTCGAGTGAGCGGCGGAAATCGAGCTAACCTTTAATTTTCGCGTATCTTTTATTTTTAGATATGACACTTCAATAGACCGAATGCATAAATGGCGGCCAAAAAAATATTCTTTGTTTATGTGCTAATTAGCCTCACTAGCCTCGTTTGCATGGACAAAATACAAAACAAACGTTGCTTGAGAGCGAGGCTAGTGAGTCTCATTAGCACATAAACAAAAGAAAACATTTTTGGCCAATAGGACACTCACATTTACATCAATTTGCACGATTTGCATTGACATTGCTTTTGCTATTTTTGTCTTCGTTTGACAATAACTTTATTGTGATTGGCCATTCTAAACAGTGCGTCCAGAGCCGAAGAACTCGTGGCCTTCTAAAAATAGAAAGATACGCGCAAAGGTTGACTGATAGGGTTTGTAAGGGAGAGGCAAGCTCCTACTCGTGGGCACCTGCTGAAAGCCGTTTAAGCCATTTAAACTGAAAACCGTTTAATTAATTAAGCTTCTTTGCAACCGATTAAAAGGGCTATGTCACGCAAAATGATGTAGTTTCGTGACACTCAAAATTCCCAAAAAGTAGAATAAAACATTGCAATAACCACTTAAAACTGTTCAACAACATAAAAGAAATACAGCAATAGGATAGAGAAGCACAGATGGATATAAATGGACAAGATTAAATCGGATTGCATTTGGGTAATCTTGAAAAAACTGTCGGCCCGACATTTTTCAAGTTTATGGCAAATCGCCTGGATAAGGGTCGTTTTTGCTCAGAATCATATTGTTTGTGATGTAACAATAATTTCATCAGGAAAGGAATTCCACACTTCCATTTTCGAGTTTTTAACCCGAGATTAACTAAAGATTTCCTCTAAACACCCTAAAATAGCGTGACATAGCCCCTTTAAGATAACAAATCAACTGAGATGATATTCTGGTTAACAAATGCGATACACTGTCTCAACAGCACTTAAAAACCGAACATTTCCTCCATTTTGCTACATTTTTGCTGCAATCAACACTTTTTTTTCCATATGTTATACTGATTCCATGTCAACCCTATCCACTGAAGCTACTGAAATTTTTCTAATAAAACTGCTCAAGTAGTCAAAGCTGCATTTTAGCTGCGGTTCAACAATCACATTTACATTAAGGATGATGTAATTTTACTAACTTCCTTAAGGCAAAGAATTGACGTTGCATCTTTGAGAAATTGCAGTTGATGAGTTACCAAAACACAGATCTTTTCCTTCAGTAACCCTAGAATGCATCTGCAAACAGAATGAATGACAGTTACAGTAGTCGCGATTTCCTTCACCTCTTGCTTCTGGTACGTGTAAAAGTTTCGGCCGCGAACAGTCTGTGTTTCTTAGAATTTATGACACAAGAAGAGTAGAATAGATCATTAATGGTTCAAAGTTTATTGAAGGTAATTATCATATGGCCCGTAAGGCCCCGCGCGCGCTTTTATTGCAAAGCTATTGGGAAAATCCCCGTATGAGGGCCGTACGCATTAGCGCGAGCAGGGCCAGAAAAAGCCGTACGACCCTACTAGGAACACGTGCTGCTCCGTGCGATGCAATTTTAGCGGATTTCGTCGCTTTTAACATCCAAGTAATTTACAGCCAGAAAAGCAAATGCAAACAACGTATTAGACAAATTTTCTGTGTATATTTTTGTTTTTTTATTTTGTCCTAACTTCATCTTCTGAGTGCTCAGAAATAGTGTAGAGCCCATATGATAAAATGCTTATTGACTGAGTTTAGGTCGGGCCGGACAGGAAAATATTTGGCCCTCCCAATCAGTCAATAAGTACATATTAATAACTAAGGTAGCTGAGGTTGTCAAAATGAATGCTGCGTGGGTCAGAGGGAATCCAAACAATCTGGTTATACAAGTGCAGTGGTTTAGGTCTCTTAGAAGCCTTCTTTACCTTACTGGAAACAAAGATTTACCAAATGACAAGGTAATTAACAATAAAGTCAATATTATAGCTTTTTTTCTTTAAATTTATTTTGTCTTAAACTTGCATGACTTCGACCTCAGGGCGAGTGCAACCTGTTTCACAACTTACTTGTCAAAGAGTTCACGTCCCACGTGTGTATCTACAGCACTTAAAGGATCATCCAGAAGATAAATGTCTGCATTGTGATAAACAGCTCTAAGACGAAACAAGAAATAAATATCGTACCCACTCATACTTACACGTACACAAGGGTTTTCCCATGTAAACATCTGTGCGTTCCAACCCTTAACAATCTTCAGGAATATAAGAGATTTGACAGCGTACTTTTAAAAAAATAGAAGTGAGTGCGCCGGTATTTGCCAAGGATATTTTCCCTAAACTTTCCAATACTTTGAGCCAGTAATATAACTGAAAATACTTAAAAGTTACGGAAAAATCAATTAGACATTCCAGTTACTCCAACAAACCTCGCCAGGCTGATACGGGCTTTTTGTCCACCACTAAGTACTACGCCTCTTTCCCCAACCAAAGTAGAATCCCCACTGTGAAAAAGCTGCAGGTCCTGTCATAACACAGTTTCAAGGAATGTCTTTGAAGAATGCGTAATTAGCTCAGATGAGTCTTACCATACATCGTTGCTGTATGAGTTATTCTATGAGCTTCGAAGTTATTCGATACGCCCGATATCAGATAGTTAAAGTTCCAACATAAATGGCAATTCTCAATTATTATTAACGCCCATACACCGGTAGGCTTCAGAAACAAAGACAACGAGAGTTGTGACTACAATTACAAATTGAATTTCGTCGTGATTGCCATAAAATCTGTGGCCTTATGTATCAAATTTCTCCAAAGAATGTCTTGTATGCTATCCCAAAACATTAAATTCAAACTCGCTTTACACTAGGTATGTCCGACTGGAAGACACTCCTGGCCTCAGTTGTTTCAAAGGTGGATAAACGCTATCCACTGGGTAAATCATTATCCATTTGGTAGTGCAATTTGTTTCACTACGTTTGACTTATCCACTGGGTAGTGTTTTATCCGGCGGTGAGCGCTATCCATCGTTTGAACAACTGGGTCAGCTTTTTTAACAAACTAATTAAATCATAAACAGAATACATTTTATGAGTGCTAATTGTGAGAGAACGTGTGCAACAAGGAGCTCAATCTTTTTACTTCGTGTTTTGATTTCTGTAAGGCGGGTGGGTGGGAAAGTGGCTTGAGAGTTAGAGCCTGCACTGGGGGAGCAAGAATGGCACGGCCTTGGTGCAAGAGGTCCCGAGTTCGATTCCCGGATCTCGCATCCTTGTTTCTTTTTCTTCATTTCAGTGTAGCTGAAGTAGCTTTAAATACCCGTAAAACGGACCACTGATGGAGAGGGGGGAGTAAAATGAGCGCACCGTCGACCTCAGGTTTGTCAGTTGAATTACTGTTACGAGTTATTGACGTTAAATATGGTACTTTACTTTACTTCACTTCACTTCACTTCACTTCACTTCACTTCACTTCACTTTTTCACTTCACTTCACTTCACTTCACTTCACTTCACTTCACTTCACTTCACTTCACTTCACTTCACTTCACTTCACTTCACTTCACTTCACTTCACTTCACTTCACTTCACTTCACTTCACTTCACTTCACTTCACTTCACTTCACTTCACTTCACTTCACTTCACTTCACTTCACTTCACTTCACTTCACTTCACTTCACTTCACTTTACTTTACTTTACTTTACTTTACTTTACTTTACTTTACTTACTTTACTTTACAGTAAGCACAGTAAATTTAAACAAATCAAATAATAACTATTACCAACCTTTTGTAACGCACATGCTTCAATGACTTTGAGATAGCGATCCTGGGCGAATTCTTCACCGAAAACAATATTTTCTTTTACTGTTCCAGAAAATATCCAAGGTTGTTGGGATGCATAGCCTATTTTTCCAAAAACCTTCCTGTCGCCGTCAAAAACTGGCAATTCTCCGAGAATAGCCATTAATAATGAGGACTGTGAGGAAAACAATTCATTGGAAAGTGAAATGGATTAGCTCACCAAGTAAAGGGACCGGCAATCAGTTCACTCACTATGACACACAATTAGCCTGCAGAGCAGGCGTTCCCGGTGGTGCGATCTACGATAGATCGCGTTCTGCGGCCATTTTGTAAGCGCACCAAGGAGACGCCCCAATCCTCTGTAAGCTTGTGATCCAAGATGGTGGTCGATTATCAATTCCTTGGATTATTCATCGCTCGCCCACCACAATACGCCTGCTTTCCAGGCTAACACACATTGTCTTGTGAATATCATCCAGATTTTTGGTAAATGTGCATTTAAATGAAAATGTTTTTTCTTTTGTATTTTAAACATAAACTAACGTGTCACCACGGCATTCAGTATTTACTCATCTTTATTGCTTATTTCTTTGGCCATAACGAGTGACTGCTAATTACTGGCGACAACTAGATGTATTAATGATCTATCTTGTGTGTACTCGTTGCACGCAAATGTCGAACTTGGTCTGCATAACGTTCCCGTGTTACTAATCGAACTAAGACCGAATTCTTTCAGGTTATTTATATCGGTTATTTCAAGTTGACACTTTTTCGAACTTCAGCGAGGTTCGAGTAGAACATGTCTAGCATACAGGACTAGAGCAAAAGCCTGAAATAAAGCAGGGTATCAAGAACAGATAGAATACTTACTTCATGCTAGGAAAGTCAAGTACATAGGTTTTATCATTCAAATTCAAATTCCAAATTCAGTCCTAAACGAAAGGCATCATCCCGAGGCTCTGGGGAATAAAGGATTTGTATGAGTTTATTCCCCAGAGCCTCGAGATGATGCCTATTTTTTAGGACTGAATTTCAATATATCAAAATTGGGCTATTGGACCGAAATCTAACCAATCATAGAAGAGCTTCTACTGTAAAGTGGACTGAAAATACTATAACTACATCTCTCTCACACGAATCCCAAGGCGGAGAGAGACGCCTATTTACGGCCGTAGTTCATTGACCAGGAACTTACACCTGAACTACACAACTAAGAAAAACTTAACAAATAAAAATGGTGACCGTCACAAAAATGGAATGAGAAAAGTATTACCTTTCCTGCGCCAACTGGCCCAATTACAATATGCAGCTCACCCTGAAAAAGTTGTATCTGTTCGTAACTTTGATTTGCGAAATAGCTGCACCACCATACAACACATGTGAGACTTAATTACCTGCTAGTAGTCGGCCAACAGAAGATGTGGCGCAGTTGCTTCCTAACCTATATGACTGCATGAGTTTGAGCTTTGTCCGATGCCATTTTCAAGGTGGACCAACCAAAAGACGAATTTTTCTACACCAAAATCATGTCCACATTCTCTATACTATGGGGGAAATGATTCATTCCTGTTCTTTTTTTAAAGAAGAATTTGAAGACTTAGATGCTGTTGTTCTTAAAAACACTAATCACAACGATTCTATGCAAAACAAAAGGTAACAAAACTGGCATGCTCGACTATAATCGACCATTTAAATTCCAGAAACAACCACTACCTCCATTTAGACCAAACATGGACCTTTGCAATTCCTTTTGTGGGTACTGCCTTGTGGCAGTTAAGTTCCCCTATTGATCAGGAGGCAGTGTGGCCCAGTGGTTAGGGCGCCTGCCTTGAGATCCGGAGATCCCGGGTTCAAGACCCGCTCTGACCACTCGTCGAATTTGATCCTGGTAGTGTCTGGTTCAAATTCCCAGCTGCACTTGTAAATAGCCAACTGGTTTGCCTCCGGCCAGTTGGGATTCTTAACAGTTGTTGTTGTTGTGTTCTGTTGTTTCGTTGATTGTTTCATTGGCCCTGAAAAGCCTCTATGGGGAGCGGTCAATTAAGTATGTATTGTATTGTATTGTATCATCATTTTTGCTTAATTGAGCAACA
The DNA here is from genome assembly GCF_036669935.1 of Montipora foliosa. Lineage (NCBI taxonomy): Eukaryota > Metazoa > Cnidaria > Anthozoa > Scleractinia > Acroporidae > Montipora > Montipora foliosa. The sequence goes on from NC_090872.1 coordinate 14,190,295, forward strand.
GCCAAACGCTAAAAATTGACCGAATGAGGACACATACATTTCTTGTTGAAATGCTCATTAGAAAAGAGCATTATCAATGGTATTCAGTCACTAAAAGAACACAGAGTCCTCTGAGCAAATGAACAGTTCGAATGTAAAAGCTCTTATTTCAAATTCTTTCTTTTTAAAATCAAACGTAACATACCGGTTTCGCTTCCAAGGTGACATTCTTAAGTGTTGGGCTTAGAGTCTGAAAGAATCAACACATTTGCTCACCTTCCTTTTAAAACAACATTAACACAAGAGGCACAGTTCGACGTTATTGGGTACACCAATCATTTCAGGGCACAGTGCCACGGCCAGATGCAGAGGCAAGTTTGATTAGGATAAATACTTGAAGAAGAACCCCTGATTCACAATGAGAACGATTCAGTCCACATAAGGTCACAAAGGTAGAAAGTTCAGATGATAACCACTAAGCAAGCAATTGAGTTAAGATGGTAAATTGACTGCTTTGAAGAAATTCAAAAGGTGACGTTTCGAGCGCTCGAAACGCCAGCTTTCGAATTCATTTACCGGTGGTCGGTTTGCCATATGAACTCAGTTTTGAGAACTTTGAGAAACCCATTTCTGTTTTCCACTTCGCCACGTACAGACGCAGCATCACAATTTCTTTAGAAATAAGACCCCCCCCCCCCCCCTTTTAAAAGCTGTGCTTTTGAAAGAATGGAGCCAATGTAAATCTTATTAGATATAGAAATTACTGCCGCACACAACAAAAAAATTGTCATTTTACCTGATCCCAGTATGCTGTAATGTCAGTTAACTGCATCTGTGGGGCAACCATTTCACTGTCCATGCTCTGTAATTCAGCAGATGAGCGTGCATCCTTTTCTTCCAGTTCTAAGAACCTCTAAACAAGAAAAACACCGGGCAGGTTGCCATTCTGTACTGATGAATTTCATCGATTTGGGGGTTGCAAAGGATGCAATGTGGTCAGATCCACAACGCTGTTGATTTTCAGCCACATTTCACTTGATCTTTTCTCTAGAAAACGAGCAACATCAACTTCAAGTCGAGAACATTGAGTACCTTAAAGGATAGTTTCCCGTAGTGACACAAGCACGAGCACAAGAAAAATATGCAGCACCTGGAAAATACTGTAGCATGACTTCTGGCCGTATTCTTTATTTTTGCAGTATTGCTGCAATGTAGGCCGGAAGCCTTTCAAGCTAATCTAAGCTTTGTGTTGTGGACTCCCAGACCGCTCAATTCCCCATTTTTGCATGGACCTCTTCAACCGAGATGTTGCTTAAAACATTGTTCACAAGACTTTGGTGGTAACCTTAAATGCCTGCTTTGACAGTGTTAAGAGAAATCAAACTATTAATACTTCTCCACACAAAAAAAATCACTTTTATTCCAGGATATATTTTACTTCAGATATTTCCCCATAGAAACTGCCCGAAAGGGCACTAATCCAAAACATAAACCCTTACATGTACGTAAAAACGTCCCTCACCTGTAATCGCTTTTCTGAAACAGAGGCCTCTTTCACATACATTACACCCATGTTGAAAAAAGAGGTGAAGCAAGATCTGACACTCATAAATAGTCCCAAGACAAAAAACAACTTTTCAGCAGTAAGAATTTGGCCAGTCATCGTATATGTAGCAAAAACCAGCAAGTTGACAATGGATAAAGCACAAAGATAGAGTGCCCCATGGATAGCACGGAAGAAAGCTGATAACTTAATTGTTTTTGTTTCTCGCCTAATTAAAAGGAATAAAAATATATTATTAAAAGTTGATACAAATTACACATTGAAAAGGTCTCTTCCAGGGAACCTCCACGAATAATTGTGAATTAGTCAGCCAATTTTTTGAACATGTTCACGACACCCTGTAATTCAATCAAATGTGCTGCGTTTATTGCCGGTAAGTGTTGATTCCCTTAAACAAAGCAAACTGTACAGTACCAAGGATTGGCATACAGAGCAACCTTCATACCACATGTAGTCCTGCTTGGCACTCCTAGAATTTCTAGCAATGGTGCCTTCTGTTGGTTCTAATCAAAGATCTATCATGCCTTATCATATGGTGCTGGGGTATTTAACAGTGCCGTGCCAAATTTTGTGCTCACGTTATTGGAATTTGAGTGAACGCATATATCAAAAGAGAACAGAAATAATTGGTTATCAAGATTTTGAAGCTGCACTATTAGATAAAACTAGCAACAATTACTCTTAAAATCTTTGTCAAATATGCCAAGTAGTCCTTAGCATTTTGGACAAAAAGTTATTATTAAATTTTGAACAATTTCTCCAACCAACCTTCGTAATTCAGCCACTAGTTTGGCAAAGGGTCTTTCCCATGTGTACATCTTGATAACTCTCATACCTGAGATTATTTCATTCATCACTTTAATACGCTGATCAGATAAAACGGCAATCTTGGTTCTAAAAGACAAGAATTACAGAAATACACAATCGCATACATTGTATTGAAAGCACTTCTGGAATATGCGTGAATTTTAGATTTAACATGCTCCATGTGCCTTAATCCTAATAGGGAAGTCACCTAGAAATGTGGGAGAATTTATTAACACTCTCAGTAGGCTGACAGGAGCTCTTTAGCAAAGCCGATTACAATAGTCTTACAGATTAAAGAACGAGGTACTGTATATTTCATGTGTTGCGCGCTTAATTCGCGTCGTAGCTTGTTTGTTTTGCCTCATGGAATTATTTCATGTGTTGTGCACTTGTTCTGTGTTTGTTCCGGCTCATGGATTAAGGGATGAGGTATATTCAATATGTTGCGCGCCTGACTCGCATCGTAGCTTGTTTGTTTCGCCTCATGGACTAAACAATGATAACTGCAATCCACCTTTACACTTTTACCTTAGTCTGGCAAAATATCTGCCGATGAATCCTTGAAATGGTACAAGAAGTACAAAGAGAAGAACTCCAGGAAGAGCAGCCAGTCCAATTTCATTCCAACAGAGGACTGCTACCACAGTTATTGCTAATGGTGCTATCCAGATGTAATGTGCAAACTTTACTGCCTGACAGAAACATATCCAAAACGTAAACATTGAAGTTCAAGAAGAAAACACATTCATTGAAGTTCGAACAAATTCATATCCTAAAATTGCAAGCAGCTGTTCTCAGAAGGAGATTACAGCATTATATTTGTACGTACAGGTCCAGTTTGCGCAATAAAATTAAATAAATCCTTTTTGGTAAGCACTTCCTAAACTTTATCATTCTACTACTGTATATGACTATCCCTAATTACATGCTGTACACTGTACCATATCTTGTCTTGAGGTAAATTACTTTTTATTTTGTCTTGTGGAGTTGAACCCACGACGTGCAAATTACAAGCTCGAAGGCTCTACTTCTGATATGGCATCTGACAGGATGCAGCAATGCGGATTCGCGTCATTCCCTAAAATCCGCATCCTCCGCATAATTACGATATTTTCCGCATAAAACAGGAGAAATGCCTGATATTAGTGATAAAGCAGCTGCTTACGATCCACACAAACATAAAAGCCAAAGAGAGTGATTATTTTGAAACGCTTATTTTCCTGAAAATAGTGAATGATCGAGGGAATGGATCGAGGTCCAACCACATTACAATTTTGCTCCATATCTCCAAAATAATTGAAACAAAATACACGTTAAATCTCCCTTTTTTTTAAGCGAAAGAAATGCAAGCAAACAAAGGAAACACAACTGAAAAAATTACAGAATTAACGAACACTGGCAATGCAAAACTCCAGACGTGACTACTGGAGTAGTGCTTCTGTCTCTAATTTGAACACAAGACTTTGTGACAGGTTACAAAACTGTTCCACTGTGGCTAAAACTTTACATAGTCTTTGAACCTTGGAGGTTCTCTAACTGTCCTACTGGACCGTTTGGTAGTAGCCATAGACATTTTGACTGGTGTTGACCCAGGATTCTGCAAGGCCCCTGCACCAGACAACTCAACTTCAGCGTCTGTTAGGTCTTCAGCAGATGGGGCTCAGAGCATGCAAACTCTGATGTCTTGGGCTCTCCAGTTCTTAGCAAATAGCGACGATTTCCTTCGGTACTCTTCCCGCTCTGTTTCAACCTGTTTCAATCGGAAGAATGTCTGTAACTTTAGCAGGCTTCCACTTGTTGTCTTCTCGAACTCTTACAAACTCGTCATTCATCAGTGGTGGCAGTTCCTTCGCTGTTTTGTCATGCTGCAGCTTCTGCTTTCTTTGCCTTTCTGTTAGCTTAGGCAAGACTTCTTCAGGACCGTACAGTTGGGGCTTTAACATTTCTCTGGTCATTGGAATTTAGGTTCTCAAACGCCTTCCCATTAACATTTGCGAGGGTGACAAGTTGAAATCCTCCAAAGGAGTATTCCAATACAAAAGAATGGCTTTGTATGCGACGTCAGCTTTCTCAAGCATTGACTCTCCAACTGACCATTTGACTGGGGGTACCCTGGACTCGACGTGACATGATGAAAACCCCAGTCCTCCGAAAACTTTTTAAACTCTGCAGAACTGTAACATAGACCATTGTCCGAAACTACCACTGACTGAGGGCACACCATACCTTGCAAACTGAGACCTGAGTGCAGTAATTACCCCAGTGCTGGTCATGGAAGGAAGTAATAATCAATAGTAACAAGGTAGTTTCGACTATTCTTGTGTAGGATGTCTGTGCCAACCTTAGCCCAGGGCAATGGTGGGATCTTGTGTGACCTCAGTGGTTCAGGCTGCTGACTTGCTCTGTTTTCTAAACATACTGAACAGTTCTTAATCTTCTCTGTCAGATCCGCTGTCATCCCAGGACAGAATAACACTTCATGTACTCTCGCTATTGTCTTGTTGATTCCAAGGTGTCCCTCATGAAGTTTCTCAACCATCTCATACATACATACATACTTTATTTGTCTTGTAGGTCAATAAAAAAGAGCAGCTAAAAAGCTGATGTATATAGGGACAATGATCTTTTGCCCCTTTATGATAAGCCCATGTGCTACCGATAATTCACCTCTGTGATTCCAGAACTCCTGTAAATTGAGGGGGCCTTGACCTCTGGAATCTGGCCAACCAGGTTGCTTCAACGAACTTGGCCAACTGTTAATTGGTCTGGGATAACATGCTCTACTAAGATGATGTCTAACTGCTCAGCATTTGTCAGATACTCTTCTAAAGGGCTCCTGATAAAGCATCCGCTACATGTTAGTGTAGGCTTTCCCCACGCTTGTACACTACAGTGATTCCTGGGAAGCATTGGAGTGGGACCAGCATCCGTCGCAGGCGCAAGGGTGCTACGTGTAAAGACCTCTTCATAATAGCCTCCAAACGCTTATGATCCGATTCAACTGTAACATCACGGCCCACAATATACTCTGCAAATTTGGCAAAACCAATTACCACAGCCAAAAGTTCTTTTTCGATCTGAGCATACTTTTGCTGTGTAGGTGTAAACGCCTTTGAGGCATAAGCTACTGGTTGGTTTCCCTGAATCAATGCAGCACCAAGACCAGTTGAACTAGCATCAACTTGCAACGTCAACGCTTCCTGTGCATCACAATATCCTAACACTGGAGCAAGGGTAAGCGATTCTTTGATTGCTTTAAAACTGGTTTCCTGCTGCTCTTCCCAGTGCCACAGAACATCCTGATGTAGTAACTGTCTCAACGGTGTGGTGAGGTCTGACATGTTTGGAATAAACTTACTGACATAGTTGACCATTCTAACAGCCTTTGGACACCAACCTTGTCTGTCGGGCTGGGCATCTCGACTATAGCTCTGACTTTTTCCGGGTCTGTCTTCAAACCATCTTTGGAGACCACATGGCCATGGAAATTCACTTTGTTCTGCTGTAGACTTCTGTCTACAGTAGAGAACGCTGCAAAACAGCCCTAAACTGCGTGTCATGTTTGCCGTGTTGTGGCCATGTTTGATTATGTCATCCATAATGACCTTCAAACCTGGTAGGCCATCAAAGACTTGCTCCATTCTCTGTTGATAAACCACTGGTGCAGATTTCATTCCCTTTGGCATCCTCAAGTATCGATACCTTCCAAAAGGGGTCTTAAATGTCACAAGTTTACTGCTCTCTTCATCTAACTGGATTTGGTAGAATGTCTTTTCTGCACCCAAAGTTGAAAACACTGTGGCTAATGCACAATTTGCTGTAATGTCATCGACTAACGGTAATGGGGTAGTGTTCTCTTTTAATGGCCACATTAAGATCTTTCGGATCCAAGCTCACACAAATAGACCCATCCAGCTTTTCAACACAAACAAGACTGCTCCCCCAATCAGCTGGTTCATTCAGGAGTACCCTCAATAGGATTTTTATTGCTGCTGGATCAGCCGAGTCACAATCATCAAGAGTATTTACCTGCTTCTTTTGGCCATCTGGGCTGCGACACATCCTTGAAAAAATGGTTCTTTTTCCTGCACTTGTAACAGCGTCTCCCTGCACCAGGATACGAAGCTGGTGCATGCCGAATACCACAATTCCCACAAGGCATTCCTCATTGAGTCTTCTGACCTTTTCCGCCCACTGCATCCACTTTCTCAACTCTGCTGTTCTTTTCTCTTAAGCTCTTCATGTGCTCTTTGCTTGTTTCGGCAAAACGAACAGCTTGCAACGTTTTCTCTAAACTCTGTTCTCTCTCCATCAGCCTTTCTTTTGAATGTTGATCTTTGAGGCCCAGCATGGATATAGAGGTAATCCCCGAATCTTCTTTATCACCAAAGTCGCAGTTCTTAGCTAGAGTTTTTAAGTTGCTACAAAATTTGTCAACTGTTTCTCCTTTGTTTTGTTTTCGTTCGATGCGGCCCAGCACAAACGGAGCACAATGAGCGTTGAACTTCTCTTCTATGCCCTCAATTTTATCCCAATCTCCCTCAAAGTCCAAACAAAATTTTAAAAAAAACTCCACACATTCTTTTCCTAGGGCATGAAGCAGTGTGGCGACTTGAATCTTTTCCTCTTTTTGATCGAGTCCGCCCGCAACTTTGTAGAGATCCCAGGACATTTTCCAGGGTCATCATGTTTGGACTTTATTTCCCGCCACACTCAATAGGAGAGGCTCAGAGGTTTCAGGTGTTCCATCCCGATTCTGACACCACGAAATGTTACCGCAAACAAAGGTAAAACACACACAAGATGGATGATATACAGAACACTGCTTTATTCCCGACACTACGTGCCTGGTGAAAACGCTGACCTGTCACAACTCTTAAGATGGAAAGGGTTAAAGGGGCATGTGTGTTTTCAAGTAAAGAAATTTCTAGTTTCTAAAGAAACTGTGTTGCTGAGATTGAAACAGGAAAATTAATTTGGTTTTATCGAACATGTTGATAAAGGTCAAATTACCACTGTGAACGATTTGGAAAGCTGCCGTTTTGAGCGTTAGCCCTTTGTCAGAGCGAATAGAGGAATTGTGGGTGTTGCTGGTTTTACGTAGATGCAGAAGTTGTTACTTCAACTTTGAAGTGGCCTCCATTGACAAATAAAATCGCCTGGCATTAGACAGAGTAAAATCATATGTTCATTTGACAGCTATCTATTTCCTTCAAATGCAGTTCTTGGTAGATCTTCAAACTACCCATAGTCACATACCATTTCCAATATCTGTATGTCGCTGGTCATAAGATTCACTATATGACCAGTTGTCGTTTCGGATAAAGCAGCCTGGCTCAGACGCATTGCCTGAAACATAAACAAATTAAATTAATGTGATATATAGGGAGGCCTGCATCAAGCCATGATCCACCATTAGCTATTTAAAGTCATCGCCAATTGCTGAGCTTGGGAACTGGAGAATTAAAAGTTCATGAGAAGGGGCCTGTTGTGATCCAGGTACCGCACGGTCGCCAGCTGCTAAGTGGCACCTCGTCCAGTGGAAGACCAAGTACGTGTAGTCTGGGGACAGGATGGGTGGGGCTCAATGAATCCATAACGATTCACTAAAATAGCGTGCAAAGATGAGCAAACATTGCATGGCCACATACAAGCAAGCCCTGCTGGATTCCATGTCCCCCCCCCCCCCCCAAAAAAAATAAATAAATAAATAAATAAAACATGCATGCTCATTTTGGCATGAAAAGGCTGCATGCCACATTGGCTTGACAGTGACTTTGCCTAAATTACATGTGGCTTCATTAAAAAGGGCGTTCTTGAATAGTCAAAGTCAGATGATCCCACTTTTATTGTCACTACAAGGCTTAAAGCGACAAAATTAACAATCTTCAGATGAAATAATCTCTCATCTTTTTATAATGACTAACTTCCCACCAAGTTCTTTAAATTTGCATCCAGGCCAACTTTGGCAATTCAATCTCCTTCTCAAGAGTGAGTACTCTTTACCTTTCTGGGATTTGAAAGGTATCATGCTACTTGCAAAATTCTTCAAACTGGGTTTTAGTGTTTACACCTGGACAATGGGCCATATGTTGCATTGCATTGAAGATAGGGAAATGGAGATGATACTGTGGGAGATCAACAAGCATGCAGCTGACATGATGACAGCAGTTTCAACACCCTTATTGTCAATGCTAGTAGAGATGTACCAATACTATATTGTTCCTTTTCTCTCCAAGGGCTTTTAGTTTGCACATTAAGCTGTTAAACTACATGTTATGTAGTCCATCCAACAAAAGAAAGTCCTAACTTCCCACAAATGCACTGTCAGTTCACAGGTCTGACAGTGGATTCTTTCAGAGTCATACACACGTTGAGAACATATTCCATGCTAAGATCTTTCAACTACATAAATTTATGCAAACCCTTAGCTGGTACACTGTACATGTAAGATTATGCACCAACCTTTCTATAGACAAGTGAACCAGCAGCAACTCTCAATTGTAAACCATATCTTGTATGTGCAAAAAAGTTTGGAGCATGAAGTATCACTTCAGTCATTACAACAAGTAAAAGACCCACTGCAGTAATATAGACATCTGTTTTGCTTAAACCAGGTACTGGATAAAAGAAGGTAAGTAGTCTGGAAATAAGAAGTGGTGAAAGAATTTTCATTCCCTCCTGAAAAATAATAAAGAATGCAGTTAGGAATGAAAGGTATCAGGGGTTTCAATACCTTTTGAAGTAGATGCCTGGGCTAATCAATGTAACCGGCAGTCACTCTTGTCCTTTACAAGGGTTAATGAGCACTTGAAAATCAAAAGTAGCCAAAAGTCAATTTTTTTTTTACGGTGGTAGTTCCTTCAGTTACGAAACTGGTATCGATGGAAGCCAACGGTGCGCACCTTTTACCTACCTCCCTCTGTCAGTGCAAGACACTTTACTCTCATGGTGCCTCTCTTCACCCAGCTGTATAAAAGGATATGGACAAATTTAATGCTGGGGGTAGCCCTGTGTTGGACTAGCATCCCATCCAGGGAGCAGAAATACTCCAGCCTACAGTGTAGTCGCTTCATGCTACAGAAACTGGGATAAGCTCCGGCCTAGTGGGCCACTTGGCTCGTAAGCAGACTTTACCTAATACAATAAGAGTTATAAGCCGTAACTGACATTTTGCTACATATGAGGGCAGGCCAGAGACAATTTAATCCAGAGTTCTGTTTGGATAGTTTTTTGTGTTTTAAGAGTAGCACCCCAATTTTCTTAGGCCTCTCACAAAAATGCACAGTACCCTATCAACGTAGCTAGGTACTGGTAATTGTCTTTATCTTGTTTTTGTTTACTACAGTAATTTAATTCCAACTATTCAATAGTCAAGCTGTCAAGAGAGCAAAATAATAACATTGGGGAAAATAGGGGATTTTCAGGTTCAAACAACATAATAGGGACTTGAAAATCCACAACACGGTCGTCAACAAGAACGTCACAAAATATCAGTATCATTGGTTAAAAGAGGAAAAATAATCGTGCTGCATGTGCGGTGTGCATTTTACCACATATGTTTACAGTACTCTATACGGCGGACAACGACATGAAATCACCAAATTTGTCGCTTTGACGACAACACAAGCTTACAAATAAATGTGAATCTTTTATTGTCTATTTTCGCTCTGCATGCATGAAACTGCTTGTACCCTTTCATTGTTAGAAAACTTTGTCCATCATTGTACAACATAACTGACTTGGAATAATTGCAAAAGACTCACATTTCCAGGTGACGTTTTTGTTGACGTGACAGTTGCAGATCTTAAAGTCCCTAATATAATTACGTCTACATTTCTGAAAATAACTGGGAGCTTACCTCTACTAAAGGAAGCGTTGCAAGAAATAAATAGGGAAATCCTAAAAATTTTATGAAAGCATTCCTAAGCCTTGGTTTTCTGTTTTTCTTTTTGGCATCTTGTGCTTCCTCATTCCACAGGCTGAGAACAGGAATGAAGGGATCAGGATTAAGAATTTTTAGTTTCATGCATAAATTAAAGTAACACTGAAGTGCTCAGAGTGAGCCACCTTTAGTTACAGCACACACAATATCACATTTCAGGCCAAATTTCCATTTGCTCAAATATTATATGCCTTGGCTTGCCAACATGTAGGCTGGACTTTCATGTGATATAGCTTTATGATGTACTTTTTGCATACGTCCAATAGAGAACTACAGTACAACTTGCATGTGTACATGTATTTTAACATTTTGTTCCACATGTTTGCCCTTTCTGTTATGGCTCTGTATTTTTTGAGAAAGTAACCAGGAAATGGAGACACTACAATAATTTTGGTCTTCGAAAATGAAGCACTCTCCCACAGAGAGCAGTCTCCTATATATAGACCTAGAATGATATGTAACCCTAGAAACTCAATTAGGAGAGAAAACAGTGTGGACTGTGGTAGCCTGTTTGCAGGTGGTAGACCTTGTTATCACGAAACAAATGCCATGCCTTGGTTTTCGCTCCCTCTCTTTTGCACCTCCCACTGCGTCATTTTGTCACCAAGCCCAGACCATAATTAATAGAGGGGACTGGTTTGCAAGCTTGGCAAACATCAAAGGAGCAAACAAAGATGCCAAGATTTAGGTTGGAAAGTCCACAACCATGCACAACCTTTTGCGCTCATACACTACGCATGAATTACATATTAACCAACACGTTTCAATGGGTTAGTTCCTCAGTACAGAGTAAACAACTATGTGTTTTGTGCACGGTCAAGGCCAAAAAAGAGAACAAAAACCTACAAAATAGAAATTTGCCAGGTTTCATAATCATTCCCCTCTATTAACTATGCCCAGACCTATTGTATCCCACATGTTTCCAATATGGTGTCTGATATATGTTTCATAATAGCAACAACATCTATCGCATGTGAGCAGGCTAGAAATAATCGCTTCCTCCAAAATAGTGCGTTAGCTCTTAATACATTGCCTAATGTACATGAAGTTTCTTAATATCTGTACCAATTCTTTCCATGGCATTTCAAAAGGTACGTATGAACTAATACCTTGGGCACATATTTAATTTTATACTTACCTTTCCAATCTGTCTGTTAACTCTTTACTTTTATCCTCAGGCAAAATTTTATAAATATCATCATTTTTCAGTGGGTGTTTGTATCCTTTCTTAAATATATCATTCATCCACCTGAAGAAATTAAACATTACACTGCTGTTACCCATATCAGTTGCTTAATTATCACCTGGTCTTCAATTAATTTAATTACCAAGTCACAGCATCCAACAAAAGACACCGCAACGAGAAACCGAGCTTTTTGCATATATTAATTCTATGAAACCAAGAGCAAACTATCCAAAAAACATATACAACATTTTTGTTCTTTCTATTTTTCAATTACATGCAAAAATTCAGGTCTTTTTGAGCAAAATTTTTAAAAGCACCCAAAAAGCTAGTAAGGGTGTTTTCACCCAGAGCCCCTGCAATTAAAATATAGGAAAAACCTAAAAACAAAAATAAGGAGGGCGATCCCACCAATTTAAAATGAAACTTGTCTTACAGCTGTGGATCTACAATCTGGGCCCGGTTGTTCGAAAGCCGATTTAACTTAATCCAGGATTAGCGTAAACTTTTGTTTCATGTTTTCAACTTTTTGGTTAAAGTTTCTTTTGCTTATTTTTGTTTTTCAAGATCGACATCTACTAATGTAAATTTTATCCGAATATCAGCGTCGAACAGCATTTGGGAGTAGAGAAATAAACTTCTTGGTTAATGTTTAATCTGGGATTAGCGTTAATCGGCTTTTGAACAACCAGGCCCTGTTCACTGGTTTCTAGCAACCAATCCCTCTGTGCTTACTAATAAGTCTGAGAGGACCCGGTCTCCTCCACTCTTAAAGTCGGTCCTCAAGTTTCCAAAAAAAGGATAAAGAATGGAGTTAACTACCACTGGTTACTGGCTTCCTGTGTGTCAACAACCACTCTGCACTCCTAAACTCTTCACAAAGTATTTCGTGTATTTCTGGACAGAAGTGAAACCTGATTGCATGCGTACACCGCCCCCTTCTGTTCTGTTTCGCGCCTTAGGCTGGATTCTATAGAATACCCGTTCACTTATTTGCATATAAATAGCGTGTGCTCTTCAAATGATGTCACTACAAAAGCGAGCAATGATAGGTTATTCAGAATTCGCTCAATACTGTAAGGTCTTCAATGCGTGCAACCTAAATAAGTATTGAGTTGTTTTATACATACATACATACATACATACATACATACATACATACATACATACATACATACATACATACATACATACATACATACATACATACATACATACATACATACATACATACATACATACATACATACATACATACATACATACATACATACATACATACATACATACATACATACATACATACATACATACATACATACATACATACATACATACATACATACATACATACATACATACATACATACATACATACATACATACATACATACATACATACATACATACATACATACATACATACATACATACATACATACATACATACATACATACATACATACATACATACATACATACATACATACATACATACATACATACATACATACATACATACATACATACATACATACATACATACATACATACATACATACATACATACATACATACATACATACATACATACATACATACATACATACATACATACATACATACATACATACATACATACATACATACATACATACATACATACATACATACATACATACATACATACATACATACATACATACATATATATATATCGGCTTCATTTTTAACCAGTTTTTTATCATCTACCGAATCAGGACTGTGAATCCTTGTGATCCTTTTGGTTGGCATCTTCGTTGGCTCAGGAAGCACTCATAACTGTCTTTCTATATATATATATATTTATTTATTTATTTATTTATTAAATTCTCAACCTCGGATAATGCATTTCGCGAGCTCTGATTGGTTCACTCAATCTCGGTTATCAGCTCATATACCTTGGTTTGACCTTATATGGTAAATGATTGCGTTAAGCGTTGCTAAACTAAAAATGTTTTCGTCGGAATGCCAAATTTCTCTTTGAATAAAGCCAAAAAGGAGAAAAAAAACTTTTTTTGTGGAAAGTTTGGATCAATTCCGACATTTAGAAGTACGCGAAAAGACAAGAAATGTTTTTGTGATGAGCCTGCGTCTGTCTGACAACAAGGTATTACACAACACCGCATCAGGTCTCATCAAGTTTTTTTCGATTTCGCTCGGATTTGCTCGCTTTTTCCGCTCGTATTTCGTACTTCCAAATTTTTGGAGTTGAAGGAATTTAATAAAACAATTATTCCATTCGCGCTTGTTGGATATGAGACTGGTTATAGCCTCGTTGGCTATTTACCATCTCATATCCAACGCGCGCTTATGGAATAATTGTTAAATAAACGAGCGATTCTACTCGAAAGAATTTTAAAATTTCCCCCCACAATTTTTTTAAAATAAACTCACCAAAAGGTTAAAAACTTGCCGACAAAGGTTGCTTTAGTTCTTGGATTAACCGTCGTGTGAATCCGTTCGACAGCCATTTGTCACGCAACCAAAACGAAGGACGTAGTCTTCTCCCCAGCCCACTCGCAACTTGTTTCTCTTCCCAAGGGTGACTGTTGTTCACAAAAGTTAATTATTGACGACCACTCTAACATGGCTCCCCTAAATTATACTTACAATCTAACAATCAAAAACTGATCATAATTCACTAAACACAACAACGCTAAACGGTATGAAAACAAAGTTGTTTTTTTTTAAAAGGCTCCTCGTTGGGGAATCCCCGGTCAACTACTTCTTCACTTTATAGAACAAGAAAGGTCAGCGGTTGTAGGCAATCGGCCAGTAGATCTGCCATCTTTTGCTCTTGAACTGTACCGCGCAGCTTTCGGCACTGAACTCATGACGAAATGAAATTCGATACGGAGGTACTTTCTCCAATTATCCACAATCCAAAGAAGCGTATTTCATTGTAAGTAATTCCTCTGCCCTGGTGTCCCCTGGTGTACAACTCTTTGTTGGAAGTGGCCTCCTTGCGTACGGAACCCACACCCGCAGTGCTCGCGGCAGTCAAAACTACTGTCCTGTCAATCATTTTCCCTTTCATCGGAAACGGTACATTTTTGTGCGGAAACGACGTTGTCGTCGATCTACCCTGTCAAAAGGACGCCACCAAAGTCTTTTTACGCGACGTTAACATAAATAAATACATTATGAATACAGTTTTAACGTCCTTTTACACTAGATTCGAAAATATCATCGTGAATTTGTCTTAAAATAGTTAGAAAAAGCACAAATAACAGCCTAAGCACAACAGCTGACGTTCGAAAAGCCGCTCGCTGGCAACCCAGTTTTGGCGCCGAAGTTTGTTTACAAAAAAATTGCCAAAAAACCTTTTAAATGGTTTTCTGGCCCTTTAATTGCGAACAATTGAGGTGACGTCGGATAGCACAGTTTTTTTCCACTCGCTGAATTCTGATTGGTCACCGTATGCACGGCTAATGATCAGTTGTGTTACGTGCCCCTTTTTTGGGAAAATGAAGGGGTGCTTAACGCGATTCGGAAGGTTTGACTGAGCAAAGATCGACCTCCAACTCAGAGAATTCTATGGTTATCAAGGAATAGATCTTGTTGTCTGAGGGAACATGACTTCTTCAACCCTCTGATTTCGTTTCTGTCGCCTTCTGAGACTACGTTGCCCTTTGAATAGAATCGGCGAAGGGTTGCGATCTCGTTAACAAATTAAATGACTCTGCTTGGAAATGTTTTATTTCTTCGACTTCTGCTCGTTCAATCTTTATGACCTCGAGAGGCTTCAATATTGGTTTTCCCAGTTCATATTTCTTGCGGCTGCAAGGCTCGGCTCCTTTTAATCGTCCCTTTAGATCTTTGCTACTTTCCTTTGAGTGAGCCGTCATCGCATCTCTTAGTCAAAGACACAAAGCTACTGCCCTTTTTGCACGGTGCCATCTAGAGAAGACCTTGAGACGGTCTGGTATACTTGAATGTTGTTGGGTATTTGAAGCAAAACCGAGGTGCTCTTGCCCTCTTGATCACCAGGATCTATTGAAGGGAAGTTGGTTGCTGTTTCCTGCGGCTGAAGGTTTTTCCAAAGGAATTCTGGTCCACTCCACCATTTATCATTGCTGACAAGCTCTTGGGTAGGCAAACTACGGAAAGCCATGTCGGCTGGGTTATTGTCAGAGGTGACATATTTCCACTGTTCCATGGAGGTGTAAATGCGAATCTTCTAGACTCTATTTGCGACGTAAACATTGAAACGTCGTGCGTCATTGGAGACGTAGCCCAGAACCACTATTCTGTCTGTACAGTAGTCAGTTCTAAGATTTGTTCATACTTCAACTCGTTCTTTAAAATATCGCCATCTTTGATCGATACTACAACAGCTGTCAATTCCAGTCTGGGAATCGTGACCGATTTCAAAGGCGTGACTCCATACTTGGCCATTACAAGAGTACAGCTAGTGGATGCGATATTGCCCATCGATCAGTCTGAGGTAAGCACACTGCCCATAGCCATTCGGGCTGGCTTCTGAAGAGATAATGCAGTTCAACGGGTTTCATTTCCTTGAAATCAGGGTTCTTGGAGCATCGTGGCTCGTTCAAGTCTGCTAGATGGCACAATTCGTTTCTCCACGTCTGCCATCTTTGTTTCAAGTTTTCCGCTATTTCATCGTCCCACCCAATTCCTTCCTTGCAAAGTTCTTGGAGGATGATCTTTCCAACAAGCACAAAGGGTGAGACGAGACCAAGCAGGTCAAAAAATGGAGCTGACTGTTAACAGTATGAGTCTTACTGCCAAGAGGACTATCTTCCAGCTCAATTCAGAATAGAAAGGTGTCAGACTCCACACACCACCGTATTCCAAGAGCTCGTTCAATAGGTAGGGCATCTTGAGTCAGGTCTAGATCCGTCACATTACTTGCTCGTTCTTCAGGAGATATAGCTTCAACAACTCTCTTGTCATTGGAGTTGAATTTGTGGAGGTGAAAACCTCCTCTTTCTCATAAGGCTTTCGTGTTTGTTGTGAGGGTAATGGCAGAAGACGCGGATACAGACTTGAGGCCGTCGTCTACGTAGAAGTCATACCTCACGAAATCAACAGATTCCTTTCCAAATTCACTTTCAAAGTCATCTGCGGTTTGTTTAAGGGCAAAATTTGCACACCATGGGAAAGATGTGGCAACGAAGAGATGAACGGTAATCCTGTACTCGACTGGTTCGCGATCAAAGTCAGGTTGTTCCCGCCAAAGCAATCTCAGGTAATTGCGAAACTCAGCATCAACGTTAACTTGATGAAACATTCCTGAATATCGCACATAAAGGCAACCTTTTCTCTTCGGAAACGGCATAGTACGCCGACCAGGCTATTGGTCAAGTCCGGGCCTTGAAGTAAATGACGATTTAAGGATTCATTCATGAAGCAAGCGCTGCAGTCGACCACACGTATCTTCTCTGTTTTTTTAGGGTGATAAACACCAAGATGCGGTAGATACCAGACTCTCCCATTGTCAGGTGTGGCTTCTTCTTTGGGAACTCGTTCAGCGAAACCCTTGTCG
>NC_090872.1:14212323-14214823 GCF_036669935.1 Montipora foliosa
AAAAGAGGTTTTTGAGTGCAATTCGGAAGTTGCTATGGACACAAAGCGATGGAGTGATTAGCAAAATCAAACGATCGCGTAGCGGGAGTCCGATTTGTTTAATCACGAGTTAGCCTGCGAACGCAGACGTATTTCCGGCGGTCGTTTCTCTCCACTAAACTGCACGACACGAAGTCCTGTTACCAATTAATCATAACCATCACAATTTCTGAGAAAACAAAATTAGTGCATTCCTTTTCCCCTGTCTAATGTTACAAATTTGTCCAATTTGGAAAATCCCCAGTTTGGTAGGCCAAGTGGTTGTTGCTATGGTTATTGTGACAAATTCTGTGATTGGTGGATTAAGCTGAGTGCACTTAATATGATTGGCTGATGTAACTGACATCAGACCGAATTGGACGGCACAAAGTCCTGTTACGTTCCGTCAAGCTTATGACTCAGCTTACGACTCCGTTCTTTGATTTTCACTAGGTCATAAGCGCTCTTACGACTCCGACTCTGTCGCCAGTGTCGCGAGTGAAAACCAGCCTTAAGTTTAGAGAAAATATTTATTTGCGAGGACTCGTTGCTGTACGATGAATGGATTTGTGAACTAAAAGCTATTAGATACTGGATCACGTTAACCATGCTACGTTTCTAATCATGTCATAAGAGAGATTTAGCATCACGTTACGGCAAACGGAAAACGGAAAACGGCAAACGTAAGGTGAAAATTTGCGTCTTGCCAAAAATCAAAGAAACGTGGATTTTAGGTCATTTCTTGCCTGACACAAGTCATTCGAGAGATATACATGTAAAGCAACTTGTGAAACAGAAAGACGAATAGACCATTTGCGAAATATCAAATATCCAGCTTGATAGTGAGGCAGTGAGGACAAAAACAATCGAAACACGTTGGAATGAATGAAAAAAATATTTGAGTGGATATCATCCACTTTCCTTTGTCTTTGTCCTCTAAACCTCTCTTTCAAGCTGAATTTCAATACATCGCAAAAGGCCTATTAGAATAAGAAAAAAATCATGATGTTGTGACAACTAGCAGCGTGCCGTTATAGATGTTTGCCGTTTCAAAAAAAGGTTTTGCAAAATAACTCTATTATCTCAGCCAGCCCCACATATAGGGCACATACAGTTATTTGGCAGTTAATTCCCATAATTGGTTGCGTGGGCTTATGTAAAGTTCTTGCCCTAAAGATTTCTTTTCAGCAAGACCGATGTTCTGTTCATCAACTATTCATAATTTAAATCCCTTCCCCTCGGCAGCATTTCTACCATTTAGATAAACTAGTCATAATTTCAAAGCTACGCGGAATTTAAAAGACAGCCTTCCAGAGATTAGCGAATCGCCTCCATGTGCAGCCTGTTAAAGATCTTTTCTCGAGGAGCACTAAGCACTTGGTTCGCCCAACAACTTTTCTTTTTCCTGCGAAGAACTTCTTCTGACTATCGGAGAAAGTTGATCGAAATCGTCTTCGTCCTCGAGTAATTGTTGTTGACGTTTTTGTTTTTCTTGCTGTATTGGCATTTGCTCGTCAAGCGATGCACAAAATGCATTTAAGTCACTATCTTCAGAGAGTTTGTGCCGAGAAAGGAATGCTTGACGCGCTACATCGTGAAGTTTCGTTGCTAAATGTTTGCTGGTGTGTGCCACCATTTTGCAAAACAAGCCTCCCTTGTTTTGGAGTAGTAAATATGGCTCGCTAAATTCAACTAGCTTCCCCTCGTCCAGAACCTGCAAATTAAAGACAGAAAGAAACAAAGAAAGAACTGGGGAATCCTATATATTCGAAGCGTATTTAGTTTCATCATAAGCACCTCAGGCCTCAGGAACAACAAGTGACTAAGAGATATTTACTGGCTATTTAATAGTTTCCTATGGAATACGGATGAATATGTCACTTACAATTTATGTTATTTGTATCCAACAAGACTTTCAGCAAGTTGCATACAAAATACCATAAATTTCAAGTGAAATACTCACCCGTACTCCATAGAAAACCATTTAATAACCATATTGAATGTATTCATAGGAAATGCTTAGCTCTGATTGGCAAATGTGTAATATTTCTAGGATAATGCACGGTATTGACAAAAAGACAGTCGGAAGAAGAGAAGTCGGGAGAAGTCGCAGATAAACACAAAAGAAAAGAAGCGGCGGAAAGCCATTGAAGGTTCCCCGTGTGCCACTTTATCAGATATCCTTTTCTCTCTTAGTTCTCGGGCTGCTCTCAATCATACTTACCATAACTCTGTCTGAGTCCATTATGGTGTTGAGTCGATGAGCAATGGTTAAAACTGTACAGCTTTGGAACTTGCTACGTATGGTCTCCTGGATTAAAGCGTCTGTGCTATGATCAAAAGGAAAGGAGGTACCGATTCAGACACCATATTTCACGTGTGCCATTTTTATATAAAAACGTATATCTGTTGCTTGTCAATTGTCGGATGTATGGGTTATCGGAGATTGGGGTTATCAACTGAGTTCAAGTCGTCTAAATCT
>NC_090872.1:14219823-14227323 GCF_036669935.1 Montipora foliosa
GCGTTCTTTTACCTTCTCTTTGGCTTGAATGCAGAACGTCATGTTCTTTAACACATAAGGCAGAGTGTGGTGATGTGCGTAGTAGAGACCTTCAGCTGTAATTATCCCGTTCTTGGGCCAATCCTCTGGTACGTCAACGGTTTTATCGTTGGATTGCGTTTCTTGGTCAAGATGGGTGTATTCCATTACACGCTCCACTGAAGTCATCTAAGGACAAAAAGCAGGCATGTGCTTTGAATTACAAAGCTGCTCATTGCTGTGATGGTCTGAAACTCTTCAGAGATTACACGATTTGGTTGAGTTTCTGCAATTCGAATGGACAAGTATTGCAAAGCTGCAGTCGTAAAGTTCTTATCGGTTCTCATGTAAATTCGAAAGGTTATGATCAGGTTGGACAAAACTCTGAACAAAGGAACGTTAAAACGCGACCATCAAATGTGGAAATTACACCTTTTAGCGTTGTATATACCACGTGTAATGTAGAATAAACATTTACTGTTGAGACTACCTTTAGTACCAAGTAAATTCTAGACAACTTACTAAGTTCTCCACCTCAGCACTCTGGCGCACACCCCATTGAAAGCTACCGGTTAACACTCTAGCATATATGAGAGCTAGGCCCACCACTCCAGAGGAAAGCTCTTGAATGTTAATTTAAAAAAAAAAAAAAGGAAAAGAAAAAGAAAATAAAGATAACAAAACTGTTTGCCAAAAGCAACTTGGAATCAGGTAAAAACAAATAAACCATTCGGTGAAAAAGACCAATTGTTGCCTCTTTACTTCCTTAATTTAGAAATTGGTTGTTGCCTCTTTAAACCCCGACAACGAGAGGCGCGAGTACAAGAATCTCAATGCGCCTCGTGATCTAAACACTTGGTTTAATTGCTGGTTTTCACTCACGTGATCAACAGCCATGTTTTTCAACGAAAACAAAAGTAAGCGTTTGCATAATAATAGAGTTAAATTCCCGGAGGATTTGGTCGGGGCACCAACATGGCGGTCGTGACGTCATGTGAAAACCGAGAATAGGAAGAATGCCACTGATTGCCTGAAAACTATACGATCGGCTTTCTTGCCGGCTCAACCAATAAACAGGTTAGAAAAAATTCCTTTGAATATCAAACCAGTACTATTTGCCGCTTTAGCCATCTGGCCATCTAACAACAACTACTACAAAAACTGGAACTGCAACTACAACTACAACTACAACTACAGCTACAGCTACAGCAACAGCAACTACAACTGCTCCTGCTAACCCTAACTGCTACACCTTTTGCTGTTCATTTGCGTAAAATATACATTCATTTACGTCAACAGTTGAAACTATACGGCAAATATAACGAACTTTCAATAATGCTATTTGCATATGTATTAACATTCAATAGCATCAATGGATGAACAACTGCACCTTTAAGCAATCACAGATAACAATATACCTTAAATCTCGCGCGATGGTTAATCATTAACACCAACAGAAAATCAATTGCATAGTAAGACAACCAATGGCGTATTAGAGAAATACAATAATGCAATTTGCATAGAGACGCACAATCAATTGCACCTTCATACAATCGTTTAATCGTTGGTAGTTTTCGAACAAACAATAGGAAGAAAAAATATTCGTTAGTGTCATTCATAGTAGTTACATGTATTTTAAAATACTGAACTATTCATCATCATCATCATCACCATCGTCGCCGTCATTGTTGTCGAGCTTATCCAGCAGAGCTCAATTACTCTACTAATTGCAGAAATTGTAAATCAAATCACAATGACTGCAGACCAAATCAAATATTGGTTTTTGGTGAGAGAAGACTCGCAACCCTAGATAGGATAAGGACCTCTCAGGTGAGGGATTGTAATCCTCTAGAGAGTATTGTGTTCTTGGGGATTGCAAGCCCTTGGCGAGGATTGTAACCTCGCATTGCCAACTTGTTGTCATGGCCTTGGGGATTGTAACCCCTTGGAGAGGATCACGACTTCTCTTTGCCGGGCAACTTAGTTATCCTGCTTTTTCACGACCCGCTAATGGAGTGCTTCATCTCCTACCCCATTACCCCACAAATTGTTGTCTGTTCCACTCGCTGTTCATGGGTTGGGAACTTTAAGGTGACAGAAGACTCAGGATATTCAGAGAAAAATCTCTCAGACAAAAGTAGAGATTCAACGAAAACTCAAATTTGCATAGGCTGTTGAGTTCGGGAATCAAACCCAAGCGATATTGGTCAGTACCTACACTTTTCTTGATCTACAAAGCTTTGAATTGGATTCAATCGAAACTCTTTTTATTGTATCTATCGGATAGTCCACGCGCTGTAATTAGCAAATTTAGAGGGCCGTATTCTACAGTACGGCTCGCGATACGGCGAGCTAAGTTTGAAATTTTGATGCAACATTTTCCAGAAAGTTATTCATGTTGTTTTACGAGAAATAAACTTGTGAAAATGTTTTAATCTTGCAACGTAAAGTGCGAACTCGATTAGTAAAAAGAGGATATTACATGGCCGCGCGGGGATTCTCGAGTGCTGATAGTATCTCACTCGTTCGCGATACTATCAGCACGAGAAGATAACATTCGTGTCCCCAAGCGACCATGTAATGTTCAGTTTATTATATAGATATTGATGAAATGTCCAGAATAAAAACAACTTGTTTTATTCATTTTCGAAATTATTATTATTATTATTATTATGATGATGATGATGATGACGATGATGATGATGGTGATGATGATGATGAAAGATAAAAATGATATGTTCACTGCGCGCGGTGAAGATATGATTTTTCGTATGAAGGAAAATTAGTATTTCACCAGTATCTATTGAAATATATGTTATTTACCGGCTGGGAGGTCCGTAAACCGAAAAAACTGTGACCGAGGTCTTGAAAGTGCTGAGGCAGTTGTTTCAAGACCGAGGTCACCGTTTTTGGCTATACGGACTGACCCTTAGTTGGTTAACAACTTATTAATTTTTTTCCTCTCTCTCCCTTCCTCTCTGAAATCACTTTTTTAATTGTTGACTCGCAGCGCGCTTGATAGCGAATGGAGAATTAAAGCGACTTACAAACTGAATATTTCAAAGAGAAATATTTTTATTTGAATTCTATTTCCAAACCTCTTGTCTAATAAAAAGTGACTTCTGTATGTAAACGGATTCGGTGTCAAAAAATGGAAATTAAAGGTCGAAGACAAAATTTTTCCGAGCGTTACTGTGCCCGTGGCAGAGATAGGAAAATTCGGACCGCGCGAAGAACCAATCAGATTACATGATTCCCGATACCGTGCCCTCTCGGAAAAAAATAAAAAGAGGTATTTAACACTTACTTATTCCACCCTCCGCCATCAATAGCGCAGTGAACACTGCCACAACAGCAAAAACAGAACACACAAAATCAAGACGGCATCCAAGCCACCTGGCTCCTGTTTCGAATAACAACCACGAGGCTGAGTGATCATCTAGAAAAACATGGTACATGTCCCTAAATCTATCTTCGGCTGAGTATGCCCGGATAGTGGTGAGACCTTGAATGGTGGCAGAGATGTGAGAGTAGAAAGGATTGCGGTCTGACAAAGAGAAAAAAAAACATGTTCAGTGCTTCATTGTTCAATTTTACCAGAGCTAGATACCTTATTCTAAAATGGCTGCCATTTTAGTATTCTTTTGTTTGATTGCAAATTGGCCTTTTTGGCCTCGTTCAAGGTTGAACATTCTTTAGAATTTTACGTTTGAAAGAAAGGCCAAAAGGGCTAACTTGCAAGGAAACAAAAAAATACTAAAATGGCGGCCATTTTGGAATAAGGTGTATACGCAAACTTTAAAGAGCACGAAAGCTAGGAAGAACATTCTAAAACATATTTATAGAATAACCGCAGCAGCAAAATAGTAATCACCGCGTAGACGACTCACAATTCATAAATAATGCATGGAGATGAAATAAGGGAGTTTCGTTTTTAAAGAAACTGTGGAGGAGGAGGGAGAGGGGGAGGGGGGGGGGGGGGACCGGTGGGGAAAGGAAACATCAACTGGGTTGATATGGGAAAGTGACTACCGTAGAGAAATTGCAAGGCTGACATTCCGATCGTTAGCCCTTCATCAAAGCGAATAAGAGAATTATGGGTTGTTAGCGTTTTGTACAATGAAAGATGGAGCTACGCTATTGGTGGGAATATAGCACGCGTATTTCGTAGGTCAGATTATTGAATGTCGTACCATTCAACTTTCCCTTTGTAACCTTGCTAATTCTTCTTAATTCTTCTTATCTCACCCCTCCCCTCCCCCCTCCCTTTTTTTAGCTCATGGCTTTGGTTTTTCAAATCAGGCTTATTTGCACCTAAATAAATTGCTTCATTTTTAGAACCGATGATCATTTCGCTTTAAAAACCGTTTTATGGCTTATGGCTTTCATTTATTCTCTATGATAGCTTCACATGTCGGGATATGAAACGAACTCATTCGCAGTGGACCGGTCCCTAGACCGAATGAAAAAATGGCCGCGAATAAATTATTCTTTTATCTTTGTACTAATTAGCGTTTCTAGCCTCGTTTGAAAGAGTCTATATTCAGATTAATTTGCAATGAAATGATAGTTTATTTGCGGCCATTTATGCATTCGGTCTCGGTCAAGTATTTCTGGGCCACGGCATGTTCAAGGGTTTAAATTCCAACCCAACCCTTGAGCTACCTTTAGGCTTCCTTTCGTTGCACAGATCTATGATTTCTCTTAAATGAAACTTACTCATCGCTTCAAGGCGTTTGATTTCTCTTGAAGACCTTACGTAATAATGTCGTAAAAACACGAAGAGGGCTAAGATGGGGATGGCGGCTGCCAATAGGTAAGGCATTGCTGCAACATTTAGCAACAAAACTGCGCATGCCAAGAGCAAGAGCTGAAATTGAAGAAAAACAACATCAAGGGTTGAATGAAATACATTTTCTCAAAATCGTTGCGTAGCATATTCAGGACGTCACCCACTAGAATTCGTGACTCATGCATGATGGCCCTAAGTTAAGAATCTCCCCACATTTGCAAATCATATCCTGGTCTTCTGAAAAGAGCTCCTTACATACACACGTGTATCCAATATCATCATCAGTGAGCAGTTTAAATATTTTAACAATTATTCCATGAGCACGCTTTGGATATTAGATGGTAGATAGCCAACGAGGCGGATAGCGCCGAGTTTGCTATAACCAATGTCATGCATCCAATACATAGAAACTCGTAGACAAACGGTCACCTTAGGTATTTTGTGGTGCCGACAACATTAATTTGCCACCAGCGAAGAGTAAACGTGCTGACTGTCTAGCAGTTGGCATAGATCCTAATGCTGGACAGAGAACTCTGATGCTATGTAGAGCGCAGCTCTGTATTGAATGTATGAATTAGAGGCATTAACGAACAGTACAGCATTAGTAAGTAATCCAGTAAAGCGAGATGAATGCTATTTTTTTTGAAAATTTGGTATATTGTACTGATAGACAACCTTTCGAATGTTGCGTATAATACAGTAAGCGCAAGTAAAATGTTATAGTTTTCAGTAACGACACTCGCGTATTATCTGCGAGATACAATAAAAAAACTAGACATACATAACCTACCCGACAATAATCATAGAATGTATCAGGCAAAAGGTCATCCATCAGACCGATATCTTTTGAGAATCTGTTCAACACTCTTCCTAAAAATGTTAAAAAAATACGCGCTGGACAATCCTAAACTTGGGTTCTTGAAAAAGTGAACCCGAATCAAGTACCAGCAAATGTTAATAAGTGTAATAAGTCGTACAAATATGTGTGCCCAAAGTATGGAGTTAAGACGCCTTGTCGGCATTAGTGAATTAAAAGAAGGAAAAAAAGTCAAAAAGTTATTTTTGTTTTCACATAACAAGAAAACCATGCGCACGTACCAACTGGGTTATGGTCAAAGAAGTAAATGGTTGCCCCTAGAAGCCTTTCAAACATCAAGTTGTGTAGATTCTGTGAGGAGCATAAAGTGGTATAAAAGAAAAATCCGGCGCTTGCGAATCCCAACAGAAATGTACAGACTACAACTGCAGCATAAATAGCAACGTATTTTGTCCTCATATGGGAGAGGTCCAGATTATAATTTGAAACGTTATTTGCAAGAACTGAAGCATGTTCATCCTCGACAACTGCCCTGAAAATACAGATGGAAACCAAAGAACGTGTGTGAATCATTTATCACTCACTTACAAGTAGCCGGAGATTTATCCAATGAATGGATGTAACGCGCAGGAAAGGGAGAGGACAATTTCGTATAAAAACTGCAATAATAAAGCGTGCAGAACAGAGACAATAAGGTTCCCAATGAAATTAAAGCCCTGCAATGTGGAAGCTTCAAGTTTTGGTTAAACTTAATCATTCGTGAAAACTAAATTATCGAAAATAGCATAATGAAGCAAAAATAATGCTTTATGGGGCGAAAAAATTAAGAGCTTCTCAGATCAGATAGGGTTTGGAGAACTTTGGATAAAAGCACACTATGGAGATATAGACTTAAGGCTATCGAATTAAAAAGATGGCTAAATGAGATAAATAACGACAGAAGGAAATATGCTAACCAAAACAACAAAATGAGAACCTTCCGAAATTTCAAAACGATAGAAAATTACAAATTAATACAAAGATTACCTGCGCATGACCCAAGCTCTGGGAAACTGCTGACCATGTAGGCGAACATGCGCCATAGAGTTCTTATAGCCAAAAATTCGCTATTTGAACCTTGAGGCGCCTGCACACTCCTCGTACTAACATGAATGTGCCAATCAGAGACACTTTTCATTGTTCTTCAAGAAAACCAATGAGAAGACACTTTGTCCCAGGGTTCCCCAGAGCTCTTCTCTCCCTCAGTCATGCACAACAGAGAAGAGCTTTGGGATCGAGATTGGATGGGGGTCAAACGACTTCAACCTCACTCAACATTCGCGAAAACAAAAGAAATGATGAATGGTTGTTGAAGCAATTTTTTAAAAAGCGCTTAAAAACACTTTTTAACTCATTCAACATCGATTCAACATGTTTCAACACGGTTGAAAGTACACATAACCAGTTACGAAAACCGTAACTTAACAATAACGCGATTGCTAGCGTTTATTGTTGCTGAAAATAAGCAATGATCATGACCACCCTCACACTTATCGGAACACTACGTGACCTTCATTAAAATCGAGCGCGCATCTCCTTGTTAGCTCTCTGGGCGTAAGTGACTTATAAACATGAAAGAATACATCTTTCCTTTGGAATTAGAACGAAAGCAAAAATATTACAATCACGAATAAGAAATGATTTTGAACTTACCACTGCGCGAGCCACAAATCGCAGGCCACGGATGATGCCTAACGATTTAAAGCATGTCCTTTATTAAATTAAAAAAATGGCCGTTACATTAATACTACTATTCTGTGGAGTGCTTCAAACTTTGTTTCATACGATGGCCATGATCCATGCTACTCTTTGACCACTTTCATAAAAGCTTCCC
>NC_090872.1:14237323-14247323 GCF_036669935.1 Montipora foliosa
GTTTCCAAATATGGTACTTAGCACTGAATATTCGGAAGCTGAGAACGCTCGTTACACGTTTCAACCCTTATGGGTTTCTGGTTACTATAATGATGTTCTACTTGCTTCTGAAATCATAACTAAAATTCAAAAGAAATAATTGATAAATAAAAAAAATAAATAAGTCAAATAATTACAAACCCTTTGCAAAGCACAAGCTTCTAAGACTTTGAGGTACCGTTCTTTGACAAATTCTTTGCCAAACAAAATATTTTCTTTAACTGTTCCAGAAAATATCCAAGGCTGTTGGCAAGCATAGCCTATTGTGCCAGATACCTTCCTCTCTCCGCTATAAATTTGCAATTCTCCAAGCAAAGCCATCAGCAAGGAAGACTGTTGAGGAAAATATATCATTCCTAGTTAAATTGATGAATTAGGAAACCATTCGGCGCATAAACCTATAACGTTAAAAAGCCGCAATTACAGAGGAATTAAATTACGATCCTAATTTTTGCTAGTCGTTGAATGATGCAGAAAATTCGTAAACAAAATAAATCTTCATTCCATAGCATAGCAATATTAAGGCTGCAAAAAATAAGGAAAAGTGTAGAATAGTTTCACATGCCAAGAAGAGCAGTCTGTGAAGAGCACGGAACTATACCTTTCCTGAGCCAACTGGTCCAATCACAACATGTAACTCACACTGAAAGAAAAAGTTCATTTTTCATAAACGCACTGATTCGCAAACTCAAGCCTTGGATGTAATTTACTTCTTAACTGAGTGATAATGGCAAACGGTTGCAAGCAGTTTCCCATTTGAGCATTTCAAAAACTTTATTACATATTCTTCTTGAGCTAAAATAACTTTGGGCAGTTTCTTTTTGATACCTCTCTCAAAGAATAAGATTTGTGCATGGATAAGTTTTCCAGACCTCAACTTTAAAAAGTTAAATTCCCACAAACCTGCTTTGCTTCAAAGGTAACGTCCTTAAGTGCTGGGCTCAAAGACTGAAAAGAATATTAAAAGGATCGCTCAGCCACTACACAAAAATTAAAATTATAAGAAGATATTTTTAAATGTCACAAAAAAAGTCACGAAAACTATGTCAATTCTGATCTCGCACCTGATCCCAGTATGCTATAATGTTAGTTAATTGCACCACTGGTGCTTCCACGTTACTGTCAGTGCTATTCAATTCAACAGATAAAGGTGTAGGCCTTTCCTCCAGCTCTAAAAATCTCTAAACACAAAACAAAGCATACATTACAGAACTATAAAATAATACAAAGTCATGCTTCCACTGAAAGCTATACGTTTTTTCACGGTCAATTTAATTTGTATAATGTCCAAACTCTTCCTTTACTTCCATACCATGCATGTTTGTAGTTTCATTTAGTGTACATGTACAAATTAGTTTTAATCACAGCTTGCTCTTATCAAGCTGAAAAACTGCGTTCTTACTGGAGTGGGGAGTTTCAGAAACGACAACCGTGATAGCTATACAGTAATGACAACACCAGAAAGAAAGAAAGTGCATTTTAGTACAAATGACCAAATTTTACGGTTTTGACGACAACGTCAGTGAGCATACAATGGTACATTGTAATTCGTTCATTCTTTATCTTTTTTTCAAAGCCTCTCGCAGCAGTCGACCCATTTTTAGGGTACTTCGCCCATGTTGTACAATGTGAACAGGATGGAAAAATCGCGAAATTCTTACTACATGTATAATAAGATACAAGTAGCACAAAGTTGTAATGTATCTTGAAGTCACGTTTTCACTGATGCTGGTGTCACCGTTTCTTAAACTCCCTAATTTTGGACTGCATGCGACTGTTAACTTCATGTATTCAGGGGTATGTGGTAATCACCAATTTTACAGTACTGCGCAAGGTTATTGGCAAGAGGTTTTTAAACCACAGATTAGTCAAGGTGGAGGAGGGCAAAGAGTGACATTTCACCAATTTTTGGTAGGGGTAAAGGCATACGTCAGTAAGATGTGATCAAATTAAAAGGACCGATACAGTACTCGCAAAAATCCTATAAATATATGTACCTGTAATCGCTTCTCTGACACAGAACCTTCTTTCAGATACATTACAGAAACACTGAAGAACACCGTGGTGCAATCTCTGACAGAAAAGAAAAGTCCCAGAACAACAAACAGCCTTTCAACAGTAAGCGTGTGGCCAGTCATCACAAATGTTGTAAAAACCACAAGGTAGACCAAGGGCAATGCACTGAAATACAGTGCCCCATTGACAGCACGAAAAAATGATGAGAACTTGATTAGTTTTGTTTCTTGCCTAAAAGAAGAAAGATAATGAAAAAGAGCGCCTTAAAGAACTGCAATTGAAAGTGAATATTGCCAACATTAAATGAATTCCACAAAACAAAGTTGAGGAATAATATGAATAACGTTAAGGTTTGACACATTTGCAACAAGCCTGTTAACACTCAGACATGAAAGAGATCAAGCATCGCGTTCATGTGAAACGGAAAACGCGAAAGGGTGGGCTGCTACATGTACTTGTTATAAAAGCATGAAAATTATGTTATTCTAACTCGTCTCCCTCTTTTGAAAAGTTACTGGATAGCTGCTGCTAACACACAGGAAATGAGCTCATAACAAACGATACATCAATTAAGATCGGTATTGCTTAGTATTGTAGTCATTAATTTTGTTTTCAACCATGATGTCAATACAATAAGGTGCTTGAACAACAAGTTTGAGATTCTGGCCTTCTGTGCAGAGTGCTGAGAGATACAAGCTCATGGAAAACACTTGGTTTTCTTTTTTTTTAAGGTTATGCATCGACAACAGACTACTATCAGTCAATAAGGTTTCCACATTCACTTTAGTGAACTCTGCTTTGATTGGACACTTTGTAATTGCTTGGGTTGAGATGCCATTTGTAATAACACCACGCCCCATGCAGTTGTCAAAAAGGTGGACAACGCTATCCACCAGATAAATCACTATCCATTGGATATCGCAATTGATTTTGCTATGAAGTATCCACTGGACAGTGATTTATCCATCAAACAGAGAGAGAAACTCTGCCTTCTGCTCAGCAAGACGTCTCCTTTTAATTCAAGATCGACTATCAAAGATAAATGGGTACTGGACCTTTTTTCTAAAGAGCTACGCTTGCTGGAATGGAGTGGTTTGAAAAAAGGATTTAAATTTGCTATTACTTCCAGCAAAATACTAGCTAATTTCTGAGATCATAGCTGTATTCGAGGAGTCATTTCCAAGCATCCAAACATCCACAATTAATTTTATCAAAACTTAGCATAATTTTGAGCTGCGTGGAACACTAATAGCTAAACATAAACATATATGCCAAGTCTCCAGCTTTCGGCTGGAGACTCTGGACAGCTTTCAGACTCAATCTCCAGCTCTCCAGCCGAGCAAGCAAAACCTCCAGCTGAGCTTGGGTTAACAAATTTTGTCATACATATATCATATAAAATTATTGTTCCACAAACGTAAAACTGTTCATGATCTAAGAAATCGTGAAATCGACGAGAAATCAGCAGCAAATTGACGAGAAATCAAGAAATTCTAGACCCAAGAGCCCTTTTCTTCTCACTGCTTGTGTTTGTTTACCCGAAGTGACTTGGTAAAATGTGTCATTAAATTACCTCAGAATGCAGGAAAAGTGATCTAGGAGAACTCAGATTTAAAATTTTTCCTGGTAAGGGGGGGGGGATGCCCCCCGACCCCCAAGAAAAGTTCGCGCCTTTGGCGCTCACTCGGATTATAGGCGCTCCATTAAATCTCCAGCAAGCCTCTCCCTACAACATGGCATCTATGCATCAATCAACTGCTGTTGCTGTCCATCAAATTTAGTACAGTACACACTCCTCCACAAACAAACAAAACAATAATTCAGTTCCACTTTTAAACTAAGTACTTAATTTAGATAAAATTTAAAATACCTCCATAGTAATACCTTCGTACTTGAGCCACTATTTTGGCAAATGGCCTTTCCCATGTGTACATTTTGATGACCCTCATTCCAGAGATAATTTCATTCATCACTTTGATGCGCTTATCAGATAAAACAGCAGTTTTGGCTCTAAAATATAAGAGTATTTTAAGGGTGAGTCAAAAGTCTACAAAATAAATTACAATTTGCAGAGTACAGCTTTTCCAAAGGAAGACCAAGAGTCATGATCAAGTACCCTCCCCTCCCACTTCCACAATCATAAGTGCATTGGGTTTAAGTCATCTGTTTCAACCTGATGCAAGGGTTAACTTCTCACAATATACTCTGATATTCCTCACTCTTTATATTTGCCTCTGATCTTATCACATTTGACTGTAGTGCTGTGCTCTAGGATAATCATTAAACATGAACCAAATGGCAGCTGCATTGTACCAGAGCCTTAAAGTGCACCTAAACTCGAATATATTTCTGTCCCAGTACAAATGTCCAAATCCAAAGCAAACATATATGTCACCATTGTCACCTAGAATGTTGCTTTGCATTGCAAAGCAGTTTGTGACGTAAAATCGAGAACAGAGCCATGCCTCTCTAATCACGGTCCTGGGTCCAAATTTCTGCTAGTTTTGATAACTAAATTGCATCATGGCAGATAAAAAGCGAAATTTTGAGGTAAGAGTGGTAACACATGTTTGCTTTTGGTGGGGAGATTTAAGCACTGTAGATGTTAAAAATATTTTAGTGCACTTTAAAGTTCCCCACTGGATATCAAAACTATGTTAACTAAACACAAAGTGACCCAAGTTTTAAGCCTTGATTTAAAAAAAGACACCTGTTTATTTTAACTGGAATTTTCTTATTTAATGGTCCGCCATTACTAACTTTAAGATCTTGAAAAAGCTAGATCAAGGAGAAAATGACATCAAAGGCTCACTAGTTAAGAATGCAATGCGTGCTGTGTACGCCACAGAATTAACATGCAGCATGGGAGTTTTGGGCTTTTAGACTTTTGAAACTCGTGTTTTGCATAATTATGTAATAAGCTGCATTCAAACGGGGAAATTTTAAGCTAGTGAGCCTTTGACATCACTTCTTCCTGGATCCAACCCTCTGAGGTCCAATCGGTCAGTTTTGAACATGTTTATTGAGTAATGGCGGACCACAAAATCTAAAACTTAAGCTCAAAGTAAACAGCCTTTGGATAAAATTTTGCCAGTCAGGTGTAAAAATCTGAAGGAAAAAAGGAAGTGATTTTTTTTAATCACTAAGTTTTTGGCCCAATCTGGTTGAACTGCACCTAATATGAAATCCAGTCCCTGAACTGCAAGCAGAAGATTGATATTATTTTTTGCCTGCCCAATCAATAATTGTTATTAAACATACATGTAGTCAGAGCACCAATGAAAAGGATGAAATCTTGTCTCCTTTTTTGCAACACATACACAAACACTTAATGTACCTCAGTCTGGCAAAACATCTGCCAATGAATCCCTGAAGTGGGACAAGGAGCACAAAAAGAAAAACTCCAGGAAGAACAGCAAGTCCAATCTCTCGCCAGCATAGAACTGTGACCACGACTACTGCTAATGGTGCTATCCAGATGAAATGGAAAAACTTTGGTACCTTAGAAAAACACGAACCAACTTTACCAAAAACCGAAACTTTCAAGACACAACCTTAACAATTATAAACCCTGCCCTCACATTTTGTAAATAATCTTGGTTGTTAATGCCAGTGATTGTACATAACACTTTATAAACATTTAGCAGGCCTCTTAATTAATGCCTCTTACTAAACTAACACTAAAATGCAAGGGTCTAACTTACATGTATTCCAAAAGATCATGTAAACTATACATACCATTTCCAATCTATGAATGTCACTGGTCATGAGATTAACTATTTGACCAGTTGTTGTTTTTGACAAAGCAGCTTGGCTCAGACGCAGAGCCTGAAACAAACACAAGTGTTGTATGGCTGAGCCTGTATCAAACTGTAAAATATTTACTAGTGTTATCCACCCTTTGAACAACAAGGCCTGTCACAAAAGTGATTTTACTGCACATGCAAGTAGTTTTTATTATGCTTCACATAACTATTATAATCAAACAAAGACATGAGCTGGGATAAGAATTTTTTAAGCCAATCCAAATGTCTGAGGAATTGTTGTTGCTGTTTGGTGCTAGTGGTTTAAGAAATAATATACACCTTATTCCAAAATGGCCACCATTTTAGTATTCTTTTGTTTGATTGCAAATCGGCCCTTTTGGCCTTGTTCAAGGTTATTACATGACTGTAAAATTATATTCTTTTGAATTGTTACATTTGAAAGCAAGGCCAAAAGGGCCAATTTGCAAGTTAGGAAACAAAAGAATACTAATGGTGGCGGTTTTGGAATAAGGTGTATGATCATACAAACCTTTCTATAAACAAGTGATCCAGCAGCAATCCTCAAATGCACTCCACACCTTGTTGGCAAAAAGTAGGCAGGAGCATGGAACACTGCCATAATCAAGGAAATTAAAGATAACCCCACCCCAGTGATGTAGGCATCAGTCTTGCTTATACCAGGCACTGGATTGAAGAACGTTATCAGTCTGGCAATAAGCAGAGGGGTAAAGATTTTACATCCCTCCTGAAAAGAGAAACCAGAGAGAACAGTAACTATTTTATTCTAGAGCTTTTGTCCAGGATGTAAAAAAAAAACTTAGAGGTAAATTTTAAAAAGAATAAACAGCTCTACTTTACTGTAAGATAAGATAAGATAAGATAAGACTTTATTGAACACTCCCCTGAGGGGCTTTTCGGTGATCAATATAATAAATAATAAAAAATTAAATAACTAGGAAAAAATTAATAACTAGGAATCAAATACCTATAGTAAATGTCCCATAACATGTGCTTAAGTTTACGTTTAAAAACTCAATTCATGATGTTACTTAATTTAAGATCTTTATCTAAACTATTCCATAAGCTGACAGCTCTATACAGGAAGGACCGCTGACCGGTGACTGTTCTGAATAAAGGAACATTATTTTAACTGCTGTGAATTTTGTGTCACAGGACAGGAAACTTGGCCTCTGGTAACTATAACTTACAATAGATCTAAGGTAATCAGGGGTGCAACCCGTCATGCATTTAAACGCAAAAACAGCATCTCTTAAATATAATTGCTGTCTTACAGATAACCACCGTAAGTCCCATAGCACTGTATTATGATTGAATTTTCTCTTTCTGCTAATTATTATTCTAGCAGCAAAGTTCTGTACATGTTGCAATTTAAGTAAATTTTTGTCAGATGTATTAGACCAGACTGTGGAACAGTAATAGAGTTTACTATTAAAAGACCAGCGTGTGAATTATAATAATAAAACTCATTAATAATTCATGATGGAAAAACAAAAGAAATGTTTTATTAATCAATATCTGTATTTCTGATACAGCTTTCTCTTCATTTACATAAATGTTTCTTTCAATTTTCACGGTTAAAATGTCTTGAATCACCAAAAATACCTAGGCTAGTGTACATATTATTAAACACTTAAATGCTGACATTTCATAAGCACAATACAATATTCGCGCCTGTGTTGTATCGGATATAAAAATGTCTCGCCAAAGATACAATACGGTCGCTCACTTGGGATCTTTGGGACAAATAGCTGTTATACCAGGAGACTACCGATGAGGCCAGACCAATGGCTTTTAATTTTCGTAATAAAATGCTGTGATTGATGCTAATCCGAAAGCTTTGCTCATGTCCAAATAAACGACAGCTGTTAACTTTCTTTTGTCGATCGCCTCAAGTATAGCGTCCATGGAGGCAACAAGAGAAGTTTCAGTGGAGTGCCATTTTTTGTTTCCACTCTGGTTCACTGCTAACCTCTGTCAGGTAGGGTGTTAGCTGGTTTAAGGCCGCTTTTTCCCATACTTTGGAAAGAATAGGCAATAAAGAGATTGGCCTATTGTTGCCTGCTTCCTCAAAATCACCTTCTTTCAGAATTGGTGACACTTCAGCAATCTTCCAGTCTCCGGGGTAGGTGCTAGTTGTGAGCGAAGTATTTATAATTATAGAAGTAATAGAAGGAATGATAATAGGTGCAGAGTCTTTGATGACATGAGAAAGTATCTACAAATTTGTTGAGAAATTTTTAAAAAAACTTTAAAAATGAATTAAGTCTTATAATGTTACAGTTCTCCTCTCAGACTGCTGTAAAAAGACAGAAAAGCTTTTTTTTGCATCAGGGGTTTCAATAAGCACCGACGGCCGACGAAAAGCGTCGGATGCATCGCTCAGAGAAGTCGGCTACTTTTTACCCTACATTGAATTAATTGAGGGATTCCTTCAAACCTGAAGTAAAATTCATTTTTGATCGACTTGAATGTACCTTTTTTAACCTCAATTTCAAAATAATTATCAGACTTGATATTGCCATCTTTGAGTTACAGTGCACGGCTATAACTTTTTCCCGCATTTTTGCCTAGACCAACCGTCACATTTTTTACGTAATTCAATTACGTTTAGTTACGTCCCCAAACATATCAAGACGTTTAATGTAAAACAGGTCGTTATTGAGTAATCGTTGCATCAAGACTTGTTTTCCAAAAACAGTAAATTTTTCATTAGTTTCATCGGTTAAGCCTTTTCGTTTGTTCAGATTAAAATGACATATTCTTGTCGTTCGACAGAACTGATTTCTCATGTTGAGAAATGTTGAGATTCGCGCTTGAAAAAACGCGCAAAAAGGGTTTGCCGTTCCCGGCAGCTTGAAATTGGTAGTAATGATGACATGAAGTTGTCGAAACATCATATAACGTTAAAAATCGTTAATTTTCCTTTTGAAATGGTTTTCCAAATCTTTCTTCACTGGAAATTATCAAAAGAATGCGCTTAATTGCACACTCAGTGTCTCTGTTGATTAGAAATCTTCCTTCATCTTCAGTGCTGGAAATCACATTTCAGAGCTTCCAGATTTCACAATCGTCTGGTGGAGCATGCCCCCAGACCCCCCTAGACGAAGGGGCCTAACGGCCCCTTCTTGATACAGTCGGCTACTAGACTCAAACCAGCTGCCTACTTCAAATTTTATTGAAACCCCTGTTGCATCTTACCATACACAACATTGTGTTCAGTGCGATAGAGTACTAGTACACACTTTAATGTAAACTTTTTTGTTAGTTTAGGAGGCCAATAACCTTTTTTATTTATTTCTTTGATCGTGAGCGGGCGGTATCCTGAGAATCCTGCAATCTGATTGGTTCCGGGAGCGGGCAGTATTTTCCTATCTCCTGACCACGGTCATGGTAACCAACTACGCTAAGCGCAGAGTGAACTTGCGAATTGAAAGAGCGAAGTTTCAATTTGTCATAATTGTTTTTTGCAATAGAGCAGTGTTATTGTTCAACTTTCTCATAAAAAACAATGGATTCTGACGAAAGCTATTACCGTCTAGTGAAAGCGAATTTTATTACCCAACAATGCGTAAAATTAAAACATGACTTTTAGAGTTTTTCTTAATAGTTTCTCCTACCTTCTAAGAATAGAATTTAGAAATAAATAAAAACGTTATTCACCGGCCTTGGTCGGTCCGTATTGGGAAAAACTGTGCCCTCTGTCTCGAGTACGGCCCTCGGCCTACGGCCTCGGGCCGTACTCAAGACCTCGGGCACAGTTTTTCCCAATACGGACCTCCCGGCCGGTGAATAACATATATATCCATTTAATAATTCTGTCTAATGTAAAATATATGTTGTTGCTGTTGTTCAAAAAGTCCTTGAGGGCCTGTGCTCCCAAGAGCCAAGCTGATATGGTGGGGTGTTCAAAGCAGGCTGCAGGTTGTAGGCCGGGTCTTCCTCCTCCCCACACTTTCCATATATAGCCAAGCTGGTGCAACTTGCTAAAGAGAGGGAAAGGAGCCCTGGATGTCCATTGCCCTGGGGTTTCTGGATCCGAGCACCGGCCATAACGACCCCGCTCCTGCCCAACACAGGCGACTTGTTTTGGAATCCCACAAAGGCCTCCGTGCAACAGCCAGGTTGCAAGGCAGACCGACTGGATATTCCAAATGCCT
>NC_090872.1:14267323-14269823 GCF_036669935.1 Montipora foliosa
TCGAAAAGCTTGCCTGGATGTTGGTTTTTTCTATGTTGTCAACCACGGCATAGATATCAAACTCCAGGAAAAAGTTCTGGAAAAGCTGTGGCAATTCTTCACTCTTCCATCGGCGAAAAAGGCGGAAATTCACAGAAGGGACGGTTTTCGTGGGTATTTTTGTCAAGGAGAAGAGTTCAACATCGAGAAATCTTGCGCAGAATGGAAAGAAGGGATATATTATTTTCGTGATTTTACAAGTGT
Organism: Montipora foliosa; assembly: GCF_036669935.1. Classification (NCBI taxonomy): domain Eukaryota; kingdom Metazoa; phylum Cnidaria; class Anthozoa; order Scleractinia; family Acroporidae; genus Montipora; species Montipora foliosa. The sequence continues at coordinate 14,267,567 of NC_090872.1, forward strand.
GCCTCAAGACAGAAAAGAAGTTGCATTCTGTGGCGCCAATCCTTGGCCGAAAGAAGAGGATGTTCCGGATTTTCAAGAGGTGGTACAAGAATACTTTGAAAAAACGCAGAAGTTAGCATCAAGTCTCTTGTGCTGCATTGCATTGAGCCTAGGTATGCTGTTTCCACCCTTGTTACGAAACAATACTGAGGTTTAGCATTACGTAACAAGTGAAACTTTTCAAGTTGAGAGAAAACTCTACCAATAGGAAACATGTTGCTTGTGTTCACCTACAGAGAAATTTTACTTTTTTGTCAGCAAAGCTAACTGCTGTAGCTTAAACCAACCTGTGTAGGGATTTGACCCAAAACCAGGTTCTAGCAAAAATACTCGAAATTGAAAGGTCTGTGTGCTCCTGCAAGCCCCAGTTGCAACTTTACCCTGAACACCAGAGTGCAATAGTGGGGCCACAATGGCAGCGAGTAAGAGCATTCAAATTTGTTGTTTTCATTGGAGGGGTAGAGTATCAATCAAGGCAAAAATAAACTGATTATTTTACAGGAGAGATAGTCATAAGGTTTGTCACATATAACTGCTTAATATTTTTTATGTTGGTGTCAAAAAATTGTTCCACTTATACTTAAGCAAAACCCTTAACAAACAATGGTACGTGAAGGTCTTACTCTTAATGGGACAATTTGTACCATCTGTGCTAAATACCACGAATCCACCAATGATATATATCCAGCTGAATTTAACGTGTAGGGTATACAGCAAGGGTTTGCAATGAATTTGCATTGGCAGAGATAAACTAATGACCATTTTTTATATTTACAATCAACCAAGGTCTTGAAGAAGATTTCTTTACCAAGAAATTCACACAGGATCCGTTTGCCCAGATAGGAATGTTTCACTACCCACCCCACTCTGCATCGAAAGAAGATCATGAGGTGTGGGGAGTAGGGAGACATACCGACTATGGGGTCTTGACAATTCTTCTGCAAGATGAGGTTGGTGGCCTGCAAGTAGAGACCAAGGATGGTTCATGGATTGAATTACCTCCAGTACCTGGCTCATTTGTCATTAATTTAGGAGACATGTTGGAAGTATGGACCAGTGGAGCTTTGAGGGCTGGACCACACAGAGTCAAAACTTCACCAACAAAGCATAGGCTTTCTGTTGCCATGTTTTATGATCCAGGATTTGACTGTGTTGTTTCACCAATTCCTCTGGATAAGACTCTTATTCCATTGGAATGCACTGCAAATAAGCTGTCACTGAACTTTCCAGTGCGCTATGGTGACTATGTATTGAAGAAATATTGTGGCATTTTACCTCAAGAAACTTAATTAACTGATATCTTCATCTGGAAGTGATCTTGATTTTTTTTAATAACAATTGATTGGCTCTAATTTTTTGCTGAACTTCGGTTATAAGTTGACTTTCAAAGAAGCAGTAAGATTTGGTGTCAGCTGGGTTGATATGATAAAGTTACGGTGGCTTGTAAGGGTCATCAATAGTTCAGAAAAAAAAATTCATAATGACACTTAATAACTGTCAATTGACACTTATAACTGGCATTTACACTTCCAACTGTCAACGATAGTAACTGGCAATTCACACTTATAACTGGCATTTGACACTTATAAGTAGCAATTAACACTTATAAGTAGCAATTGACACTTATAACTGGCAATTGACACTTATAACTGGCAATTGTCACTTATAACCGGCAATTGACACTTATAAGTAGCAATTGACACTTAGAACCGGCAATTGACACTTATAAGTAGCAACTGACACTTATAACTGGCAACTGACACTTGTCAATTGGTCCTTATAAGTGTCAATTGTCAGTTATAAGTGTCAATTGACAGTTACTAAGTGTCATTATGAAATTTTTTTTCTGAACTATTGATGGCCCTTACAAACCACCATATAAAGTGGAATATAGGAGAATTAAAACTTTTGATTATCCACCCTTGAATTTATGGAATAGGACAATAATTTACAAAAAGGAGAGCTTAGAGTAACTAACTTAATAACAGGTTGTAGCTTGTAAAGAAAACTGGTGGAATTAAAGTACAGAGAACCACTAAAAAGAAACAACTGGAAGCTGGAAGAAGGCTACATTTTGCTATTGAAACGAGTACATGAATTCTATACTATTGTAGGTACTTTTTCTAATCTTGTCAAATCATAGCAACTTCTATGTGACATGCCACCTTGTTAAAGAAAACTAGAAATGCCTCAGTCATCCGAAAGTGTTCTCAAGTAC
>NC_090872.1:14282323-14367323 GCF_036669935.1 Montipora foliosa
GAATCCACCAATGATATCCATCTGAATTCAACATGTAGGGTATACAGCAAGGGTTTGCAATGAATTTGCATTGGCACAAATAAACTAATGAGCATTTTTATATTTACAATCAACCAAGGTCTTGAAGAAGATTTCTTTACCAAGAAATTCACACAGGATCCGTTTGCCCAGATAGGAATGTTTCACTACCCACCCCACTCTGCATCGAAAGAAGATCATGAGGTGTGGGGAGTAGGGAGACATACCGACTATGGGGTCTTGACAATTCTTCTGCAAGATGAGGTTGGTGGCCTGCAAGTAGAGACCAAGGATGGTTCATGGATTGAAGTACCTCCAGTACCTGGCTCATTTGTCGTTAATTTGGGAGACATGTTGGAAGTATGGACCAGTGGAGCTTTGAGGGCTGGACCACACAGAGTCAAAACTTCACCAACAAAGCATAGGCTTTCTGTTGCCATGTTTTATGGTCCAGGATTTGACTGTGTTGTTTCACCAATTCCTCTGGATAAGACTCTTATTCCATTGGAATGCACTGCAAATAAGCTGTCACTGAACTTTCCAGTGCGCTATGGTGACTATGTATTGAAGAAATATTGTGGCATTTTACCTCAAGAAACTTAATTAACTGATATCTTCATCTGGAAGTGATCTTGATTTTTTTAATAACAATTGATTGGCTCTAATTTTTTGCTGAACTTCGGTTATAAGTTGACTGGCAAAGAAGCAGTTAGATTTGGTGTCAGCTGGGTTGATATGATAAAGTGGAATCTAGGAGAATTAGAACTTTTGATTATCCTTTGCTAGAGGGAATAAATCAGATTGTACGTTCCTTATCCACCCTTGAATTTATGGAATAGGACAATAATTTACAAAAAGGAGAGCTTAGAGTTACTAACTTAATAACAGGCTGTAGCTTGTAAAGAAAACTGATGGAATTAAAGTACAGAGAATCACTAAAAAGAAACAAGCAACTGGAAGCTGAAAGAAGGCTACATTTTGCTATTGAGTACATGAATTCCATACTAGGTACTTTTTCTCATCTTGTCAAATCATAGCAACTTCTATGTGACATGCCACCTTGTTTAAGAAAACTAGAAATGCCTCAGTCATCTGAAAGTGTTCTCGAGTACATTAGTATAAATTTCCATAGTGTAGTATTAACAATGTTGTTTTTTTTTTCAAAACTGGCAATTAGAGCTCATGCATGGTTAAAACATTAACAATGACCAGGGGCTAAATGATACTAAAATAGTATCATTACAATGACACCGCAATCAAAGGCATATGCCACTTGCAAGTTGGCTTCAGTTTCCAAGCATTACCAACACCGGATGCTTAATTGGTTTAGACAAATTTTACCAAGAAGGTAGATTACCATTAATAATATTTAGTAGTAATAGTTGACACTATTGCTGCCCCTGCTGTTTAGAGTAGATGTATGCAGAATTCAATGTGTCCAGGGCCCAGGTAGAGGGAGGAATGGTTACTACCAAGATCAGATGCTTTGAGAGGCTTCTATCGAGTGGCAAATTTTACCAGTAAAGCCTGGACTCTTGATGCCATTACACATACAGCCTACTGTTACACTGGGTATTCAGTGCGTTATGTGCTGTAACAAAGGCAATCTTTGGAAACATATTACCAATTGCTGCACCTCCTTTGGTTAAAGGCTGCTCAAGTAATGCAATGTCACAAAAAGACACTCAAACAATATTATTATTTGAATGTTTTTTTTTGTTTGCGATATTGCATTATCTGACCAGCCACAGAAGTAAATGATGACAGACAGCACTTCTGCAGGTAAGTGTACCTGCAAGAAAGTATTGTTTTAGAGTGCCAAGTTTAATTCTCATTTAAACATACATACATACATACATACTTAATTGACCTCTCCCCATATGGGATAGCCCATAGGGGCTTTTCAGGACCAATGAAACACAACGAAACGACAGAACAGAACAGAACAACGACAACTGTTAAGAATCCCAACCGGCCGGAGGCAAACCAGTTGGCTATTTACAAGTGCAGCTAGGAAGTTGAACCAGGGACAACCAGGATCAAATTCAACGAGTGGTCAGAGCGGGTCTTGAACCCGGGATCTCCGCATCTCAAGGCCAGCGCCCTAACCACTGGGTCCACACTTTTTCTTGGAAAAAAACTGTTGATTACTGGTTTGAAATAGACCAATTCAGATCCTTTAGGAATAAAACGTTTTGTTCCAAATATTTCCATATGAATGCTACATTATCATGCAAATGCAACATACAAAGATCCTTAACCCCGAGAGATTTGAATTGGGTACAACATTTCAGTAGCCGAATTGGTCTATTTAGGTAACTGTAAGGGCTACAACCTTGGAACAACCTCTTGGGGAAAATTCCAGCTTAAAGATCATTTAACATGAACTCACAAAGTATATTTGTCCTCCTCCCCTTTCCCACATACCAATGTTGATAATTCTGTGTAAAATACAGTGCAAGCCTTCGGCTGTTTCCTAACCAACAATGGAGTAGGGGAGGGGGGAAAGTAGGAGGAATTTAATCATTATCGCACAGACAATTTAAGGCATCACATTTTCCCATTGAGTTTTGTCCAAAATTGTACTTTAAACCTATGACACTGACTCACAAACTAAAGTTAGCAACGTTTTCTTTAGAAACCCATTTTGTTGTAAGAAAATACAAGTTTAATGAGTCTGTGTATCATTCTTGTACTCACTCTGTGCTTCCATCCCTAGCGTGAACAGGGCCATATGGGGTCCCAATCGGCAAAGGGGGTTCATATCACTGGCAGATTAGGGACACTAAGATGTCGACCCTGACCATCCCCTAAATCTACAATAGTTGCCTTCTGCCCGAGGGAACCCTGTGGGTAATTGCCTTGGGCTGGGATCGGTTTGGGTTTCCAGTCAGGTTTAGTCCTCCGGTTACATTGCAAATAATTACCCAAGGTCAATCACCATCATGGTTGCCATCATCATTTAATATGGTCATCGTCATCCTCATTGTCATCCTCATCATCATCATCATCAGATGACACATTGGATGACGAGCTACACCCCCAGTTAACAACCACCACACGCAGCGGAAGAGTGGCAGGCTCATGGAGAAATGTGTTTATTTAACAGTATGCTAAATATGTTAAACTGTATTTTATAGTTGGGGGGTGAAGGCATTGAAATAATTCCCCAATAGAATAGGGAAGTCCTAATTTTTTTGCTTTATTGAGGGGGGTCTTGATAAGAAATGGAGTTTTTTGGAATTTTTCACCCACCCCCCCCCCCCCCCCCCCCCCCCTCCGATAAATAATGAACGGTCCCTAATGGCTATTTAGAGCAAAGACAAGTAAAATATACTTGCTTTGAACCTCGAAAGTTGGCCATCTTTGATACCATGTGTAATGAATTTGGTACATGCCAGGATATTTGCCACAATTTCAGCGCAACACCACAAAAACGAGCCCAGCATGTGCTGCGGTTTCCGGAATTAATTTTTCTTCCACCCTATTGGTTGAACTACTCTTGTGGTTAGATAAACCAAGACTAAACCCTACGACTTGGATCGGGAAACGTCATGGGTAATTCTTTAGTTCTTTTTTATGTATCCATAGTGATTCCCCATGGGCAGTTTCACTCTGGGAATAGTGGTTACACACAAAACACAGACTTCCCATGGGTAAAGTCTCACTTTCCCGTGGGCAAAAGGTCTAGTGGAACCGCAACTAATGTACCCTTAAGTTATGTAACGAGGGTAAAAAATACAACTGGTCAGATTTTTTCCTTCTATATCATAATTACGTTCACAACTGGGCCACTATACTGAAAATATCGTATTACTAGTACTTACAATGCTGTGTCAATATTACCACCACGATTTAACAAGCCTCGAGAGAGTGTACCACTACCTCCCACAAAGAGAAAATAATGCGCATTACGCTATCGAGAAAATAGGGTTTGGTTTCGGAATAATTATCAAACAGAGCGAACTAGTCAGTCACGTGTTCTTTACCACAGTTTACCGAGACAGCAGAAGATGATAAAATGTCGACGAACATCAGTCGGCTTAGGCAATCCAAGAATGTCATGAAACGTTATTAAACAAATTATGCAATTCATAGCAACTGAAGAACAGGGTTCATCACACATCATTCTCATAGTCTTTCGGATTCTTCCTGTTTCGCCGCTTAAAATCGTTCGTGCCCCAGTTGTAGATCAACACGCCAATGATAACGGACGGTATTTGGTACGGTAACTGCCACTTTACTCTTCGCACGAAGTTTGCGAGACTCTTCTGAAACCCAGCAAAAGCACGCTGCTCAAATGGAGACAAGGAATAAGTAACAATGTTCTTGGACCTTCCAATCGCACCCCACTTTCTCCCCATCTTCAAATCAAATCTCCTAAACGTGGAAGAATGTCACTTGACTTCGCGAGCACGACACAGGACAAATCAATATGGCGTCTTGCACTTAAACCGACTGCAAAGAATGATGGTATATTGCATCCGGTGGAAACGAAAGTCCCCGAACCACTCCGAAAAGGGCCGATTTTCTTACATATTTCCCGGTAAGTACTTCATGTATCCCTCCGTGAAGTGTTCCGAGCAAATGACAAAACGGCCTGCGAGATTGAAGTTCGCCCGGTGAGCGGAGACAAATCTCTTCCATTGAGCTCTTAAACTTGGGTTAACAGGGAAATTGTGTAGCGAAATTCCCGCTTTAGGGTTGGAAAGATTGCTGCAACCCTGCACAACGCAACGACTAGACGGCATAATCTTTTCCAAGGCAGGCGTAGACAAAGACACCCGACGAACGATAAAATATAAACCTCGCACTCCTTTTCGGCATACTAAAGTAGCTACGTTTGTTTTGATGTCTTGATTGGATGACGTCACATCCTCCTCGACCCAACTCTCTCCTTTGAACTCGGCCATTTTTGAATTGAGTAATGGCGGGCAATCGTATCGACAATTCGAAGTTCAAAAAGTCGGACTTCTCTTCAAAGTCATGGCTTGAAATTTGGCATGGTAGGTACTTATAATACATACTTTCGAAATATAAAAAGAAAAGGTAAGGTAACTTTTTGATCATAGTACCACTTTAAATATAAGGTATTTATAGTGTATTTAATAATTAGCTCTTTGTACCCACGTATACCCTTATATACCCCTGTATACCCTTGTATACCCTCATATACCCCTTTAAACTCATGTATACCCTTTTAGTAAAATCCAACTAGTGGTCTATTATCAATGCTGCGTTCTGATTGGTTGAGCTACTAGTAGGCTCATGGCCTCTGAGTCAATAGCCCATTCGGCCTTCGGCCTCATGGGCTATTGACTCAGAGCCCATTCGGGCTCGAGGAATAATTGTTAAATATACCCCTATATACCCATGTATGCCTTATATACCCATGTATACGCTTGTATATCCTTATATACCCCTGTATATCCACGTATACACTTGTATACCCTTGTATACCCCCATATACCCACGTATACCCTTGGTATACCCTTATAAACCCCTATATACCACGTATACCCTTATATACCCCTATATACCCATGTCATCGCGCAGAATTTTATGACACACCCGGGATATTCACGGGTGCAATGGCGCTAAATTTGAAAGGCCGAGACGACAAATGACATGAGACAATAAAGAAAAATGGCCGCAACAGGGAAAGGTCCCCCTGCGTTTTACTCTCTTACAGCTTAACTACATAAAATATGGAAAGGGTTGCATATGGCTTTTAAAGAAGAAATTCTCATGATAACATAACAACCATTTTTGACTCGGTGCCATCTCGTTAACCTGTATCAATTTTGTGTTCAACTTGACCTATTTTGGGTAAATTTGAGTATGGGAAATAGCTGTATGATAACTTTGAGACTGAATTTCGTCTAAATGAAGATGTCAACACGTTGGGTTGCATATGGATATGTTTTGTTAAAAAGTATAAAAGGGCTCATGCAACATATAAAGGGAATCCAATGTCTAGTAGTAGTATCAAATCCCGCAGTTCTGAAACACACATTTTCTCTCTTTGATTCCTCGCCGTCATAAGGGCCTTTGGGAGTTGAAATGATTCATTTTGAACCTCGCGCGTGCATATTAATGACTCTAAGCTCCGCCTCCATGAACAATGGCAATTTTTTCGCCTCATTTAATCATGAAATCAGTACACGTAATAGCTGTTGAAATGGCGGTCAATGTCTCGCTCGTTTCAACATTGTTATGTTAAAGGTAGTTTTAAGCAACTGAATGGGTTTAGGTGTTAGTGATCGTTTTATATATTTTATTCCATTCGAACGGATCGAAAATTGAATAATTATTTTCAACAAACAAAAGACGTTCCCACTGGGACACTAGCAAATCACGGACAAAAGATAAAATGAAAGAGGCTTTTTCTTTGACGAGGCTGTGCAGACAACCGGCAATGAAAGGAAAAATGCTTCGTGAACTCGCTCTACAGGTCTGTTTTTCCAAAAAAAATTAACATCGATCGGATATTTACACATTGCGCTGGTTTATTTGAAGATTTTTCTGGGTAGTGGGTAGCGGATAAAGCATGAGGAATAAGCAGGCATTAAGCCTGCGTAACTAAAACTTTCCACGCTTTTCTCTAAAACACTTCTGTTCTGGTGGTCTGTTGAACCAAATAAACTCATATCAACAAAAAGAATTGTTTGCCATGTCCCTTTCAATGAAGCGAACATTCCGCTCTTTAATCTTTAGTGTTATTGTTCACTTTTTGCACCTTGAAAATTTATTCTGCTCATCTTAACGTTTATTGACAGTTGCGCAATTCGGCGAAGGGACTCTAGTATTCCCAAAGCTAAATCAGTTGACCATTCATATCCCACCAGTGCTGAATGAGTGTTTCTTTATGCCGGACTTGTCACATATTTCGCATTGCAAGTAAATGTCACGGAAGACAATAGAATTATGCCATCTATACCCATGTATACCCTTATATACCCAACTATACCCTTGTATACCCTTATACACCACTATATACCCATGTATACCCTTATATACCCCAGTATACTCACGTATACCCTTTTAGACCACTTTATACCCACGTATACCCTTATATACCTATGAATACACTTATATACCCACGTATACCCTTGTATACCCTTATATAAAACCAAATACCAATGTATACCATTATATACCCCTGTATACCCACGTATACCATGGTCAAAAGGAAGGAAGATGCTAGGTACTACGGTGTGTCGGCCCTAAACCACATGTGACAAAAACCACGCCTACTCACAGCTCCAAACCGCCCTTGTCAATACAGCAAGACAATAATTAAATGGCTTATATATTCAACGGAAAAATTATATTATCTGTCAAATGGTAAGTATTCGAGTAGCAGATTACAAAGTGTGCGCACGCACCCTGCTTAGCGTAACATACATAAAGGCATACATTTACAGCTAAAACACGTAGCATATACAGATACGTACTAAATACATAATATTTAAAGATATATTCATTAAAAAGAAAAGCCGCTGTACGAAATGCGGCCCTGGGTAGTAAACTTATAGGTACGGATAAAATCAGGTAGCGCATTCCGCAACATAGCTGATACGTAAGAAAAAAGAGAACTGAGACCATAACTGGTTGTTCCAGGTTTATTGAGGAACAGAATGTAATTTCCGCGAAGATCATGCATAAGAAGGGGACGGGAGAGAAAACGCATTTTTCATATAAGCAGAAAAACCCTTTTTTCAAAAAAAAAAAAACAGAAACAAAAAAAACATACTTTTATCAAGTAATACGAGGAAATTTTGAATGCGCTTATTGCATAGAGATGTAGAGCTTGACTTTCGTAGTAAGAGGACAGGTAATCTGCAAATATAAATATCGTTATTGTCTTATTTACATTATTATACCGTTTCTTTGAGACGAGAATTACAGCGAAATGAAAGCACAACTTTTTCGCGAATTCCAGAATCTACGTTAACAGCACACACCAGGCCTACTCCTGAGTATCTGGCTAGAAATCATTTCCTCTGGCCGCGCTTCAGCCATTCGATAAGGGCCAGACTTGTGCTTCTTAAGTTGCCTCGCTCATGCCCAAAAAGAATTCTGGGTAATTCTGCCATTCCATGACAAGGGAAGACTCCCGATTCTCATTTCATAGTTTTTTTCATAAGTGTCGGGCCACCCAGTCCTACCAGCAAAATAACGCATCGATTGAAGGTTTTAGCTTTCAAAACTTGCCCAGATTGTGTCAGTAGGTCCTGGAATTCGTCCACAGAAAGGCCAGAGAGACAGCTTCACTCGTGAACCGCCATGTTTACAACAGAGCATTTTAGGCGTCCCAGTCTGCATGAAACCATCTCTCGTCTCTATCTGAGACAAGACCAGACACGCACGGTTCTTACGTTACGTTTATGCCTATAAAATCAACTGAAATGTCAATTGCTGGTTAAAAAAAATAAAATAAATAAATAAATAAATAAACATGTTAATGTTTTTTGGTAGGCTAGGTATCGAAGAGCCAGAATGCGCTGACGGAATGTTTGAGCAAGAGAGAAAAACGCAGTACCTCCAGACACCGGCGCTGGAGCGTCGTACCAAACGAGTCATCCCGGGATTTCGGCCCGTGCGATCGCTTTTGGACGCAGTTGGCCCTTCGCTGCTTTCTGCTACCGACCTTGCCTCCCGGTACGGCATTGAGGGAGAGATATGTCGGCCCCTAAACCATATGTGACAAATCCCACGCCTACTCACAGCTCCAAACCGCCCTTGTCAATATAGCGTAAGAATTAGATGGCTTATATATTAAGAGAAAAGTCATTTTATCTGTCATATGGTAAGCGCTGGAGTCGCAGATTACAAAGTGTGCGCATGCGCCCTGCTAAAGGTAATAACATACATACAGTCATAAGCTTTTTCCGAATAACTACAGGAGCTAATATCTTGGAGACATTACATTTACAGCTAAAATACATAGCATATACAGATACCTACTAAATACATAATATTTAAAGATATATTCATTAAAAAGAAAAGCCGCTGTACAAAATGCGGCCCTGGGTAGTAAACTTATAGGTACGGATAAAATCAGGTAGCGCATTCCGCAACATAGCTGATACGTAAGAAAAAAGAGAACTGAGACCATAACTGGTTGTTCCAGGTTTATTGAGGAACAGAATGTAATTTCCGCGAAGATCATGCATAAGAAGGGGACGGGAGAGAAAACGCATTTTTCATATAAGCCGAAAAACCCTTTTTTTCAAAAAAGAAAACAGAAACAAAAAAACATACTTTTATCAAGTAATACGAGGAAATTTTGAATGCGCTTATTGCATAGAGATGTAGAGCTTGACTTTCGTAGTAAGAGGACAGGTAATCTGCAAATATAAATATCGTTATTGTCTTATTTACATTATTATACCGTTTCTTTGAGACGAGAATTACAGCGAAATGAAAGCACAACTTTGTGGCGAATTTTCTATGATATAAACTTGTTCAGAAATCCAGAATCTACGTTAACAGCACACACCAGGCCTACTCCTGAGTATCTGGCTAGAAATCATTTCCTCTGGCCGCGCTTCAGCCATTCGACGAGGGCCAGTCTCGTGCTTCTTAAGTTGCCTCGCTCATGCCCAAAAAGAATTCTGGGTAATTCTGCCATTCCATGACAAGGGAAGACTCCCGATTCTCATTTCATAGTTTTTTTCATAAGTGTCGGGCCACCCAGTCCTACCAGCAAAATAACGCATCGATTGAAGGTTTTAGCTTTCAAAACTTGCCCAGATTGTGTCAGTAGGTCCTGGAATTCGTCCACAGAAAGGCCAGAGAGACAGCTTCACTCGTGAACCGCCATGTTTACAACAGAGCATTTTAGGCGTCCCAGTCTGCATGAAACCATCTCTCGTCTCTATCTGAGACAAGACCAGACACGCACGGTTCTTACGTTACGTTTATGCCTATAAAATCAACTGAAATGTCAATTGCTGGTAAAAAAATAAAAATAAAATAAATAAATAAAAAAACATGTTAATGTTTTTTGGTAGGCTAGGTATCGAAGAGCCAGAATGCGCTGACGGAATGTTTGAGCAAGAGAGAAAAACGCAGTACCTCCAGACACCGGCGCTGGAGCGTCGTACCAAACGAGTCATCCCGGGATTTCGGCCCGTGCGATCGCTTTTGGACGCAGTTGGCCCTTCGCTGCTTTCTGCTACCGACCTTGCCTCCCGGTACGGCATTGAGGGAGAGATATGTCGGCCCCTAAACCATATGTGACAAATCCCACGCCTACTCACAGCTCCAAACCGCCCTTGTCAATATAGCGTAAGAATTAGATGGCTTATATATTAAGAGAAAAGTCATTTTATCTGTCATATGGTAAGCGCTGGAGTCGCAGATTACAAAGTGTGCGCATGCGCCCTGCTAAAGGTAATAACATACATACAGTCATAAGCTTTTTCCGAATAACTACAGGAGCTAATATCTTGGAGACATTACATTTACAGCTAAAATACATAGCATATACAGATACCTACTAAATACATAATATTTAAAGATATATTCATTAAAAAGAAAAGCCGCTGTACAAAATGCGGCCCTGGGTAGTAAACTTATAGGTACGGATAAAATCAGGTAGCGCATTCCGCAACATAGCTGATACGTAAGAAAAAAGAGAACTGAGACCATAACTGGTTGTTCCAGGTTTATTGAGGAACAGAATGTAATTTCCGCGAAGATCATGCATAAGAAGGGGACGGGAGAGAAAACGCATTTTTCATATAAGCCGAAAAACCCTTTTTTTCAAAAAAGAAAACAGAAACAAAAAAAACATACTTTTATCAAGTAATACGAGGAAATTTTGAATGCGCTTATTGCATAGAGATGTAGAGCTTGACTTTCGTAGTAAGAGGACAGGTAATCTGCAAATATAAATATCGTTATTGTCTTATTTACATTATTATACCGTTTCTTTGAGACGAGAATTACAGCGAAATGAAAGCACAACTTTGTGGCGAATTTTCTATGATATAAACTTGTTCAGAAATCCAGAATCTACGTTAACAGCACACACCAGGCCTACTCCTGAGTATCTGGCTAGAAATCATTTCCTCTGGCCGCGCTTCAGCCATTCGACGAGGGCCAGTCTCGTGCTTCTTAAGTTGCCTCGCTCATGCCCAAAAAGAATTCTGGGTAATTCTGCCATTCCATGACAAGGGAAGACTCCCGATTCTCATTTCATAGTTTTTTTCATAAGTGTCGGGCCACCCAGTCCTACCAGCAAAATAACGCATCGATTGAAGGTTTTAGCTTTCAAAACTTGCCCAGATTGTGTCAGTAGGTCCTGGAATTCGTCCACAGAAAGGCCAGAGAGACAGCTTCACTCGTGAACCGCCATGTTTACAACAGAGCATTTTAGGCGTCCCAGTCTGCATGAAACCATCTCTCGTCTCTATCTGAGACAAGACCAGACACGCACGGTTCTTACGTTACGTTTATGCCTATAAAATCAACTGAAATGTCAATTGCTGGTAAAAAAAAAATAAATAAATAAATAAATAAAAAAACATGTTAATGTTTTTTGGTAGGCTAGGTATCGAAGAGCCAGAATGCGCTGACGGAATGTTTGAGCAAGAGAGAAAAACGCAGTACCTCCAGACACCGGCGCTGGAGCGTCGTACCAAACGAGTCATCCCGGGATTTCGGCCCGTGCGATCGCTTTTGGACGCAGTTGGCCCTTCGCTGCTTTCTGCTACCGACCTTGCCTCCCGGTACGGCATTGAGGGAGAGATATGTCGGCCCCTAAACCATATGTGACAAATCCCACGCCTACTCACAGCTCCAAACCGCCCTTGTCAATATAGCGTAAGAATTAGATGGCTTATATATTAAGAGAAAAGTCATTTTATCTGTCATATGGTAAGCGCTGGAGTCGCAGATTACAAAGTGTGCGCATGCGCCCTGCTAAAGGTAATAACATACATACAGTCATAAGCTTTTTCCGAATAACTACAGGAGCTAATATCTTGGAGACATTACATTTACAGCTAAAATACATAGCATATACAGATACCTACTAAATACATAATATTTAAAGATATATTCATTAAAAAGAAAAGCCGCTGTACAAAATGCGGCCCTGGGTAGTAAACTTATAGGTACGGATAAAATCAGGTAGCGCATTCCGCAACATAGCTGATACGTAAGAAAAAAGAGAACTGAGACCATAACTGGTTGTTCCAGGTTTATTGAGGAACAGAATGTAATTTCCGCGAAGATCATGCATAAGAAGGGGACGGGAGAGAAAACGCATTTTTCATATAAGCCGAAAAACCCTTTTTTTCAAAAAAGAAAACAGAAACAAAAAAAACATACTTTTATCAAGTAATACGAGGAAATTTTGAATGCGCTTATTGCATAGAGATGTAGAGCTTGACTTTCGTAGTAAGAGGACAGGTAATCTGCAAATATAAATATCGTTATTGTCTTATTTACATTATTATACCGTTTCTTTGAGACGAGAATTACAGCGAAATGAAAGCACAACTTTGTGGCGAATTTTCTATGATATAAACTTGTTCAGAAATCCAGAATCTACGTTAACAGCACACACCAGGCCTACTCCTGAGTATCTGGCTAGAAATCATTTCCTCTGGCCGCGCTTCAGCCATTCGACGAGGGCCAGTCTCGTGCTTCTTAAGTTGCCTCGCTCATGCCCAAAAAGAATTCTGGGTAATTCTGCCATTCCATGACAAGGGAAGACTCCCGATTCTCATTTCATAGTTTTTTTCATAAGTGTCGGGCCACCCAGTCCTACCAGCAAAATAACGCATCGATTGAAGGTTTTAGCTTTCAAAACTTGCCCAGATTGTGTCAGTAGGTCCTGGAATTCGTCCACAGAAAGGCCAGAGAGACAGCTTCACTCGTGAACCGCCATGTTTACAACAGAGCATTTTAGGCGTCCCAGTCTGCATGAAACCATCTCTCGTCTCTATCTGAGACAAGACCAGACACGCACGGTTCTTACGTTACGTTTATGCCTATAAAATCAACTGAAATGTCAATTGCTGGTAAAAAAATAAAAATAAAATAAATAAATAAAAAAACATGTTAATGTTTTTTGGTAGGCTAGGTATCGAAGAGCCAGAATGCGCTGACGGAATGTTTGAGCAAGAGAGAAAAACGCAGTACCTCCAGACACCGGCGCTGGAGCGTCGTACCAAACGAGTCATCCCGGGATTTCGGCCCGTGCGATCGCTTTTGGACGCAGTTGGCCCTTCGCTGCTTTCTGCTACCGACCTTGCCTCCCGGTACGGCATTGAGGGAGAGATATGTCGGCCCCTAAACCATATGTGACAAATCCCACGCCTACTCACAGCTCCAAACCGCCCTTGTCAATATAGCGTAAGAATTAGATGGCTTATATATTAAGAGAAAAGTCATTTTATCTGTCATATGGTAAGCGCTGGAGTCGCAGATTACAAAGTGTGCGCATGCGCCCTGCTAAAGGTAATAACATACATACAGTCATAAGCTTTTTCCGAATAACTACAGGAGCTAATATCTTGGAGACATTACATTTACAGCTAAAATACATAGCATATACAGATACCTACTAAATACATAATATTTAAAGATATATTCATTAAAAAGAAAAGCCGCTGTACAAAATGCGGCCCTGGGTAGTAAACTTATAGGTACGGATAAAATCAGGTAGCGCATTCCGCAACATAGCTGATACGTAAGAAAAAAGAGAACTGAGACCATAACTGGTTGTTCCAGGTTTATTGAGGAACAGAATGTAATTTCCGCGAAGATCATGCATAAGAAGGGGACGGGAGAGAAAACGCATTTTTCATATAAGCCGAAAAACCCTTTTTTTCAAAAAAGAAAACAGAAACAAAAAAAACATACTTTTATCAAGTAATACGAGGAAATTTTGAATGCGCTTATTGCATAGAGATGTAGAGCTTGACTTTCGTAGTAAGAGGACAGGTAATCTGCAAATATAAATATCGTTATTGTCTTATTTACATTATTATACCGTTTCTTTGAGACGAGAATTACAGCGAAATGAAAGCACAACTTTGTGGCGAATTTTCTATGATATAAACTTGTTCAGAAATCCAGAATCTACGTTAACAGCACACACCAGGCCTACTCCTGAGTATCTGGCTAGAAATCATTTCCTCTGGCCGCGCTTCAGCCATTCGACGAGGGCCAGTCTCGTGCTTCTTAAGTTGCCTCGCTCATGCCCAAAAAGAATTCTGGGTAATTCTGCCATTCCATGACAAGGGAAGACTCCCGATTCTCATTTCATAGTTTTTTTCATAAGTGTCGGGCCACCCAGTCCTACCAGCAAAATAACGCATCGATTGAAGGTTTTAGCTTTCAAAACTTGCCCAGATTGTGTCAGTAGGTCCTGGAATTCGTCCACAGAAAGGCCAGAGAGACAGCTTCACTCGTGAACCGCCATGTTTACAACAGAGCATTTTAGGCGTCCCAGTCTGCATGAAACCATCTCTCGTCTCTATCTGAGACAAGACCAGACACGCACGGTTCTTACGTTACGTTTATGCCTATAAAATCAACTGAAATGTCAATTGCTGGTAAAAAAATAAAAATAAAATAAATAAATAAAAAAACATGTTAATGTTTTTTGGTAGGCTAGGTATCGAAGAGCCAGAATGCGCTGACGGAATGTTTGAGCAAGAGAGAAAAACGCAGTACCTCCAGACACCGGCGCTGGAGCGTCGTACCAAACGAGTCATCCCGGGATTTCGGCCCGTGCGATCGCTTTTGGACGCAGTTGGCCCTTCGCTGCTTTCTGCTACCGACCTTGCCTCCCGGTACGGCATTGAGGGAGAGATATGTCGGCCCCTAAACCATATGTGACAAATCCCACGCCTACTCACAGCTCCAAACCGCCCTTGTCAATATAGCGTAAGAATTAGATGGCTTATATATTAAGAGAAAAGTCATTTTATCTGTCATATGGTAAGCGCTGGAGTCGCAGATTACAAAGTGTGCGCATGCGCCCTGCTAAAGGTAATAACATACATACAGTCATAAGCTTTTTCCGAATAACTACAGGAGCTAATATCTTGGAGACATTACATTTACAGCTAAAATACATAGCATATACAGATACCTACTAAATACATAATATTTAAAGATATATTCATTAAAAAGAAAAGCCGCTGTACAAAATGCGGCCCTGGGTAGTAAACTTATAGGTACGGATAAAATCAGGTAGCGCATTCCGCAACATAGCTGATACGTAAGAAAAAAGAGAACTGAGACCATAACTGGTTGTTCCAGGTTTATTGAGGAACAGAATGTAATTTCCGCGAAGATCATGCATAAGAAGGGGACGGGAGAGAAAACGCATTTTTCATATAAGCCGAAAAACCCTTTTTTTCAAAAAAGAAAACAGAAACAAAAAAAACATACTTTTATCAAGTAATACGAGGAAATTTTGAATGCGCTTATTGCATAGAGATGTAGAGCTTGACTTTCGTAGTAAGAGGACAGGTAATCTGCAAATATAAATATCGTTATTGTCTTATTTACATTATTATACCGTTTCTTTGAGACGAGAATTACAGCGAAATGAAAGCACAACTTTGTGGCGAATTTTCTATGATATAAACTTGTTCAGAAATCCAGAATCTACGTTAACAGCACACACCAGGCCTACTCCTGAGTATCTGGCTAGAAATCATTTCCTCTGGCCGCGCTTCAGCCATTCGACGAGGGCCAGTCTCGTGCTTCTTAAGTTGCCTCGCTCATGCCCAAAAAGAATTCTGGGTAATTCTGCCATTCCATGACAAGGGAAGACTCCCGATTCTCATTTCATAGTTTTTTTCATAAGTGTCGGGCCACCCAGTCCTACCAGCAAAATAACGCATCGATTGAAGGTTTTAGCTTTCAAAACTTGCCCAGATTGTGTCAGTAGGTCCTGGAATTCGTCCACAGAAAGGCCAGAGAGACAGCTTCACTCGTGAACCGCCATGTTTACAACAGAGCATTTTAGGCGTCCCAGTCTGCATGAAACCATCTCTCGTCTCTATCTGAGACAAGACCAGACACGCACGGTTCTTACGTTACGTTTATGCCTATAAAATCAACTGAAATGTCAATTGCTGGTAAAAAAATAAAAATAAAATAAATAAATAAAAAAACATGTTAATGTTTTTTGGTAGGCTAGGTATCGAAGAGCCAGAATGCGCTGACGGAATGTTTGAGCAAGAGAGAAAAACGCAGTACCTCCAGACACCGGCGCTGGAGCGTCGTACCAAACGAGTCATCCCGGGATTTCGGCCCGTGCGATCGCTTTTGGACGCAGTTGGCCCTTCGCTGCTTTCTGCTACCGACCTTGCCTCCCGGTACGGCATTGAGGGAGAGATATGTCGGCCCCTAAACCATATGTGACAAATCCCACGCCTACTCACAGCTCCAAACCGCCCTTGTCAATATAGCGTAAGAATTAGATGGCTTATATATTAAGAGAAAAGTCATTTTATCTGTCATATGGTAAGCGCTGGAGTCGCAGATTACAAAGTGTGCGCATGCGCCCTGCTAAAGGTAATAACATACATACAGTCATAAGCTTTTTCCGAATAACTACAGGAGCTAATATCTTGGAGACATTACATTTACAGCTAAAATACATAGCATATACAGATACCTACTAAATACATAATATTTAAAGATATATTCATTAAAAAGAAAAGCCGCTGTACAAAATGCGGCCCTGGGTAGTAAACTTATAGGTACGGATAAAATCAGGTAGCGCATTCCGCAACATAGCTGATACGTAAGAAAAAAGAGAACTGAGACCATAACTGGTTGTTCCAGGTTTATTGAGGAACAGAATGTAATTTCCGCGAAGATCATGCATAAGAAGGGGACGGGAGAGAAAACGCATTTTTCATATAAGCCGAAAAACCCTTTTTTTCAAAAAAGAAAACAGAAACAAAAAAAACATACTTTTATCAAGTAATACGAGGAAATTTTGAATGCGCTTATTGCATAGAGATGTAGAGCTTGACTTTCGTAGTAAGAGGACAGGTAATCTGCAAATATAAATATCGTTATTGTCTTATTTACATTATTATACCGTTTCTTTGAGACGAGAATTACAGCGAAATGAAAGCACAACTTTGTGGCGAATTTTCTATGATATAAACTTGTTCAGAAATCCAGAATCTACGTTAACAGCACACACCAGGCCTACTCCTGAGTATCTGGCTAGAAATCATTTCCTCTGGCCGCGCTTCAGCCATTCGACGAGGGCCAGTCTCGTGCTTCTTAAGTTGCCTCGCTCATGCCCAAAAAGAATTCTGGGTAATTCTGCCATTCCATGACAAGGGAAGACTCCCGATTCTCATTTCATAGTTTTTTTCATAAGTGTCGGGCCACCCAGTCCTACCAGCAAAATAACGCATCGATTGAAGGTTTTAGCTTTCAAAACTTGCCCAGATTGTGTCAGTAGGTCCTGGAATTCGTCCACAGAAAGGCCAGAGAGACAGCTTCACTCGTGAACCGCCATGTTTACAACAGAGCATTTTAGGCGTCCCAGTCTGCATGAAACCATCTCTCGTCTCTATCTGAGACAAGACCAGACACGCACGGTTCTTACGTTACGTTTATGCCTATAAAATCAACTGAAATGTCAATTGCTGGTAAAAAAATAAAAATAAAATAAATAAATAAAAAAACATGTTAATGTTTTTTGGTAGGCTAGGTATCGAAGAGCCAGAATGCGCTGACGGAATGTTTGAGCAAGAGAGAAAAACGCAGTACCTCCAGACACCGGCGCTGGAGCGTCGTACCAAACGAGTCATCCCGGGATTTCGGCCCGTGCGATCGCTTTTGGACGCAGTTGGCCCTTCGCTGCTTTCTGCTACCGACCTTGCCTCCCGGTACGGCATTGAGGGAGAGATATGTCGGCCCCTAAACCATATGTGACAAATCCCACGCCTACTCACAGCTCCAAACCGCCCTTGTCAATATAGCGTAAGAATTAGATGGCTTATATATTAAGAGAAAAGTCATTTTATCTGTCATATGGTAAGCGCTGGAGTCGCAGATTACAAAGTGTGCGCATGCGCCCTGCTAAAGGTAATAACATACATACAGTCATAAGCTTTTTCCGAATAACTACAGGAGCTAATATCTTGGAGACATTACATTTACAGCTAAAATACATAGCATATACAGATACCTACTAAATACATAATATTTAAAGATATATTCATTAAAAAGAAAAGCCGCTGTACAAAATGCGGCCCTGGGTAGTAAACTTATAGGTACGGATAAAATCAGGTAGCGCATTCCGCAACATAGCTGATACGTAAGAAAAAAGAGAACTGAGACCATAACTGGTTGTTCCAGGTTTATTGAGGAACAGAATGTAATTTCCGCGAAGATCATGCATAAGAAGGGGACGGGAGAGAAAACGCATTTTTCATATAAGCCGAAAAACCCTTTTTTTCAAAAAAGAAAACAGAAACAAAAAAAACATACTTTTATCAAGTAATACGAGGAAATTTTGAATGCGCTTATTGCATAGAGATGTAGAGCTTGACTTTCGTAGTAAGAGGACAGGTAATCTGCAAATATAAATATCGTTATTGTCTTATTTACATTATTATACCGTTTCTTTGAGACGAGAATTACAGCGAAATGAAAGCACAACTTTGTGGCGAATTTTCTATGATATAAACTTGTTCAGAAATCCAGAATCTACGTTAACAGCACACACCAGGCCTACTCCTGAGTATCTGGCTAGAAATCATTTCCTCTGGCCGCGCTTCAGCCATTCGACGAGGGCCAGTCTCGTGCTTCTTAAGTTGCCTCGCTCATGCCCAAAAAGAATTCTGGGTAATTCTGCCATTCCATGACAAGGGAAGACTCCCGATTCTCATTTCATAGTTTTTTTCATAAGTGTCGGGCCACCCAGTCCTACCAGCAAAATAACGCATCGATTGAAGGTTTTAGCTTTCAAAACTTGCCCAGATTGTGTCAGTAGGTCCTGGAATTCGTCCACAGAAAGGCCAGAGAGACAGCTTCACTCGTGAACCGCCATGTTTACAACAGAGCATTTTAGGCGTCCCAGTCTGCATGAAACCATCTCTCGTCTCTATCTGAGACAAGACCAGACACGCACGGTTCTTACGTTACGTTTATGCCTATAAAATCAACTGAAATGTCAATTGCTGGTAAAAAAATAAAAATAAAATAAAAAAACAAGCATGTTAATGTTTTTTGGTAGGCTAGGTATCGAAGAGCCAGAATGCGCTGACGGAATGTTTGAGCAAGAGAGAAAAACGCAGTACCTCCAGACACCGGCGCTGGAGCGTCGTACCAAACGAGTCATCCCGGGATTTCGGCCCGTGCGATCGCTTTTGGACGCAGTTGGCCCTTCGCTGCTTTCTGCTACCGACCTTGCCTCCCGGTACGGCATTGAGGGAGAGATATGTCGGCCCCTAAACCATATGTGACAAATCCCACGCCTACTCACAGCTCCAAACCGCCCTTGTCAATATAGCGTAAGAATTAGATGGCTTATATATTAAGAGAAAAGTCATTTTATCTGTCATATGGTAAGCGCTGGAGTCGCAGATTACAAAGTGTGCGCATGCGCCCTGCTAAAGGTAATAACATACATACAGTCATAAGCTTTTTCCGAATAACTACAGGAGCTAATATCTTGGAGACATTACATTTACAGCTAAAATACATAGCATATACAGATACCTACTAAATACATAATATTTAAAGATATATTCATTAAAAAGAAAAGCCGCTGTACAAAATGCGGCCCTGGGTAGTAAACTTATAGGTACGGATAAAATCAGGTAGCGCATTCCGCAACATAGCTGATACGTAAGAAAAAAGAGAACTGAGACCATAACTGGTTGTTCCAGGTTTATTGAGGAACAGAATGTAATTTCCGCGAAGATCATGCATAAGAAGGGGACGGGAGAGAAAACGCATTTTTCATATAAGCCGAAAAACCCTTTTTTTCAAAAAAGAAAACAGAAACAAAAAAAACATACTTTTATCAAGTAATACGAGGAAATTTTGAATGCGCTTATTGCATAGAGATGTAGAGCTTGACTTTCGTAGTAAGAGGACAGGTAATCTGCAAATATAAATATCGTTATTGTCTTATTTACATTATTATACCGTTTCTTTGAGACGAGAATTACAGCGAAATGAAAGCACAACTTTGTGGCGAATTTTCTATGATATAAACTTGTTCAGAAATCCAGAATCTACGTTAACAGCACACACCAGGCCTACTCCTGAGTATCTGGCTAGAAATCATTTCCTCTGGCCGCGCTTCAGCCATTCGACGAGGGCCAGTCTCGTGCTTCTTAAGTTGCCTCGCTCATGCCCAAAAAGAATTCTGGGTAATTCTGCCATTCCATGACAAGGGAAGACTCCCGATTCTCATTTCATAGTTTTTTTCATAAGTGTCGGGCCACCCAGTCCTACCAGCAAAATAACGCATCGATTGAAGGTTTTAGCTTTCAAAACTTGCCCAGATTGTGTCAGTAGGTCCTGGAATTCGTCCACAGAAAGGCCAGAGAGACAGCTTCACTCGTGAACCGCCATGTTTACAACAGAGCATTTTAGGCGTCCCAGTCTGCATGAAACCATCTCTCGTCTCTATCTGAGACAAGACCAGACACGCACGGTTCTTACGTTACGTTTATGCCTATAAAATCAACTGAAATGTCAATTGCTGGTAAAAAATAAAAATAAAATAAATAAATAAAAAAACATGTTAATGTTTTTTGGTAGGCTAGGTATCGAAGAGCCAGAATGCGCTGACGGAATGTTTGAGCAAGAGAGAAAAACGCAGTACCTCCAGACACCGGCGCTGGAGCGTCGTACCAAACGAGTCATCCCGGGATTTCGGCCCGTGCGATCGCTTTTGGACGCAGTTGGCCCTTCGCTGCTTTCTGCTACCGACCTTGCCTCCCGGTACGGCATTGAGGGAGAGATATGTCGGCCCCTAAACCATATGTGACAAATCCCACGCCTACTCACAGCTCCAAACCGCCCTTGTCAATATAGCGTAAGAATTAGATGGCTTATATATTAAGAGAAAAGTCATTTTATCTGTCATATGGTAAGCGCTGGAGTCGCAGATTACAAAGTGTGCGCATGCGCCCTGCTAAAGGTAATAACATACATACAGTCATAAGCTTTTTCCGAATAACTACAGGAGCTAATATCTTGGAGACATTACATTTACAGCTAAAATACATAGCATATACAGATACCTACTAAATACATAATATTTAAAGATATATTCATTAAAAAGAAAAGCCGCTGTACAAAATGCGGCCCTGGGTAGTAAACTTATAGGTACGGATAAAATCAGGTAGCGCATTCCGCAACATAGCTGATACGTAAGAAAAAAGAGAACTGAGACCATAACTGGTTGTTCCAGGTTTATTGAGGAACAGAATGTAATTTCCGCGAAGATCATGCATAAGAAGGGGACGGGAGAGAAAACGCATTTTTCATATAAGCCGAAAAACCCTTTTTTTCAAAAAAGAAAACAGAAACAAAAAAAACATACTTTTATCAAGTAATACGAGGAAATTTTGAATGCGCTTATTGCATAGAGATGTAGAGCTTGACTTTCGTAGTAAGAGGACAGGTAATCTGCAAATATAAATATCGTTATTGTCTTATTTACATTATTATACCGTTTCTTTGAGACGAGAATTACAGCGAAATGAAAGCACAACTTTGTGGCGAATTTTCTATGATATAAACTTGTTCAGAAATCCAGAATCTACGTTAACAGCACACACCAGGCCTACTCCTGAGTATCTGGCTAGAAATCATTTCCTCTGGCCGCGCTTCAGCCATTCGACGAGGGCCAGTCTCGTGCTTCTTAAGTTGCCTCGCTCATGCCCAAAAAGAATTCTGGGTAATTCTGCCATTCCATGACAAGGGAAGACTCCCGATTCTCATTTCATAGTTTTTTTCATAAGTGTCGGGCCACCCAGTCCTACCAGCAAAATAACGCATCGATTGAAGGTTTTAGCTTTCAAAACTTGCCCAGATTGTGTCAGTAGGTCCTGGAATTCGTCCACAGAAAGGCCAGAGAGACAGCTTCACTCGTGAACCGCCATGTTTACAACAGAGCATTTTAGGCGTCCCAGTCTGCATGAAACCATCTCTCGTCTCTATCTGAGACAAGACCAGACACGCACGGTTCTTACGTTACGTTTATGCCTATAAAATCAACTGAAATGTCAATTGCTGGTAAAAAAATAAAAATAAAATAAATAAATAAAAAAACATGTTAATGTTTTTTGGTAGGCTAGGTATCGAAGAGCCAGAATGCGCTGACGGAATGTTTGAGCAAGAGAGAAAAACGCAGTACCTCCAGACACCGGCGCTGGAGCGTCGTACCAAACGAGTCATCCCGGGATTTCGGCCCGTGCGATCGCTTTTGGACGCAGTTGGCCCTTCGCTGCTTTCTGCTACCGACCTTGCCTCCCGGTACGGCATTGAGGGAGAGATATGTCGGCCCCTAAACCATATGTGACAAATCCCACGCCTACTCACAGCTCCAAACCGCCCTTGTCAATATAGCGTAAGAATTAGATGGCTTATATATTAAGAGAAAAGTCATTTTATCTGTCATATGGTAAGCGCTGGAGTCGCAGATTACAAAGTGTGCGCATGCGCCCTGCTAAAGGTAATAACATACATACAGTCATAAGCTTTTTCCGAATAACTACAGGAGCTAATATCTTGGAGACATTACATTTACAGCTAAAATACATAGCATATACAGATACCTACTAAATACATAATATTTAAAGATATATTCATTAAAAAGAAAAGCCGCTGTACAAAATGCGGCCCTGGGTAGTAAACTTATAGGTACGGATAAAATCAGGTAGCGCATTCCGCAACATAGCTGATACGTAAGAAAAAAGAGAACTGAGACCATAACTGGTTGTTCCAGGTTTATTGAGGAACAGAATGTAATTTCCGCGAAGATCATGCATAAGAAGGGGACGGGAGAGAAAACGCATTTTTCATATAAGCCGAAAAACCCTTTTTTTCAAAAAAGAAAACAGAAACAAAAAAAACATACTTTTATCAAGTAATACGAGGAAATTTTGAATGCGCTTATTGCATAGAGATGTAGAGCTTGACTTTCGTAGTAAGAGGACAGGTAATCTGCAAATATAAATATCGTTATTGTCTTATTTACATTATTATACCGTTTCTTTGAGACGAGAATTACAGCGAAATGAAAGCACAACTTTGTGGCGAATTTTCTATGATATAAACTTGTTCAGAAATCCAGAATCTACGTTAACAGCACACACCAGGCCTACTCCTGAGTATCTGGCTAGAAATCATTTCCTCTGGCCGCGCTTCAGCCATTCGACGAGGGCCAGTCTCGTGCTTCTTAAGTTGCCTCGCTCATGCCCAAAAAGAATTCTGGGTAATTCTGCCATTCCATGACAAGGGAAGACTCCCGATTCTCATTTCATAGTTTTTTTCATAAGTGTCGGGCCACCCAGTCCTACCAGCAAAATAACGCATCGATTGAAGGTTTTAGCTTTCAAAACTTGCCCAGATTGTGTCAGTAGGTCCTGGAATTCGTCCACAGAAAGGCCAGAGAGACAGCTTCACTCGTGAACCGCCATGTTTACAACAGAGCATTTTAGGCGTCCCAGTCTGCATGAAACCATCTCTCGTCTCTATCTGAGACAAGACCAGACACGCACGGTTCTTACGTTACGTTTATGCCTATAAAATCAACTGAAATGTCAATTGCTGGTAAAAAAATAAAATAAAATAAATAAATAAAAAAACATGTTAATGTTTTTTGGTAGGCTAGGTATCGAAGAGCCAGAATGCGCTGACGGAATGTTTGAGCAAGAGAGAAAAACGCAGTACCTCCAGACACCGGCGCTGGAGCGTCGTACCAAACGAGTCATCCCGGGATTTCGGCCCGTGCGATCGCTTTTGGACGCAGTTGGCCCTTCGCTGCTTTCTGCTACCGACCTTGCCTCCCGGTACGGCATTGAGGGAGAGATATGTCGGCCCCTAAACCATATGTGACAAATCCCACGCCTACTCACAGCTCCAAACCGCCCTTGTCAATATAGCGTAAGAATTAGATGGCTTATATATTAAGAGAAAAGTCATTTTATCTGTCATATGGTAAGCGCTGGAGTCGCAGATTACAAAGTGTGCGCATGCGCCCTGCTAAAGGTAATAACATACATACAGTCATAAGCTTTTTCCGAATAACTACAGGAGCTAATATCTTGGAGACATTACATTTACAGCTAAAATACATAGCATATACAGATACCTACTAAATACATAATATTTAAAGATATATTCATTAAAAAGAAAAGCCGCTGTACAAAATGCGGCCCTGGGTAGTAAACTTATAGGTACGGATAAAATCAGGTAGCGCATTCCGCAACATAGCTGATACGTAAGAAAAAAGAGAACTGAGACCATAACTGGTTGTTCCAGGTTTATTGAGGAACAGAATGTAATTTCCGCGAAGATCATGCATAAGAAGGGGACGGGAGAGAAAACGCATTTTTCATATAAGCCGAAAAACCCTTTTTTTCAAAAAAGAAAACAGAAACAAAAAAACATACTTTTATCAAGTAATACGAGGAAATTTTGAATGCGCTTATTGCATAGAGATGTAGAGCTTGACTTTCGTAGTAAGAGGACAGGTAATCTGCAAATATAAATATCGTTATTGTCTTATTTACATTATTATACCGTTTCTTTGAGACGAGAATTACAGCGAAATGAAAGCACAACTTTGTGGCGAATTTTCTATGATATAAACTTGTTCAGAAATCCAGAATCTACGTTAACAGCACACACCAGGCCTACTCCTGAGTATCTGGCTAGAAATCATTTCCTCTGGCCGCGCTTCAGCCATTCGACGAGGGCCAGTCTCGTGCTTCTTAAGTTGCCTCGCTCATGCCCAAAAAGAATTCTGGGTAATTCTGCCATTCCATGACAAGGGAAGACTCCCGATTCTCATTTCATAGTTTTTTTCATAAGTGTCGGGCCACCCAGTCCTACCAGCAAAATAACGCATCGATTGAAGGTTTTAGCTTTCAAAACTTGCCCAGATTGTGTCAGTAGGTCCTGGAATTCGTCCACAGAAAGGCCAGAGAGACAGCTTCACTCGTGAACCGCCATGTTTACAACAGAGCATTTTAGGCGTCCCAGTCTGCATGAAACCATCTCTCGTCTCTATCTGAGACAAGACCAGACACGCACGGTTCTTACGTTACGTTTATGCCTATAAAATCAACTGAAATGTCAATTGCTGGTAAAAAAATAAAAATAAAATAAATAAATAAAAAAACATGTTAATGTTTTTTGGTAGGCTAGGTATCGAAGAGCCAGAATGCGCTGACGGAATGTTTGAGCAAGAGAGAAAAACGCAGTACCTCCAGACACCGGCGCTGGAGCGTCGTACCAAACGAGTCATCCCGGGATTTCGGCCCGTGCGATCGCTTTTGGACGCAGTTGGCCCTTCGCTGCTTTCTGCTACCGACCTTGCCTCCCGGTACGGCATTGAGGGAGAGATATGTCGGCCCCTAAACCATATGTGACAAATCCCACGCCTACTCACAGCTCCAAACCGCCCTTGTCAATATAGCGTAAGAATTAGATGGCTTATATATTAAGAGAAAAGTCATTTTATCTGTCATATGGTAAGCGCTGGAGTCGCAGATTACAAAGTGTGCGCATGCGCCCTGCTAAAGGTAATAACATACATACAGTCATAAGCTTTTTCCGAATAACTACAGGAGCTAATATCTTGGAGACATTACATTTACAGCTAAAATACATAGCATATACAGATACCTACTAAATACATAATATTTAAAGATATATTCATTAAAAAGAAAAGCCGCTGTACAAAATGCGGCCCTGGGTAGTAAACTTATAGGTACGGATAAAATCAGGTAGCGCATTCCGCAACATAGCTGATACGTAAGAAAAAAGAGAACTGAGACCATAACTGGTTGTTCCAGGTTTATTGAGGAACAGAATGTAATTTCCGCGAAGATCATGCATAAGAAGGGGACGGGAGAGAAAACGCATTTTTCATATAAGCCGAAAAACCCTTTTTTTCAAAAAAGAAAACAGAAACAAAAAAAACATACTTTTATCAAGTAATACGAGGAAATTTTGAATGCGCTTATTGCATAGAGATGTAGAGCTTGACTTTCGTAGTAAGAGGACAGGTAATCTGCAAATATAAATATCGTTATTGTCTTATTTACATTATTATACCGTTTCTTTGAGACGAGAATTACAGCGAAATGAAAGCACAACTTTGTGGCGAATTTTCTATGATATAAACTTGTTCAGAAATCCAGAATCTACGTTAACAGCACACACCAGGCCTACTCCTGAGTATCTGGCTAGAAATCATTTCCTCTGGCCGCGCTTCAGCCATTCGACGAGGGCCAGTCTCGTGCTTCTTAAGTTGCCTCGCTCATGCCCAAAAAGAATTCTGGGTAATTCTGCCATTCCATGACAAGGGAAGACTCCCGATTCTCATTTCATAGTTTTTTTCATAAGTGTCGGGCCACCCAGTCCTACCAGCAAAATAACGCATCGATTGAAGGTTTTAGCTTTCAAAACTTGCCCAGATTGTGTCAGTAGGTCCTGGAATTCGTCCACAGAAAGGCCAGAGAGACAGCTTCACTCGTGAACCGCCATGTTTACAACAGAGCATTTTAGGCGTCCCAGTCTGCATGAAACCATCTCTCGTCTCTATCTGAGACAAGACCAGACACGCACGGTTCTTACGTTACGTTTATGCCTATAAAATCAACTGAAATGTCAATTGCTGGTAAAAAAATAAAAATAAAATAAATAAATAAAAAAACATGTTAATGTTTTTTGGTAGGCTAGGTATCGAAGAGCCAGAATGCGCTGACGGAATGTTTGAGCAAGAGAGAAAAACGCAGTACCTCCAGACACCGGCGCTGGAGCGTCGTACCAAACGAGTCATCCCGGGATTTCGGCCCGTGCGATCGCTTTTGGACGCAGTTGGCCCTTCGCTGCTTTCTGCTACCGACCTTGCCTCCCGGTACGGCATTGAGGGAGAGATATGTCGGCCCCTAAACCATATGTGACAAATCCCACGCCTACTCACAGCTCCAAACCGCCCTTGTCAATATAGCGTAAGAATTAGATGGCTTATATATTAAGAGAAAAGTCATTTTATCTGTCATATGGTAAGCGCTGGAGTCGCAGATTACAAAGTGTGCGCATGCGCCCTGCTAAAGGTAATAACATACATACAGTCATAAGCTTTTTCCGAATAACTACAGGAGCTAATATCTTGGAGACATTACATTTACAGCTAAAATACATAGCATATACAGATACCTACTAAATACATAATATTTAAAGATATATTCATTAAAAAGAAAAGCCGCTGTACAAAATGCGGCCCTGGGTAGTAAACTTATAGGTACGGATAAAATCAGGTAGCGCATTCCGCAACATAGCTGATACGTAAGAAAAAAGAGAACTGAGACCATAACTGGTTGTTCCAGGTTTATTGAGGAACAGAATGTAATTTCCGCGAAGATCATGCATAAGAAGGGGACGGGAGAGAAAACGCATTTTTCATATAAGCCGAAAAACCCTTTTTTTCAAAAAAGAAAACAAAAAAAAACATACTTTTATCAAGTAATACGAGGAAATTTTGAATGCGCTTATTGCATAGAGATGTAGAGCTTGACTTTCGTAGTAAGAGGACAGGTAATCTGCAAATATAAATATCGTTATTGTCTTATTTACATTATTATACCGTTTCTTTGAGACGAGAATTACAGCGAAATGAAAGCACAACTTTGTGGCGAATTTTCTATGATATAAACTTGTTCAGAAATCCAGAATCTACGTTAACAGCACACACCAGGCCTACTCCTGAGTATCTGGCTAGAAATCATTTCCTCTGGCCGCGCTTCAGCCATTCGACGAGGGCCAGTCTCGTGCTTCTTAAGTTGCCTCGCTCATGCCCAAAAAGAATTCTGGGTAATTCTGCCATTCCATGACAAGGGAAGACTCCCGATTCTCATTTCATAGTTTTTTTCATAAGTGTCGGGCCACCCAGTCCTACCAGCAAAATAACGCATCGATTGAAGGTTTTAGCTTTCAAAACTTGCCCAGATTGTGTCAGTAGGTCCTGGAATTCGTCCACAGAAAGGCCAGAGAGACAGCTTCACTCGTGAACCGCCATGTTTACAACAGAGCATTTTAGGCGTCCCAGTCTGCATGAAACCATCTCTCGTCTCTATCTGAGACAAGACCAGACACGCACGGTTCTTACGTTACGTTTATGCCTATAAAATCAACTGAAATGTCAATTGCTGGTAAAAAAATAAAAATAAAATAAATAAATAAAAAAACATGTTAATGTTTTTTGGTAGGCTAGGTATCGAAGAGCCAGAATGCGCTGACGGAATGTTTGAGCAAGAGAGAAAAACGCAGTACCTCCAGACACCGGCGCTGGAGCGTCGTACCAAACGAGTCATCCCGGGATTTCGGCCCGTGCGATCGCTTTTGGACGCAGTTGGCCCTTCGCTGCTTTCTGCTACCGACCTTGCCTCCCGGTACGGCATTGAGGGAGAGATATGTCGGCCCCTAAACCATATGTGACAAATCCCACGCCTACTCACAGCTCCAAACCGCCCTTGTCAATATAGCGTAAGAATTAGATGGCTTATATATTAAGAGAAAAGTCATTTTATCTGTCATATGGTAAGCGCTGGAGTCGCAGATTACAAAGTGTGCGCATGCGCCCTGCTAAAGGTAATAACATACATACAGTCATAAGCTTTTTCCGAATAACTACAGGAGCTAATATCTTGGAGACATTACATTTACAGCTAAAATACATAGCATATACAGATACCTACTAAATACATAATATTTAAAGATATATTCATTAAAAAGAAAAGCCGCTGTACAAAATGCGGCCCTGGGTAGTAAACTTATAGGTACGGATAAAATCAGGTAGCGCATTCCGCAACATAGCTGATACGTAAGAAAAAAGAGAACTGAGACCATAACTGGTTGTTCCAGGTTTATTGAGGAACAGAATGTAATTTCCGCGAAGATCATGCATAAGAAGGGGACGGGAGAGAAAACGCATTTTTCATATAAGCCGAAAAACCCTTTTTTTCAAAAAAGAAAACAGAAACAAAAAAAACATACTTTTATCAAGTAATACGAGGAAATTTTGAATGCGCTTATTGCATAGAGATGTAGAGCTTGACTTTCGTAGTAAGAGGACAGGTAATCTGCAAATATAAATATCGTTATTGTCTTATTTACATTATTATACCGTTTCTTTGAGACGAGAATTACAGCGAAATGAAAGCACAACTTTGTGGCGAATTTTCTATGATATAAACTTGTTCAGAAATCCAGAATCTACGTTAACAGCACACACCAGGCCTACTCCTGAGTATCTGGCTAGAAATCATTTCCTCTGGCCGCGCTTCAGCCATTCGACGAGGGCCAGTCTCGTGCTTCTTAAGTTGCCTCGCTCATGCCCAAAAAGAATTCTGGGTAATTCTGCCATTCCATGACAAGGGAAGACTCCCGATTCTCATTTCATAGTTTTTTTCATAAGTGTCGGGCCACCCAGTCCTACCAGCAAAATAACGCATCGATTGAAGGTTTTAGCTTTCAAAACTTGCCCAGATTGTGTCAGTAGGTCCTGGAATTCGTCCACAGAAAGGCCAGAGAGACAGCTTCACTCGTGAACCGCCATGTTTACAACAGAGCATTTTAGGCGTCCCAGTCTGCATGAAACCATCTCTCGTCTCTATCTGAGACAAGACCAGACACGCACGGTTCTTACGTTACGTTTATGCCTATAAAATCAACTGAAATGTCAATTGCTGGTAAAAAAATAAAAATAAAATAAATAAATAAAAAAACATGTTAATGTTTTTTGGTAGGCTAGGTATCGAAGAGCCAGAATGCGCTGACGGAATGTTTGAGCAAGAGAGAAAAACGCAGTACCTCCAGACACCGGCGCTGGAGCGTCGTACCAAACGAGTCATCCCGGGATTTCGGCCCGTGCGATCGCTTTTGGACGCAGTTGGCCCTTCGCTGCTTTCTGCTACCGACCTTGCCTCCCGGTACGGCATTGAGGGAGAGATATGTCGGCCCCTAAACCATATGTGACAAATCCCACGCCTACTCACAGCTCCAAACCGCCCTTGTCAATATAGCGTAAGAATTAGATGGCTTATATATTAAGAGAAAAGTCATTTTATCTGTCATATGGTAAGCGCTGGAGTCGCAGATTACAAAGTGTGCGCATGCGCCCTGCTAAAGGTAATAACATACATACAGTCATAAGCTTTTTCCGAATAACTACAGGAGCTAATATCTTGGAGACATTACATTTACAGCTAAAATACATAGCATATACAGATACCTACTAAATACATAATATTTAAAGATATATTCATTAAAAAGAAAAGCCGCTGTACAAAATGCGGCCCTGGGTAGTAAACTTATAGGTACGGATAAAATCAGGTAGCGCATTCCGCAACATAGCTGATACGTAAGAAAAAAGAGAACTGAGACCATAACTGGTTGTTCCAGGTTTATTGAGGAACAGAATGTAATTTCCGCGAAGATCATGCATAAGAAGGGGACGGGAGAGAAAACGCATTTTTCATATAAGCCGAAAAACCCTTTTTTTCAAAAAGAAAACAGAAACAAAAAAAACATACTTTTATCAAGTAATACGAGGAAATTTTGAATGCGCTTATTGCATAGAGATGTAGAGCTTGACTTTCGTAGTAAGAGGACAGGTAATCTGCAAATATAAATATCGTTATTGTCTTATTTACATTATTATACCGTTTCTTTGAGACGAGAATTACAGCGAAATGAAAGCACAACTTTGTGGCGAATTTTCTATGATATAAACTTGTTCAGAAATCCAGAATCTACGTTAACAGCACACACCAGGCCTACTCCTGAGTATCTGGCTAGAAATCATTTCCTCTGGCCGCGCTTCAGCCATTCGACGAGGGCCAGTCTCGTGCTTCTTAAGTTGCCTCGCTCATGCCCAAAAAGAATTCTGGGTAATTCTGCCATTCCATGACAAGGGAAGACTCCCGATTCTCATTTCATAGTTTTTTTCATAAGTGTCGGGCCACCCAGTCCTACCAGCAAAATAACGCATCGATTGAAGGTTTTAGCTTTCAAAACTTGCCCAGATTGTGTCAGTAGGTCCTGGAATTCGTCCACAGAAAGGCCAGAGAGACAGCTTCACTCGTGAACCGCCATGTTTACAACAGAGCATTTTAGGCGTCCCAGTCTGCATGAAACCATCTCTCGTCTCTATCTGAGACAAGACCAGACACGCACGGTTCTTACGTTACGTTTATGCCTATAAAATCAACTGAAATGTCAATTGCTGGTCAAAAAAAAACCATAAAATAAATAAATAAAAAAACATGTTAATGTTTTTTGGTAGGCTAGGTATCGAAGAGCCAGAATGCGCTGACGGAATGTTTGAGCAAGAGAGAAAAACGCAGTACCTCCAGACACCGGCGCTGGAGCGTCGTACCAAACGAGTCATCCCGGGATTTCGGCCCGTGCGATCGCTTTTGGACGCAGTTGGCCCTTCGCTGCTTTCTGCTACCGACCTTGCCTCCCGGTACGGCATTGAGGGAGAGATATGTCGGCCCCTAAACCATATGTGACAAATCCCACGCCTACTCACAGCTCCAAACCGCCCTTGTCAATATAGCGTAAGAATTAGATGGCTTATATATTAAGAGAAAAGTCATTTTATCTGTCATATGGTAAGCGCTGGAGTCGCAGATTACAAAGTGTGCGCATGCGCCCTGCTAAAGGTAATAACATACATACAGTCATAAGCTTTTTCCGAATAACTACAGGAGCTAATATCTTGGAGACATTACATTTACAGCTAAAATACATAGCATATACAGATACCTACTAAATACATAATATTTAAAGATATATTCATTAAAAAGAAAAGCCGCTGTACAAAATGCGGCCCTGGGTAGTAAACTTATAGGTACGGATAAAATCAGGTAGCGCATTCCGCAACATAGCTGATACGTAAGAAAAAAGAGAACTGAGACCATAACTGGTTGTTCCAGGTTTATTGAGGAACAGAATGTAATTTCCGCGAAGATCATGCATAAGAAGGGGACGGGAGAGAAAACGCATTTTTCATATAAGCCGAAAAACCCTTTTTTCAAAAAAGAAAACAGAAACAAAAAAAACATACTTTTATCAAGTAATACGAGGAAATTTTGAATGCGCTTATTGCATAGAGATGTAGAGCTTGACTTTCGTAGTAAGAGGACAGGTAATCTGCAAATATAAATATCGTTATTGTCTTATTTACATTATTATACCGTTTCTTTGAGACGAGAATTACAGCGAAATGAAAGCACAACTTTGTGGCGAATTTTCTATGATATAAACTTGTTCAGAAATCCAGAATCTACGTTAACAGCACACACCAGGCCTACTCCTGAGTATCTGGCTAGAAATCATTTCCTCTGGCCGCGCTTCAGCCATTCGACGAGGGCCAGTCTCGTGCTTCTTAAGTTGCCTCGCTCATGCCAAAAAGAATTCTGGGTAATTCTGCCATTCCATGACAAGGGAAGACTCCCGATTCTCATTTCATAGTTTTTTTCATAAGTGTCGGGCCACCCAGTCCTACCAGCAAAATAACGCATCGATTGAAGGTTTTAGCTTTCAAAACTTGCCCAGATTGTGTCAGTAGGTCCTGGAATTCGTCCACAGAAAGGCCAGAGAGACAGCTTCACTCGTGAACCGCCATGTTTACAACAGAGCATTTTAGGCGTCCCAGTCTGCATGAAACCATCTCTCGTCTCTATCTGAGACAAGACCAGACACGCACGGTTCTTACGTTACGTTTATGCCTATAAAATCAACTGAAATGTCAATTGCTGGTAAAAAAAAAAATAAAATAAATAAATAAAAAAACATGTTAATGTTTTTTGGTAGGCTAGGTATCGAAGAGCCAGAATGCGCTGACGGAATGTTTGAGCAAGAGAGAAAAACGCAGTACCTCCAGACACCGGCGCTGGAGCGTCGTACCAAACGAGTCATCCCGGGATTTCGGCCCGTGCGATCGCTTTTGGACGCAGTTGGCCCTTCGCTGCTTTCTGCTACCGACCTTGCCTCCCGGTACGGCATTGAGGGAGAGATATGTCGGCCCCTAAACCATATGTGACAAATCCCACGCCTACTCACAGCTCCAAACCGCCCTTGTCAATATAGCGTAAGAATTAGATGGCTTATATATTAAGAGAAAAGTCATTTTATCTGTCATATGGTAAGCGCTGGAGTCGCAGATTACAAAGTGTGCGCATGCGCCCTGCTAAAGGTAATAACATACATACAGTCATAAGCTTTTTCCGAATAACTACAGGAGCTAATATCTTGGAGACATTACATTTACAGCTAAAATACATAGCATATACAGATACCTACTAAATACATAATATTTAAAGATATATTCATTAAAAAGAAAAGCCGCTGTACAAAATGCGGCCCTGGGTAGTAAACTTATAGGTACGGATAAAATCAGGTAGCGCATTCCGCAACATAGCTGATACGTAAGAAAAAAGAGAACTGAGACCATAACTGGTTGTTCCAGGTTTATTGAGGAACAGAATGTAATTTCCGCGAAGATCATGCATAAGAAGGGGACGGGAGAGAAAACGCATTTTTCATATAAGCCGAAAAACCCTTTTTTTCAAAAAAAAAACAGAAACAAAAAAAACATACTTTTATCAAGTAATACGAGGAAATTTTGAATGCGCTTATTGCATAGAGATGTAGAGCTTGACTTTCGTAGTAAGAGGACAGGTAATCTGCAAATATAAATATCGTTATTGTCTTATTTACATTATTATACCGTTTCTTTGAGACGAGAATTACAGCGAAATGAAAGCACAACTTTGTGGCGAATTTTCTATGATATAAACTTGTTCAGAAATCCAGAATCTACGTTAACAGCACACACCAGGCCTACTCCTGAGTATCTGGCTAGAAATCATTTCCTCTGGCCGCGCTTCAGCCATTCGACGAGGGCCAGTCTCGTGCTTCTTAAGTTGCCTCGCTCATGCCCAAAAAGAATTCTGGGTAATTCTGCCATTCCATGACAAGGGAAGACTCCCGATTCTCATTTCATAGTTTTTTTCATAAGTGTCGGGCCACCCAGTCCTACCAGCAAAATAACGCATCGATTGAAGGTTTTAGCTTTCAAAACTTGCCCAGATTGTGTCAGTAGGTCCTGGAATTCGTCCAC
The DNA here is from genome assembly GCF_036669935.1 of Montipora foliosa. Classification (NCBI taxonomy): domain Eukaryota; kingdom Metazoa; phylum Cnidaria; class Anthozoa; order Scleractinia; family Acroporidae; genus Montipora; species Montipora foliosa. The sequence continues at coordinate 14,316,738 of NC_090872.1, forward strand.
AGAAAGGCCAGAGAGACAGCTTCACTCGTGAACCGCCATGTTTACAACAGAGCATTTTAGGCGTCCCAGTCTGCATGAAACCATCTCTCGCCTCTGTTTTCTTTCAAAGGCTTGCCTTCACCCACATTCTAGCTTAATGATGCCAGCCTGGTGGCTTCTGTAGACGAAAATGGCCTGAAAATTAAAGGCACTTATAAAATGATTACCTACCAGATTTGAGCCAACTCGCTCGCTCCCTTTCGTAGCAGAAACGGTTGACATTTGTCACGTGATGTTTTAACATGAGCCCACATATACTGAATACAGCATATGTTTCAACGAGGCAAGTACCTCATGTATCCCTTATTATTATGTATTTAAAGGGGCTAAGTCACTTAATTTTAGGCAATTTCTGATTGAATGGTCATAGAATTAACTAAAATATCAAAATAACTGTTCATAACTATAGAAGAACTCTAGTAAAACACAGGGAAGCGAAGAAGGGACATGGATGGACTAAACTGGAGAGGATTGAAATGGATTGAATTTGGGTAAATTTGAAAAACGTCGGCCCACCTTTTTTCAAATTTATATCTGTCTATATCGAAATGTTATTTACACAGCTGGAAAATCATTCTCAGTTGTTATGTGGCCGCGATTTTGCAAATGAAAGACTCTTGCTCCGCCAATTTGACGTTTAGAGCTCATAATTAACAAAATTAAAGAAAAGTACCTAAAATGGCGTGACCTAGCCCCTTTAAATATAAGGTATTTATAGTGTATTTGGTAATTAGCCCTATATACCCATGTATACCCTTAAAGGGGTATTCATTCGTATGTAGTGGTATATAAGGGTGTACATGGGTATATTGGGTATATAAGGGTATACATGGGTACATAGGGGTATATAAGGGTATACAAGGGTACATAGGGGTATATAAGGGTATACAAGGGTGTACGTGGGTAACGTGGGTATATAAGGGTATACAAGGGTATATAAGGGTATATAAGAGTATACATGGGTATATAGGGCTAATTATTTAAAGACACTGTAATATACGCCTGGAAATACCGTATTTTCTCGAATAATAGCCGTCCCTCGATTAATCGCCTCCCTCGAATAATCACCCCACTTTGACCGAAATATTTAAAATAATCGCCTCCCTCGAATAATCGCTCCCCTCCCCTTACCCTCGCCATTTTCTCTTTCTCTTATTCCCTCCCTCTCAAGTTAAAAAATGGCATCTTGGGTAACAAATAAGCTTTTATTTGTTTTTTGATTACCCTAATCAACGAAACAAATTTGAAACACTAAGAAGCCGATGTTCGGTTTATATTCGATGTGATTACTATTATTATTATTTTTTAATGGTATAATAAAACAAAATATTTAAGGTACGGCCTTCTGTGAGAAATATTCGAAATAATCGCCTTCCCTCGAATAATCGCCCCTTAAAGAAATAATCGCCCCCGGCTATTATTCGAGGAAATACGGTATATTATAATTGAAATACACTATAATAGAGGATACATGACGCACGTAGGTATTTCTTCGGCGTATTTGCGCTAATCGCGGGCTCATGGTGAGTTAACAAAAAAACAGTTTTCCGGGTTGAAAGTAATAGTTAATAAAATTTGACCTTCAAGGCAGCTCTACATCTGTTGGCAGGACATTCAGAACTTCCCATACAGATGGAAATAGTGTATTTGCAATGGTATGGATAAAGGAAGTGAAATAGAGCGGGAAGAGCCCCATCGACTTGTTATTCCAAAACATGCTCAAACTAAAGAGCTTCAACGTGGACTTCGTTCGAAGCACAATCGAAACAACGCGATCAAGACCACGAAATATTCGATATGGTCCTTCATTCCTAAGAATTTATTCGAACAGTTTCATCGCTTCGCGAACATTTATTTCTTGGCCATCATTATATTAAATTTGATCCCAGAGATAAATGCATTTGGCAAATACGTAGCCATGGTGCCACTCATTTTCGTGCTGTCTGTGACCGCAATCAAAGATTTGTTTGAAGATCGCAGACGGTACAAATCGGATAAAGAAGTAAATAACAGAATCTGCCTTGTTTTCAATAGGTAAGAGAGATTTGTCTTTCTTTTTTTAATATTTAATTCTACCTAGTTTCGTTTCCATGTAGTCAGTATCGAAGCTAAGTCGAGTCATTGTTGAGTTGTTTACAGGTCACAAAGAGAAGTTGAAGTATCACTTAATGATTTTTAAGTAATTAGCATTTTGATTTTAAAAAAATGCAAAAGATTACTTGTTACGAAAGATGCGTAGATGCGTCCGCCAATAAAACTGAGAATTGAAATTAATTTTTACAAAATTAATTTTTAAATGCTCATTCTCGATTACGAAAATTTATGTTTGTCAATGTAATTTCCTTTTAAGAGGCTTTCGTGTTTCGATTTCTTTTTTAATTTTCATTTTTAAGCTTAACTTTGAACGTTTTTGAAGGACGTTTTTTTTTGTTTGTTTTTTTAATGTAGTAATAAGCTTATTATAGTTGCCCCAGGGCTTTGCTAAGTATAGTTGTAAGCAGAATTCAATGTGGAGAATGGCTGTTTACAAAAAGATCAGTTTTAGCACAAGGCAATTGATGTTGAAGCTGGGAACAAATCAGTGCTGAATATGAAAAGGGTGTTGCGTAGTTTGGTGTGGTCAGAAATGTAAGGAGTAGGGGCTTAACCAATCAGATTATTGGATTGTGTTGAACAGAAATGAACTTGAAATGGCTTTCGTTTCCACTCTTGAAGACTTTTGGTAATGAAAGCGAAGGGTTTTTCATTCAACGTATATGCTACCCTGACTGAGTGCTTTTTATAAAGGAGTAACGTGCATTTCTGTTCAGACGGTGTCAGACCATTGGTAGTATGCAAGTTTTTTTGTGGTAAAAAATCAGGTACAGAAATGTTTATTTCTAGGGGTAAATACTGGCTTGAATATGGGAAAAACTAAACAAAAAGCTGGATTGGGATTTCTGAGGAAATACAGTATCCAGTTGGTGTATAGTGCATTCAGCAGAGTTTGAGCCAGGATTTGATAATGAAAGGAAAGGAAAGTAACTTTATTTAAGGTTCTAGTCGTTCTAGCGCTGGAGCACTAATTGGGGACACTGTAAACTGAGAAAAAATACTGTAACACAAGTCAAGTCATTTTGTCCCAAGGGGAGAAAAATGTCAAAATTGAGTTCCTCCTGTTTTGAGTCGTTGAGGGACAAATAATTGTTGTCCCCTTGGTTTTGTTTAGAATTTATTAAGGGACATTATTTAAGTGGTTTCAGACTGCGAGAATGGGGCAGTGGTGTGGCCGGGCTCCAGTCCTGTCAATCAGAGTGTAATTAAAGCCTGGAGCAATTTTTTTTATTGGCCATCCAGGCACTTCAACGAAGAAGCAAAATTGGTCAATAATTGGCAAGGAAAGATGTACTATTGTCTGACATGTAACTTTTCTTTTTAATTATTCCAGCGATGCCAATGAATACCAGCAGGTTGCATGGAAGAAGGTAGTTGTTGGTGACTTTATTAAACTGGCGAACAATGAGGTCATTCCAGCAGATCTTCTGTTGTTAAACTCCAGTGATGAAAATTCCATTTGCCATATTGAGACTGCTAACCTTGATGGTGAAACTAATCTCAAACAACGAGAAGTAGTGAAAGGACTAAACAGGGTAAGATGTGTATAAGTTTATATTGATCAAGACTAGAGACTGAAGGGCTGAACTGGGAAAAGAGTGGTGTGATTTTTTATCATTGTTATAACACTGCAAGATTAATTGCTACAGTAAGTGTAACACAATGCAAATTTTGGGTAAAGCCAAAACAGAGTTTCTTCTTCCACTTCCTCTTGTCCAGGCTTCTTTAAACATGAAGACACACTATAAAAGGGGTGGCTTCAAGCACTGCTTTTGTTGGAATTCATTAAAGCACAACTGATTAATTATCCAGGAAGGTGTGATCATCAAACAGTAACACAGAGACAGAAGCCCTGAAAGATGATATTTCTAGCACAAGAAAGAGGGACTGGGAATTTAAAAAAGAGAATAACAGATACGGACACATTGCCATGAGGGGTTTTTTTTATTGCACACGTTATCACAGAACTTGGTTTGTTTCCACTGTTGATTGATAAATCATTTGCATAAGGTGCCACGCCTTTTATAGTGCATCTTCTTGCTAAACATGTGGTTGTCGTTTAAATTAATTAACAAGAAGTATCTTCAAAACAGAGACTGAAGGTGATAACCAACAGATTGTAGTTGTACTAACCCATTCACACCTACAAAGTGCCCCCAATCAGCAAGTAAAGTCGTCTGGTATTAATTAGCCAGTGAGAGGATATCCATTTCCAACTCCTTGATAATGGCGTCATGAGGTCGCCGAAACGTTGGAAGTTTAACCTTCTATTGCTAGTGTTTACATGTACGTATAAGAGTAACATCTTTGTAGTTTCACTCTCAGGTGGGGAAACGTTTAATGACACTGAAAGGCATCAATTCATTGTTTTAAACCAGTAATCACAACTTGACTGTTTTATCATAATGTTGAATAAATTTTAAAATTCTTAAGTTAACCATAAGCATTTTTTTCTTTCAGGGAAATTCCATATTTTCCTCTGGTCATTTTCCCTATCAGCTGAAGTGTGGAGTACCAGACAATCACATTCACAGATTCCATGGCACTTTGTATGCTAGCTTTTTTTGTTCTTTTAAATGGTTTCCCTCACTAAAAGTCTAATGCAAAATAATAGTCTTAAAGGGCTTTGACCAAAAAATCAATTCATATTTTTCTTTGGATTTCAAAACTATGTTAACAAAACACTAAGTGACCCACGTTTTAAGCCTTGATTTCAAAAAGACACCTTTTTATTTTAACTGTAATTTTCCTATTTAATGGTTCGCCATTACTAACATTATGTTCTTGAGAGAGCTGGATCGAGGAGAAAATGACGTCAAAGGCTCACTAGTTTAAGATTGCAATACGTGTGTATGCCGCAGAATTAATATGCAGCACAGGGGTTTTGGGCTTTCAGACTTTTAAACTCACGCTTTGCATATATAATAAGCTGCGTTCACATGCTGAAATTTTAAGCTAGTGAGCCTCTGACGTCACTTTTCCCTGGATCCAACCATCTGAGGTCCAATTGGTCAGGTTTGAACGTGAATAATTGCGGACCGTGAAATCCAAAACTTACACTCAAAGTAAACGGGCTTTGGATAAAAATCAAAGCTCAAAATTTTGCCAGTCAGGTGTTGAGCAAACACACCTTCAAAATCTGAAGGAAAAGAGGAAGTGTTTTTTTTTTATCACAGGGGCACTTTAAGACTAAAATCTAGTTGTAACCATTTTTAGTCTTAGCCCATTCTTTTCCAGACCTGTCTTTGCTGCAATGTAGGACAAACAATAATCTCAATCTTGTGAACACAATCATATACTCTGTAGAAAGCAGCTGATGCATTAAACACTCTTCGCTGTTGAAGCTTTTAAAAGAAGGGTTCTAAAAGAAAATGCCAAAGTTTTGTTTGAAAATGTGCTTTACATTCAGAAAAAAATGAAATGTGAGAATGAAAGTGTGCTTTCAATGTTCTAACTGGTTCTCAGTAGCTTATTGTTCTTATTGACTGAAATAATATATTAATTAAGAGCCCTTTTGATAAAAAAAATCACTTCTTCTTTTTCTTCAGATTTTGAAAGTGTGTTTGCTTAACACTTGACTGGCAAAATTTTGAGCTTTGAATTTTATCCGGACCAATTAGGCCGTTTACTTTGAGTGTAAGTTTTGGAATTCACGGTCCACCATTACTCATGTTCAAAACTGACCGATTGGACCTCAGAGGGTTGGATCCAGGGAAAAGTGATGTCAAAAGCTCACTAGCTTAAAATTTCAGTGTGTGAATGCAGCTTACATGTATTATACTTGCAACAAAATGCGAGTCTGAAAGCCTGAAATGCCTGTGCTGCATATTAATTCCATGGCGTACACATGCATTGCATTCTTAAACTAGTGAGCCTTTGAGGTACATGTAATTTTCTCTTCGATCCAGTTCTCTCAAGATCTTAAAGTTAGTAATGGCAGACCATTAAATAGGAACATTCCAGTTAAAATAAAAAGGTGTCTTTTTTGAATCAAGGCTTATAACTTTAATTATAGCTTAGTTAGTTAACATAGTTTTGAAATCCAAAGAAATACAAGAATTAATTTTTTGGTCACAGAGGTACTTTAATGGCACAAACAAATGACTTTAACTTAAATTTTCTTTTCATTAACCACAGCTGTTTTGCAATATTTTGATGACTTTGGCTTTTTATTTTTAAATTTAGTGTTCTTTTCTATTTTGGGTTTAGGATTAGTGAGATCAGAAGAGAAATGCCTGTTGGCAAGAACAATTTACTATTGCGTGGCTGTGTAATTCGTAACACTGATTGGGTGGAGGGCATGGTCGTTTATGCAGGTGGGTACTCTTAGTTTCAAGTTTTGAGATTCCTTTACATGTATTTTACCAGTCAGTAATAAAAAACAACAAAAATCTATCTTTACATAAATGAAGGAAATTGCTGAAACATTGATTTCCATAGAATTATGAATAGGAACTATTACCTGTAAAAATACTAATACAAATTTTAATCATCCTCCCTATGTGGGACTTTTGCAAAATTATTTACCAATACCAGACTGCTCAATAACAGCAGGTGATGCAGTTTATAAATAAATTTAGAATTGTAAAGTTTAAGTCTTAGTCTTAAGTCTTGATATCTATAAGGCACAATTGAATATTTATAGGAAACTGTGCAGTATAAATTAATAAATTATTAACCCTTTCACTCCTGTGGGGTTCCCCATTGACAAGTAAAATTGTCAGGCATTAGGCAGAGTAAAATCTATAAGTCTCAGTGGCCTTTACAGGAGTGAAAGGATTAATAAAACAGTGTATCCATACCTTACATGTGTACATGTGGTGCAAATTAAAGCTCCCTTCACTTAGAATTCATTCAGATCAGACCCTTTCCTCAACCATACAGCTGTATCTCCCACTGTCTCTCTCTGATAATTATGCTAATTTATCTTACATGTACATGCATGTTGTGCTACAGGTCATGACACAAAAGCCCTGATGAATAACAGTGGGCCCCGTTACAAGCGCAGTAAAGTTGAGAGAGACCTCAATATGGATGTTGTTTCCTGTGTTGTCATTCTTTTTATCCTTTGTCTTATGGGAGGAGTAGGTGAGTTCATAACCGTTTCCCTCCTGCGATTAACACTTTTAGAAAAATTTCACTTTGGCTAACACCAGATGATTTTACTTGTCTATAAATTTACATGTAACTTAATTAAAACCCCTTTCAAGTGTGTACTTTCACTAGGCCATTCCCATGTAAGGTCATTTTAATTTGATTTGAGGCAAGACATGTGATTCCCTACTCCATGCATAAAGTGCCTGAAATCAAGTTCACCAAAGTTTCACAAAATGGAATGTGTTTCTCTACCATTTAAGTTGCTTAATTAATATGGTTTGAGATCTGATCCATCATTTTTTAGAAATGTTATTGGATTGCTTCTTTTAGCAGTGTGCGCTATGATCGTGATGGGTAAAGTTTACAAGCCATTGTTCTATACTATATCTGTCAGAATTAGCACACAAGCTATGAATGGCCAATTTGGCAGGCTGTATTCTTAAGTACAGCTTGCTAAATTTAAAAGTTTGTGTTTGTTGCTTCATTTAACAATCTAGAGTAGGAATAACTCATTAGGCAACCTATTTCCTACAATTCAGTTTACTGTATAGCCCTCGTGTTTGCCATTTGGGCCTTAATTTGCAGTCGAAAACAATGAAAACTGTTGGCCATAACTTACAAGTTGACCCTCAAACTTGGTCAATTCGAGTGTGAAGTCTTCCCCACAAGTAACTTTATCACATGTACTTTCTTCCTCAATTTGTTCCTGTTCATGCATTTACTTTATGTACCAGTAACAACACCTTTTATTTAATTCTTAACGTCGGATAATGAAATTCTAGCTCTCTCATTGGTTCACTGGATCTCGGTTACCAGCCATTATACCTACATTTGACCTTATATGGAAACGAATGTGGCAAATGTCACTTAACATAAAATTTTTGGCACCCGGAAGTCAAATCACTTTCTGGTCGTTTCTTGAACTTAAATAAAATTTAGCAAAACCAAATGTTGAGAATTTAATAAAACAATAATTCCATTCACCCTTGTTGGATACGAGATTGGTAATAGCCAACTTGGCACTGCGTAACGCGTTGACTATTTACCATCTCATATCCATTGCGGGCTCATGGAATAATTGTTAAATATTAATTTTTTCACATGTTCCTTGGGTGATAACTTATTGTACAATCTTCAAAGTTGGACAGGTATTAGTTATACAATATGACTTATCATGTTTGTTTTTTTTTTACACCCCTTCCATCAGGTTGTGGTTTCTGGACAAGGGACAACGATTTCTTTAATAGACATTTTACTCCTGGATCCAACAAATTGGACGAGCCATTTGTAAGAGGCCCATTGATGGAGGGTTTCATTCGATTCTGGACCTTCATAATCATATTACAGGTTTGTTCGGTTGTGAAACAGATTTCAAGGCCTAATATTTTTAATCATGTTCATGTGTATCCCGGCTTTAGTGATTAGCTGAGGGTTGGCGTATCAGTTGGCTTAGCATCAGGCTGCCTTGCAGGTGGTTGTTTAACTCTGGCTGCCAACGGAGATCAAAGTGCTGCCTCTGTAAGGACATCTGCAAAATAATGGTTTTTTGACTCAGTCGATCAGAGTGTTCATTATTAAGGGTGGGGACCAACTGGGCAAATTAGCCAGCTGTGAATACCATTTTGCCACAACGTTGCCCATCTCACAACTCCTCATCATCTTTTCTACGTACTTTATTGTATCAAAGACATTCAGCAAGATGAGCTCCCTTGGCAAAATCTAATGAAACCCCTGCACAAAAAGCTGTCCCACAAAACTTGTGTGAAACGTCACACAACTTGTGACTTGGCGTCACAACTTATGTTAAACGTCACGCTGCCGGTACACTGTTAAAAGAGACGAGGCCAAGGAGTCGGTGGTGTTGTGGTCTGTCAATGCGTACATGTATTAACTGGTCAGTTACTAAGGGGCGCGTTTGATTGACCGTATTCCAGAATAGGAACACATGGAATAGAAGTCAGAATTTATTCATGTTTACGGAGATTCACATTAAGATTGTCAAACACCTGCTTAAATGATGTTTTAAACATATCTTTATTATCCTTGTTGCTTAAAACGCCAAACATGCCGTTTTAAATCATCACTCTCCGTATTCTTATTCTGGAATAGGGTCAATCGAACGCACCCTGAGTGTGGAGCAATTAACTGGGGATAACCTAACACGATGTTAGACCACGTCTCTGATGAAAGCCAAAATTTACTTGGTTCCAATGAAATCGCCCATTTTTTATGTTCTTGCTTTTCTTTTCTCTCTTAAAGGTCCTCATACCGATCTCACTCTATGTTTCAATGGAAGTTGTCAAGTTATTCCAAGTTTATTTCATCTCCAATGACCTGCAGTTGTATTACGAAGAAATGGATCAACCAGTGCTATGCCGTGCACTCAATATCAACGAGGATCTCGGACAAATCAAATATGTCTTCTCAGACAAGACAGGGACATTGACTGAGAATAAAATGGTATTTAAGAGGTGTACGATCGGAGGAAGGAACTTCGCCCACCTGGACACGCTTGGTAAGAAGCTGACACGAGTATTAGGGGAGGGGGTGGGACTTATATCGTAGTACTGGGGTATAAAGGGGCAACGCCGTTTCACAAAGGGGGCTCACAGGAACTTAAAACCTTGGTTCACATGTACAGGCAGTTGGAAGAAACCAATTAAGATATCGTCACGATTATGCAGGGTCATAATTCATGTTTGTCGGTGTTCGTGTTCTCATAGTGGGAACAAAAATGGCGGGGGATATCTGTCAAAACTAAAACATGAGAGCAGTCTGCTAATGGCGGTGAAACGATTCAAAATACCCATGTTGACGACACGCTGCAAAATGAAAGGCGTAGTACTCTGGGCACATGTCGCAGATTTGTCATTCAACGGTGGACGCACACATGTACGAGTTCTGTGAGAAATCATGAAAAAGACCCCAACGGCCGTTTGTCCTTATTATATAATAACATGTTGTAAGTCGTTATTGTCTTTAAATCCTCTGTCACTGTTCTGGGCCTGGAAATATCTTTTGAGAGTTGAACGTCCCTGTCTTGCTCTTTGCTAAACGCCACCTCGGACTATATGTCGTGCAGTGATTATCACTCGTGAATGACTACCAAGAAAAGATGAGAAGCGACCGGTTTTGTGGTGCGTCATCATTTCTGAGTGATTTTTCAAAAGCATTTCTTTTATTTGTGATAAACAGACTCTGTGGACTCCAGGCCTTTAGCTGCTGATCAAATGTACCGTCAAATTTCAGAGGGATCCAAGGTGAGTTAATCAATGGTAGTCTAGTCCAGCAAATCAGACGAATGAAGGTACTGGATTTACTGCGCGTTCAGCTACATTGTAATGTGAGAAGGTATTTTCCAATGTCTTTACAGTTCATTGTCCTATTGTCCTGCAAGGTAAAAAAAAAAACGTCGCACGTGTTGGAGTTGTCTCGGCATTTTTTTTCAAAAGGGACTTAAAGAAACTATAATAACTCAGTTGCGCGTGTTGAACGTTGCTTACCGGATTTGTTTCGGGAAAGTGCCAAGAGATTGAGGAATTAAATTCGTCGCGTGGAAATTTTCCACTTGAATCAAGGCGACTTTCCGTACAGTAAGTCGTCTTGGGAATATCATTATATTTTGTATTGATGATGGTATTGTCGTTCGTATATAGGGTTCAACGTTTCCGAAGCACTGCATAATCTTCGGTTTCAAAAAGTAAACTACATGTAGGCAGTCACTTTTTTCCCGCGTCGAGGAAACTTAAATTTTTGTTATCATGCTAAAACTCCTGTGGCTTATTGTAGCACCCTCTGCTGTTTCTCCCCTTTTCATCAGGATGCTTCGATTTATTGGGACAAAGAACTTGCCGATGTGATTGACTCACGCAGTAGAGTGGGCTTCTATAACGAACCCAAAAGCTCTTTTTTGAGGGAGTTCTTTATACTGCTCGCTATTTGCAATACAGTGGTTGTAGCGAGGAGGAAACATTCCCCACCGGAAAGTAATAAGAATTCAGGAAGAACAGAGGAAACGGATTTGTCTTGCGAGGCGGAGAACGATCGTGTTCCTCTAGATTTAAGCGATTATCGTACCGTTGACGATCATTTGACTCCTGGCTACAGTTCAGTGCACGCTTGCTCTAGGGATCGTCATTCTGCGTGGGAAAACATGGCCGTTTCCGCAACACCATTGAAACATTCTTGTGAAACTTTGACCAAGAGACCCAGAAATAGTGGTTCATCTATAATAGAATCTATGGAAGCCAGTGGAGCGTCCTCAGAAATAATCTACGAGGCCGAGTCGCCCGACGAAGCTGCGCTTGTGAAAGCAGCATGTTTGTATGGCTATAAACTCTTATCCCGTAGTCCTGACAAGGTCACACTATTTATTCCCGGCGAAGGCGAAGTCACTTACGAAGTTCTTCATGTGCTGCCGTTTGATTCTTCACGGAAGCGAATGTCAGTTATTGTTCGACGTCAGGATGATAGCAGCATAGTGATGTATTGCAAAGGTGCTGACTCGGCTGTGCTTCCAAAGCTGAAACGAACCAATCGGCAGTTTATGGCTGATGAAGTTGATGCTGGTGACGGGAAGGGAGGTGCCAAGCGTGACAGCAGGGGCTCGTTAGTGGAGGAGACTGTGCATCATTTGGATTTGTACGCGAGAGATGGTCTGAGAACGTTATGCATGGCGAGGAGGGTAAGTTACATTAAAGACGGCGTTGTGTGTCAAACAGAGGCACTACATGTAATTGCGTGCGTGGGCTATTTTGAATCAAACAAGGAGACAGTCGGTGATGCAGTGTGCCGTTAGAGGAGCTGATGACCCGTATCCCACTACTACGGTACAGTATCTCCCCTGAAGTAACCGTCTTATAGCATCTGCCCTTTAGACCAGCTTTCCCTCCAACAATTGTGCGTCTCTCTCTCCGTTTACGTCACAAATGCATACTTTAAACATTAACATTAACAAGGAGGCAATTAATGCAATTTAGTAATTATGTCAATTTGGAATACCTTCCTATTAGCAAACATTGTGTGTTCGACTGTAACTGGTTTTAAGGTGAAAATACAATGTGTTGTCCGTAGTAAACCTTATGTTTGTTTTAGTAAATCTTGGGCATATCTCCTGAACGAAACGCTCAGCCCTTTTTTGAAATTTGTTGTAGAATTTGTCAGATGAAGATTATGAGGAATGGTTAGAACAGCACAGACGCGCCGAAACTGATCTTCGTGACAGAGAAAGGCTCGTTCATCTGTCAGCGCATAAACTGGAAAGTAACATGGAGCTTCTTGGTGCCACAGGTATCGAGGACCGTTTGCAAGATGGGGTCCCTGAGACAATTGCCAGGTTACGCGAGGGAGGCTTGAAAGTGTGGGTTCTTACAGGAGACAAACAGGTGGGACTTCACTATATAACTCTCGTAGCGCCCTAACTTTGACTCTCTGCATGAGAAGAGAGGAATTTTTTTCCGCGAACTCGACCGCCGTTTGCTTGTTAGTTTGTCCAATGTCACATGGACGTTTTTTGTAGCGGTACTTGTTGTTTAATCGTACTGTAATAAGATACAAGTGTGAACAGAAACTTGACTTTACAGAGAACATATATGCCCATATTGCTCACCATTTTAATGCTTGCACCCGTGTAAAACAAATGGGTATGATTAATACCACATTGATATCATGACAGAGTATGCTTTGTTTTATGGTTATACTTTTGTCGCAAGTGTGTGAACTTGTTGAGAATCGTACAATGCACAAGTGCTGGTGGGCGAACAGGAGGAGCAACGGAGAGATCTCGTCATTTTTCGTCCACCGGGTACCAACGTGGTGGCAGTGACTTAAAGGGACACGGTCACGGTCTGCGCATGCTCGTGTAGCTGAAAAAGTCAGCCTGACTTTTTCAAGTTACTAGCAATCACAAATTTGAAATGGCGTCTAGCGGAGGATCCGGACATGGCGGTAAACGCATCAACTCAGGGCGGAAACGAACGGTCGAAGGCAGAGGGGAATTTGCTTTAGATAAAGATAGCATTTGCCTTAGATAAACTTGATTTAATGCAAAATATATGCAGAATTCTTCAACTTACCGATATTTCCATAGTGGCGGTCGAGCGTGACAAGTCTCGGAGAGAGTGAATGCTACTGCGCATGTCAGCCCGTGACAGTGTCCCTTTAAGGTGAAAACCAGCCATACTCAGTAAAGATCTTTGCACTTGGGGAGCTGATATGGACGATTCGCCTTTATTATCTCATAATTTTATTCTTAGGAAACCGCTATTAACGTGGCGTTTTCCTGTAGACTTTTGGACAAAAACATGCACCGGGTGATAATAAATGCAAAATCCAAGGTATGTCTTAAAATCACATCGAGTTATGTGTACCTTACGTATGTTCTGTTAGTAGGACGTTTAGGCATCGTCACCGAAAAACTCGCATCAAAATAAAATTAAAATGTTGCCTTGCACGAAAGTAAGTCTTTCGCAATCTAACCATTTTTTTGACGTTGTACAATTTGGTTTAAGTGTCTAAAAACTGATTTGGTCCGAACAAAGTGGAAGTAGAGGTAGAGAATGAACGATCCACTGTTGGTGTATGCCCACTATGGTGGGGTAACGAGTCGGAACAGTCCACCCCTTTAGATTTTTCCGCGGGAAAAAAAAGGAGAACATATTTCTCTTTTCAGAAATGACGGGAACGCATTGTACCCTATGCTTCAAGTTCATACTATAGCCATGCTCTTTTGTCATAGCCACTTCTTCCAATTTTATTCATGGCAAAAGAATTGGTTCCATTTTGCGGAAAAAATTCCGGGTTTTTTCTTTCAAATGAAAAGCGCTCCAAAAAAATCAGGGGACCTATATATACTTGCATGAAACTATTTGAGGACCTCCTTACGAGTCTTTTCAGTTTGTTATTATGCTTACTAAAATGATTAAAATCATAATGGAATCCTTGTTCAACCCACAGGAAGATTGCAATGGTCAGATCACGTCTTGGTTGGCTCATTTCCAGTCCGAAGTTGTTAGCGTTGGCAGTGACAACTCTGTGTCAGGTCAAATAAGTTCATCGGCGTTCCCTGCAAGCCAGTCGTTAGGACTCATAATTGATGGCCGAACACTAATGCACGCATTGGAAGAACCCTTGAATGTAAAGTTCTTAGATTTAGCAAGACGTTGTCAAGTTGTGTTGTGTTGTAGAGCGACACCTTATCAAAAGGTCAGTCAATTACATTGTGCTTTGTTTTCAACACCATAACATTCAAAGAGCGTTTAGATTGCCTGCTGTCAGGCGAGTCGATCGCCATGGAGAATTCTTCTTCCCCAAGCCAACCTCGACCGCTCTCTACATTGCGTAACAAAACACGACACGATTGACTCAAAATCGCGCGGCTCCTCTGACTTGTGAAGGGACTTCTTGAAGTCTGATGAGAGTTGCGCGTACACGAGCATTTTCGGTTGTTAGTTATTGGCATGATGGAATTTACGATTGGCACTTGTATCAGCCTTCTAGTCTCGATTTGGCATGAAATTACTCAGACAGATTCTCTCTTCTTTGTTTACACTTCGCGGCGTCTTTTGAAGACTGAAATAATTAGGGAGCCAGGGAGCCAGTTCTTCTGACCTCTCTTATTTTCTAAATCTTACAGTCAGCAGTTGTTCAGTTGGTCAGAAATGGTCTGAAAACTATGACGTTAGCAATTGGTGACGGTGCCAATGACGTAAGCATGATCCAAATGGCGGATGTCGGTATTGGTATTTCCGGTCAGGAGGGAATGCAAGCAGTCATGGCAAGCGACTTCGCTATTGGACGGTTTAAGTTCTTATCTCGCCTCCTATTGGTTCATGGCCACTGGTGCTATGATCGTATCACAAAGATGTTCTTGTATTTCTTCTTCAAAAACGCGGTAAGAGTTCGATACCTTTTGGTGAACTAATTGATTTTGACGTTTTAAGGAGTTATCTTGCTAATTGGTCGAACTGAACCAATTCATTTTTAAACTGCGCGAGAAATGGTTCGAATGCTCTACCACCGAACTGCAGACAAGTCTTGGGAGCTTAGCACATTGAACTTAGTCCTAAGATTGCTGCTATATTCGCAATGAAATTAAAGCACCACATTTTCGTTTCGTTTTTACACATGGAACTTAAAACGAGCCAACTGGCGTCTGGTATTGCACATGCGTTTAAGTGCAGCAGCAAAAAAGTAAGACCCAAACCCATTCAGTTCTTGTTGATAGAGCCCGCGATTCTTTCGGTCAGCGCCAAAAACAACAACCTCTCACTGGTTTAGAAACGGTTGTGACTAAAGGGGATCCGCCACGATCACGTGGGACACTGTTTGACAAATACATGCCGAACAATGAGATGAAAACCGGTCATTCCATGCACCCTTATTGTATCGTTTGTTGTGTTAAGTACTAATCTACACTATTATTTTAATCCTGAGTACTTGTTCGAAAATGGTTAGTTATTAATGACGTCGAGGTTGATATTTTATTTACATGCAACACCTTCACTACGTCAGTCCAACGCAATGTTATTTATTTTTCATGAAGTGTCTCACCTGACTGTGGCTTAGCCATTTTAGTCGCAACCGTTTTCGAAACCAGGAAGTTCGTTAACCTTGTACTTCCGTCTCCTTGACGCACTTTTTAGAACTTCAAAAGAATAGTGTTTCGTTGCCAACGGTACAAAAGAGGCTTTCACTATGAATTCGCGTATTTCGGAGCGTGGCAGGAGTTTTTGTTCTCGACGCTAACCGATAGTATCCAGAAACTACGCGGCCCTTTACAACCTCTAGTTTCATTGCAGTCCAAAACCACTGTTTGGGGTTAGGCTCCATTGTTTCCGTAGTAAATGTTTTAGTGCGTATTGTTTTCTGAACCAGTCACCAAGGAACTGCTGTAGTAGCAGCGTCCTATCCCATGATACTGTGCTCTGTTAGGAAGACAATTATGGCGCCTGCATTAAACACCGCTGTGTAAGATCCACTTTAAGTCAAATTCAACTGTACTCAGGGCGTTGTTAGCCTTGATATCTTCTTGTTTTTTTTCTTTAAGATGTTTGTTTTAGTCCTATTTTGGTTCCAACTCTACAATGGCTTTTCCGGTTCAAATGCTATTGATGATCTATCTTTGATTTTCTTCAACCTTCTGTTCACCGCCGTACCTCCTGTTATCTGCGGAATCCTGGACAAAGATGTCCCTGATCCGATACTAACAGCAAGACCCGACCTCTACAAATCAGGACAAAATAGTGAGGTGGATACCTATGCTTTTATTCACAGCTTTCTAGTAGGAAAAGAGATGCTATTATGAAATTGAGGCAACGAAAACAGCTATAGGAAACATGTGTGGGACATTTGGGGTGGCTTATTAAACTTAACCTCCATCCTAGGCATCAGCACTGCACTAATGAGGCCCAGAAGGCCGAAACAGTACTGTCTGCAGTTAGTTTATTCATATACCCAGAGAAATACATAACTTAACTTACAGTACTTATACATCGACTGTATAATTACTGGTTATTTGATGGTTTTCTATGGGATACGGGTGAATACTTCTCGAGAAATTTATGTCATTAATTATTATAAATATTATTCTATAAATATTACACCTTGAGCCAAAAATGACTCTTACCAAGACAATGAAGCAAATTTCTCGGCAAACGTGCAAACACTCTGGCTTCCCACAGGGTATCCATACCACTGCGGCAGTCAACATACAACCGGCCTTATTTTAATTGATTTAAACGGAACGGATACTTATTACAGATTTCGCGATTTTTCATCTCGATAACGTTGTACAATATGGGTTTTAAAAACGTTGTACAATATCGGTTTTGAAGGAAAGATTCGCTCTTATATCGTCAAGTTGTCGTCAAAACCTTTAATTTGGTAATAACGTTGTTGGTTTTCCGAGTGCGGCAAATTAATGTTCTGAAATGCGTGTTGCCCTTGAAGCATGTGTGGCAGTAAGTAATATTTGTCAGTGTTTTTCTGCGTCGTCGTTGCCTAAGCCGTCGGTTTTCCCATCAAATTTCCCAGAAACGTAGCGAATGGATTTCAAAAGCATTAACCTGAATACGAAACTTGCGTCCCAGTTTTGTACGTACCTTTTTAATACCTTTTTTGCAAAAGTCATGCAAGGTGCACATCAAACCAAGTTAGTTTTTGGGTCATTAAATAGTTTGAGGGTGTTCGTCACGAAAACGCCATTTATTTCCGGTGGAAATTACATCAGTTTACACTCAAAATGTAAATGAGGTTAGTTGAAATTATTGCATGGTGCATGCTAATTTATAACCTTGGATGCAGGACGTGAAAGAAAATAGTCGTTGCTAATCGTTCTTCTCAGTAATACGTTCACTGTAATCTGCAGGGCGTTTTCTAATTTCGTCGTGTGCTTCGTTCTGTTTTGTAGCTCTACAATAGAAAGTGGTTCTGGGTTACTATTTTAGATGCCTTGTACGAAAGTGTGGTGATATTTTTTGTCGCTTTTTGGGTAAGTTGCGTCATTGAATTGTTCCAACCGTTTGCCTTTCAGAGCAGACTCTTACTAGCTATAAGCTTCAAGAAGGAACTTTATAGAAGGAACTTTATTTAAGTGTCTAATCTTCTAGCACCGTAGTTCACTAATCGGGGACACTGTAAATTGAAATTAACAAGTTAACGCAAATTAAATCAAATTTTGGTTTTTTGGAAGAAAAGTTATTCTTTGTTCTTTTTAGCTTATCTCTAGTCAAGCTATTCATCTTGATCCGCTTTGACATCAGTAGTTTTCTTGCACGGGGAAGGTTCTCTATTCGAACAGTGTTGGCGGCCTCGAATTCTCCTGGATAACATTGGTTGGGGCTTACGAAGCGAACACTTTGAGCAGCTCGTTATAACGATATTTTCTTGTTTACGAACATTGACGTCATATTTCTTTTGATATTCAAATTTGCCAACCACGGAACAAAATAAGTCATTGTTTCAACAGCCAATTAGGTTCTGGTTGGCATATTAATAACAATGGGTGACATCACGAGAAACATCGCTATTGGACAGTCGCAGAGTGTCCCAGACTAGCAAGTTGACGCTACAAAAAAAAGTTTCCCTTTGTAAACGGTCGTTCCCAACTGAACGACACTTGGTAGACGTTATACGGAGCTTATATGATGATGGTTTTGGCGTATTTTTGCAGTATTCTGATTTCAGTTAATTTGTTGTTTTCAAGGTGTACTATGGAACTGTAGCAGACCTGCGAATGGTCGGTGTCGCCCTTCATCAGAGTTCAGTAATTGTTGCTAATTTATACCTGGCGCTTCTTACGGCACAGTGGGTGAGTAAATTGCCGAGCTAATTTAGCTGAAACGTCTGAAGTAAATGGCACAAAAATTGTTGCTTTTTTACACGTGCAATTGACAGGCCATTCCGAGTTCATGTTTGCCTCCTTTTCAAAGCGAGTCTAAGTGCAAAGGTTTTCTTATAAAAATTAGTTTTCATTCATACGTAAAGTAGAACCATAGCAAAAACTTCGCACTTAGACTCGTTTTAAAGAGTAGGCAGACATGAACTCGGAAATAGCCCATTTTAAATTTGAATTCGCCCCTCAAACAGTAACAAAATTTGCTATTAATTACGGTCTTTTTAAAGGGCCTCAGACGTAGTCTATGTCAGTGACATATATAATGTTAAAACTGCCATTTGCCTTTGATGTCCGATTTTTTAATAACTATTTGTCATTTTGCCGCAGACATTCATCCATCACCTTGTTTTATGGGGCAGCATTTTTCTTTCTTTCCTTTGGTTTGCTATATACGGACTCCTGAGCCATCTCTTCTGGGACATGTATTACGTACCATTTGTCACCATGGCAACTTCGGAATTCTGGTTGGTCTGTGCACTTAGTCCTGTGGCATCTCTTCTTCCAAGGTACTGTGCAAATTTTACGTCGACCATCGCAAAATGAGGGAGTTTATCTCCTAACAGCTCGATGATAGGGTTTGGGGGGAAAATTCGCTGTATTAGAGACATCCAGCATCACGTTTACGGCAAACCTCAGACTCAAATATTCGTTTTGCAAAAATCAAGGGAAAATGTTGGATTGTAACTTGTTTCTCTCCTGTTAGCTACAAATGTCATGCAACTCCTCAACACCGAGATACAAGTTAGTATTAAGGGAATTTTCATGTTCAAAATTTCACGGCACTTAAGCTTTTATGATTCCATACGATGATCATGACTTCGTGTTACGAGGCCGATTAATTATTAGGCGTTCCTTAGATAAATACAGAACTTAGTACGCCATAGGACACACGTAAGTCACCTGAATCACCGTCGTAGGTGAAGTGGAAGCTTTCCTTTGTGAACAAGAGCAAGAATTTTATTTGTACTCTTTCTTGTTTCCTTTTCAAAAGACTTTTAGTTAATTAAAAGGATGTGGTACCAGCTGACTGAAATAACCCCGCTAGTAAATCCAGGTAGCCAGGAAATTCAGTCTCATTACCGTCTCGTTTACAAAATTCCGTTTAGTTTGTTCTCAGTTTTCACACAATTCTGTTCAGGATTGACAGCAGAGAATTGAGTGCTCCATATTTAAGGCAGGGGGGGGGGGGGGGGGGGGGGTAGCCTACTCATATTTTATTATTCATTACCAAATAGATCGCTATATTTTCTGAATTTCATCCACAGATTTGTCATAATGGTGTCTAGAAACACTATCTGGCCAACAGATATCACCGAGGCTCAACTTCTGTCAAAACATCGAGACACAATAACTATATTTGAACCACAAGATATTCAGAATAGGACTGGTCTATCTGTTTCCCTCTGAGAGAATAATGTCTGTTAATTCTTTTGACGAGACGCCTTTCTTAGCTTCCTTTTTTTCAATTACAATTTTTTTTGAAAATTGTTCAAATTTTTCTCATTTTGTAATCTCGGTCTTTGATCTATAGATACCATAGACTGTTTCATGTGTCCTTCAACAGCACCATGCGTTTAGCTTTTAAATTAACAGTGGGCGTATTTTAAGGAGTTTTCTGACAATAGATGGCAATAGATATTTCAAAATTGCTTTAACTGGGAAATCTTGAACCTGCAATTGTAGCTTTCTTTTTTATGAATGGAAAAAAAATGTGAAATCCCCTCTTAGCAAATATCAATATGTATTCATTTTACCGTTTATGTTAAGTTCAACTTGATTATCTTAGTCTTTTGAAAAAGTCTCAGATTAGTGGTAAAATTGCTCAAAGTTTAGGTAACAACCGTGTCGCATACATAGAATCGTATGCAGGTATGACGTCATTCTTACATGTATCATAGGTCTGTTTGCAAGTATGACAATGCCAGCAAGTCTTGGCGGCCTGCTAGTAGCCAATCAGAATTGAGATAATGACATAAGGGTAAAATTTATTGGTGAATTTAGTGCGTGAATCTTCTTTCTCGCATTCTGCAGTGCATCTATTTAAAACTCAAAAGTTATGTAATTCAAAGTACATGTAATGTTAAGAGGTGAAAAACAAGTGCTGATCCAATATAGCCGCAATTTCTTTGTTTTTGTCACCTGGCCTCTATGACGTCATTGACAACGTTCCGCATTTGGCGCATGCATACCACTGACTAGAGACCAATTTTATTTCTCAAAGTCATGTAGATACTCTTGAAAAAGCCTGTAAAAGGTATGGCTGCTTTGTTGAGATTCTGCATGAATTCAAGTTGTTTTCTCCACTTTGTTATGTTAAAAAATACTAAATCAAAATCGTTACAAGAAAGTGTAATGCTTGGGTAACCGAAAAGAAATTATGATTTCCGAAATTAATATATTGGTAAGTTTGAAACCAAGGAATATGGCTGAGTCACTTGGGTGGTTTGGAGGGGAGGGAGTTGGTACCAAAGTGACATGGATACGCGTCGTTCAATACTTTTACATTGGCAAGGGCTTAATTTGAACGCGGTCAACGATGTGGGGGCGTGTGGAAGCCCTTGAGGTTGTCGATCTTGAAAGAAAACGAGAGCCGTTGCGTATTTGTTTGAAATCGGCTTTATCCCTGATAAAGTTGTCAGTGCCTGTCAGTTTGTTATTTAAAATTGGTACCTCGTCAGAGTCAAAATTACTGTGGGCCACGCTCACAAAGAGACCACAGTACCTTTTTCAGGGTTACGTTAAAAAACAATTTCAAATTTTAATCAATGTTATGTGTAAATCAATCGGTAAGCATTGATTCAAATACGATTTTAAAACGTTTGATGCTTTTTCTCGATACCTGGCTTTTTCCCAATGGTATACAATAGAATCTTATGATTATATCATAACACACTTGAAGAAAGGATATCCAACTATCCCAAAGAAGCTGTTCATTGTCCTTGTTAACATTTTACATGATAGCACCTAAGCTGCCATGACTTTACTGCTTTTCACTGGTACACGAGCCATCCCTTTCTCAAAGATCTGCTCTACACGTTTTGTTATCTGTCAAATGTACTACTCGCATGCGTTCGTTAGAAAGCCTTCCTATCTTTGAGCAAACGCGTCTCTTCTTTGCTTTATTGGGTAGCAGTCTTTTCTTAAATTTTCACAGAAGTAGTCTTTATAAAAGTAATGCAACTTAAAAATGCAATTGTGGAGGCGTCCCGGCAAGTTACTAAGAAAAACGTTTCGCTTTCGGTTTCAGTCGATCCCTAGCTGAAGAACCCTACACCTTTGGGATGCTTTATTTTTTCCGAATGATGAGGTCATTATGCAACCAGTCCCGGGTTGCTCAAAGTTTTGCTGGCCTTTAGTGCCATCGCAGAAATTTTGATACTACTAAACCAAAGGTTTGCTGCTGAACTAGAATTGTTATCGTCCCGGACGTCATGAGCATTATTGGCGAGATGAAAAGTTTCATTCATCAGGTTTCAAAGTATTGTTCTTAACTCCTGGACTAGTATGATGCTATCGAATCAAAGCACTAAGGAGAAGAAACCGAGAAATATTTGTTTGCTTTTCTTTAAACGCCCGTGGCGACAACGTTCTTTTTTTCTCAGTAAAGCTTGCCATTGGTGACCTCCATGGTTTTCAGCTACGACTTCTTTTAAGTTATCTTCTGTACAAAATAAGAGCTTCTTTCGTTTTTGTCTTTTGATTTTTTTTGTTCTTGTTTTTGTTTGTTTGTTGGGTTTTTTTTGCGGTCTGTTAGGAATGTCTTAAATTTCATCGTATTTTATTTAATTATCCAGTATAAACCTCGACGGTAATATTACCCTTGTTGGCAGAGGTTTTCTTGATTTCTCTCTCCAACGAGAAGAAAAGGAACCTCTGCAAGAATCTCCTCTATGTCGTCTGGAACTTTTGACGAATAAATGACAACTGTGGTTGGCAACGGTTACAAAAATGGACCTTCACTACGACTGCGCATAAGTTGGAAGTGACCAGAGTCCTTGTTCTTGGTTCTGACCAAAAGAACAGCGGACTCTGGGGACGAGATTGTAGAGGAGATAATAGGCCATTTCCGAGTTCATGTCTGCCTCCCCTTCAAAGCGAGTCTAAGTGCAAAGTTTTTGTGATGGTAATTAGTTCTACTTTACATCTGAATGAAAACTAATTTTCATAACAAAAACTTCTCACTTGGACTCGCTTTGAAGGGGAGGCAGACATGAACTCGGAAATGGCCTATTGCAGAGGTTGCTTTTCCTTCTCGCTGGAGAAAGAAACCAAGGAACCTCTGCCTAGCTAGCAGGGTACAATAATAGCTACGTTGTAAGGAACTTTTTGTTATTTGTTCGTGCAAAGGAAACAGCAAGGAAGGTTGAATTTGACTTTCGAGTACTGCAGAAAGAAACGCCTTAAGTCACTGCAGAGAAATTCATTTGCAAGTTTCCGCAAACAGACCATTTATACGGAACTATTATCTAAAAATGTATATTAAAATTTGTCTACGATAACTTTCTCATTTTAAAACATCAATGATTATAAACAACTGAATTCGGCCATTTTAGACGGAAATTATAGAAAAACGAAACAAAAAATGGAAATAAACAATAATTGTTCCCTAATTTAAAACATCAGGTAGTTAGAGAAAGTTAAGAAGTATGACGTTGAAATTGCGGATGCCTTACGGTAATTAAAAGGTAGATACAGAGTCCGGAAGACCTGTAAAAAGAAAAAAATGTCAATCAGTAGTTTGCCCTCTAAACAGATTATAAATTATCGCCTTTTCCTGCCTCTTTAATTCCGTTTTCCCTTCTGGTGTCCTTTTCCTTGAATTCCCGTTCATTGTCATGTTCGAAATCACTAGGGTTTCTTGAAGTCTTTAAAACATATTCTGCCTTAATCTCGATTATTCACTTTTTGGTGGGCTGCGGTAAAGCTAACAGGTTAAGCAAATGAAACCATTGGCCTATTTCTAAGATGACCTAAAACTGCTGTGCTCTAATAATTTCAAAGCATTTGCAGTTGCGATGTAGCAGTTTCTGATGTCGCATTACGATACTTCGCACCATCTTTTCTGAGTAACAAATTACATCTCGTTTGGCTTAGTTTTGAAAAAAAAAAAGCAGTTTCCCGAGGAAAAAGGCAAAGTAGGTTTTTAAGGTGGTTCAAACCGGTTTCAACAGTTTCCAGAGACCTTGTTATTAGAAGGATTGACACTACAACACTTAATCAAGTAACAGCAATGCTATGGTACCATGTAAAACACCAATTATTGCTGAACAAGATCCAGTCATTCTTGTGACGGAACAAGTTACCATGGCAACAGAAAAGTCTTGCAAAAAAACACCCTATATTTTGGCTTTAGTTGCTCATAACTGTCAAACGAACTCAGTGACCCCAATTTTCTATTGCACAAAAGTGATCAGCAGGCCAGGGTGAAACTCTATGCAAAGTTTTAAAAAATTCTGTGTAGCGGCTTTAGAGCTACCTTAAATTTACAATTATTAAAGGTGGCTCTGAATCTGCTCCTCTGAATTTTTTTTAACTTTGCAGAACGTTTTATCCTGGTATGCAAATTACATTTCAGAAATTAAAAAATGGAGGTCACCGAGTTCGTTTTCGAGATACGATCAGCTAAAGCCAAAATACGGGGTGTTTTTGCAAGGCTTTCCTGTTGTCATGGTAACCTTTTACGTCACAAAAATGACTGAATCTTTTTTAGCAATAATTGGTGTTTGATATGGTACCATAACATTGCTGTTAAGTGATCAATCCTTCTAATAAGAGGGTTTCTTTCAATTGTTGCAAACTGGTTTGAGCCACCTTAAAGACGAAGAAATGTGTCTTGCCCTGGGAAACATGATTATGAGTTTTTGGATCGCGTTGATGTTACATCAGTTGCAAGCATTAAAAAAAAACACCATGACCAAAAATACCTTCAGCTTCCAGAAAGCTCTGCATGTCGTTTACAAGGCTGATCTTTTTATTTATGCAAGTCCTAACGAAAAGATCATAGGGTAAATTTTAGTTTTTGTTTTCTTTTTTTCATGTTGTTGTTTATTTGTTTTTATCAGACCCATGCGTTATTTCTACCTCAAATAGATCATACACAACTCAAGCCCTGACAATGTAACGGCAATGAGAGTCAGGGATCCGATCGAAACTCCGACCGGCGGGGATCCCTCTTTTTTCCACGCTACCACTTACTTCATGAATGGCCGTTTTACGAAAAGCAGCGTCTTTAGCTTCAGAGAGGCATTGATGATTGTGCAGTTGGCCATGCGGCCTGAACTAAAACAGAATACAGAGAACAAAACATATCAGGCCTATCGTTTTAACTATAAGACTTGGAGACAGTGAAAGAATAACTATTTGTTACATATGACAAGTCGCAGCTGTGTGCATTTGTTGCTTACCATTCTTGTAAAACCTTGTAAAACATCTTTGCACATTTCCCAGACGGTGCAATGGATGAGCCATCGTTGGCGTAGATCAACAAGGAAAATTTGGTTGATTTAACACAATTGTTGATGAAGATATTCGTAAATCTGTGAAACAAGGTTTTAGTATATGTTTAGTCTTGCTTTGGATTGTCAGACCAGCCAAAAACGCGACATCCCTGACATAGGAGTTCATGTGTTTTTCTTGATTAGTACTGAGAAGGCTTTGAAATTGAATGCTCAACAGATTCGTGCCTTATCGCATTTGGCATATCTTGCTTTGGTCTACTTACTTGAAAATGGCATCCATAGATTCTCGGTATAACTGCTTTCCGCGATACATCTTTTTAAAGCTCTTTTCCAGTGGGAGAGCTGACGTATCAACCACTAAAATATCTTCACCATCGCTTGTTTTAACATCTGAATAATAATAATCATTATCATTATCATCATCATCATCGTCATCATAATAATAATAAGAAGAAGACTTTTCAATGGAACCCGTTATAATTGTACTTAATTTTGTACTGTATTTGTAATACAATCTGAACTGAACGAGAAATCCGTATGGGTATTTACAATAGTGAGTAGCAATGGTTTGGGTAAAATTCGGAGGTAAACAGGTCACCTGACATGAATACTGTGTATCTATTGGCTTCAACAATCATACCTGAGATGCAGATAAAATCCCTGTAAGGAACGACTTTGTCCCATCCTGCAAATGATGTTACAGGGCATGCGAACGATTCCAAACTGTCCATTGAAACTGCAAAAGGAACAACACATCTTGCTTTGTTTCCATATTTCTACATATTTACAAGGTTAGCAACAAAAATAAAATTGTTTATTTTTCTTTTTTATTGTTTCTCGTACGTCATGAAAGTCGCTACCACTCTCTCAGTGTGTAATGAAAATATCAGTTTAAATTAAAATTGGTCAATCGCTTGTTTGATAGAGCGGTTTTCAAATGAGTGTCGTAAAACCAAAACCAAAGTAATTACTTTGGCCAATCAAAAAGGACGGAGACAATCCGGTAAACCAATCAAAACTCGAAGTAATTACACGTAGCCGACACAAAGCGCGGGAAAATGTGCACGATTGTCTCAGTCCTTTTTGATTGGCCAAAGTAATTACTTTGGTTTTGGTTTTACGACACTCAATTGAAACTCGCTCTAATGGAAAATCGCTTTAGATTGATCCATCAATTGATTGCTTGATTGACGACTGAAGGGGGATGGATTGGTTTCATTATTAATTAATTTCTGAATGGCGACCGATCGACCGAAAATTCCGATTCAGAAAACTTGTATTGTTGGTCTCGCAAACCGCTTAATTTCCTATCTTCACGGAAACATGCTATTGTTGGAAGAAACATCCATGAGTAGCTTTTTTACAAAAATGGATATTGCTCCTTTACCTTTAGAGACCTTGACACTCTTTTCCTGGATTCCGCCATCATCATTCTCCTACAAAATAGTACAATCAATGCAGCCGTTTTTTTCCCGGTTTATTTCAATTGAGTGTCATAATCCACAGTCAAAGTCAAGTGCAGCAATCACAAAAAAGCGGAGAGTCAAGTATGTATGATGACACACCTGCAACCGAGGCTAGTTGCCGGAAATACGCACGATTCCAAAATTACTTTTGCCACACAATGGAAATCTCTCCTAAGTTTTCTCTTTTCTATTTTAGGAGTGAATTCGCATTCTGTTTATCTGTCGCATACCTTGTTATTGTTTTGATCTGATGGAACAAAATTCTCAGTGACAGTTTCGGGCTTGGGATACACCTGTCCAGTTGCCATTTCTTGCATCTGTTCTGCTTTTTCTCTCTTGTCGGCTGAAGTAATCGGTTGATCCTCAGTTTGCCCCGTCATGGACGAATCAACTTCTTTCTCCTGGATCCCCCCCTTCAAAAGGGTCAAAATTCGTTAACATGATAATTGCTTTGAAAGGAGTCGATCTTAAGTAAGAATCGAAGCACCGATTATTTAAGTCTCGGGTGAACTCTGTTTCGAAGAAAAAACCCCCTTCAGGTTTCACCTCTTTCAAGTTCTGTCAATTGGCTCCTAACCAATAAATAGACTGGGGTGGGCGTGAAATAGAGGCTCATGCGCTCAAGCCTCTAGTGGACGCTCGCTCAAGTTCACCCGTCCTTCCGAACACGATAACGAACCCACGATCTCCTTATCACTTGACTGGTCCAATAAAGACCAACGCAGAAAAAAAATTTAGTCGAAACATTTCTGATAAAAATGAAAATAGCCGATTAAAGATTTTTGTTTTAGTTAATATAACATCATTTATAAATATTTAAATTTAAATTCATTGCAGCTGCTCTTTTCTTGCTTTTATTGTGTCCTGCTCTCAGCGCATCCGTTACTAACGTGAATTAAGTTTCCTGAAGTCCGTTTCTTGAACGTCCCGAATACTTTTCGGGCCTGAAAAGCCATTTACGAAACTGCCTTCCACTTGTTTTCGTAAGCTGGTCTTTCAGCATGTTTTCAAGATAGCAAAAAGCAAAATGATAGTTAAGTTTGTTAAATTAAAACTCGGCTCTCCGTTCTTAAGATACAGAGGGAATTATGATAACCGAAAAGTTCCGGGACTTTCGAGAAACGGGCCCCTGGAACGTGACCACACGACGGAAAATGTGTGATTTTTTTTTTAGCTCTAATGCTTTTCTTCCAAATTATGATCTTGAATAGTTCTGCTGGTCTGTAGATGTTTAAAAAGTTTTAATAATGACGAAAACGTCTATTAAACGGCCGGCACAATGCTCCCTTTGTATTGCCAGCAACAAATGGTTTGAATCTTTCATGTTCTCGTAATTAAATAGTCAAGACTTAAAACTATACTTCCTGTCTTACAACACTCTAATCCCCGAAGCAAAAAGACCACTTCCGCTTCAAAAATCGTGGCAAATGTGGGGGATAGCGCAATTGGTTTCGTTGACTTATCCACTGGATAGTGATTTATCATACGGATAGCGCTATCCATCGTTTGAACAACAGGGCCTATGGCCCGTTTCTCGAAAGTCCCGAAAACTTTTCCGTTCCCGTTGCCGTCGCCGTTGTCTTTGCTAAAGCTCTCTATTATTGCCTGTTTCTCGAGAGTCCCGAAAACTTTTCGGGCCCGAAAAGCCAAACTGTCAACCGCTTGTTTTGGAAAGCCGATCTTTTAACATGTTTTTAAGGTAACAAAAAAAATTAGAACTGTGTAGTTTGACGACTTGAATCCTCTCCGTTCTTGAGATACAAAGGGAATTGACACCCGGAAATGGCCCGTAAAGTTTCGGGACTTTCGAGAAACGGGCCCCTGGTCGGGGTTGAACTCCAATACAGCGATCGCGGATACAGCCGGTTAGCGGTCAGTTCTTCGCAGAACTCTTCGCTAATGTTTTCACACACAGTTTTCAAGTTTTTATATGCAGTAGTTAAGCTAAATCGAACCTTTAGTTTTTGGCGGACGCCGTCCCATATTCCTGCAACTGTCTTTATAACGAAGTTCACAATAAAGAGGTTTTCTATGAAGTTTTTCACACCAGTGCTCACTGCCTCGGTGTCTAAAAGTCTAAATTTATCATCCTGTGGAAAAAATAAAGGAATTTGGCCCTTCATCAGCATAAAAATTACAAGATATTGCAGCCCAGCTCTTTAAACAGTCTCCTTGTTCATATCAGGAACCGTGCAAATTTTAATGAATTCTGTGAGGAAAGACTCCTTCCTCAGAAAACGATGACTATACTATTCTTACTTTGATTATTTTGATTGTTATCTCTTTCGCCAATATTACGGCTGATAAGGTAAGCTAATGTGGAGATCGTGATAAAATCAATCAATCAATCAATGAATCAATCAATAAATAATGGCTTAATATCAGCGTATCTACATAATGGCTCTTGTATGCTTCTTCGCTATTACAGTGTACCTTTTCCTCAATCATTGTACACGATATACACTATGCCGCGACTTAATGTATTATATCAGTACTTTTATATTCTTCTAAAATAGCGAATATTAACTTTTAATTTTAAATTTTTAACGAGATTCTTTGTATATAGCTAGTACAATGTTTAAATGAAGAGCCACTATGCAGGATACGCTGATATTTATTTATTTATTTTATCACGATCTCTACATTAGCCTACCTTAACAGCCATGATATGGGTGAACGAGATGACAAAGTTTAAGGGGTAGAATAGAACTGCGCTGGTGCCTTGAAAAAACATTTAGTTTGATTTTTGAAAATTGAACCGAGCTTTCAAGGTATTATTGTTTTGTTGTTTATAGGGCTTTTTTCTTGTTTTAACTGTGTTCGATCCTTTTCAAGACAACTACGTAGGGTTAGAAAGGGGCGCTTATAGGCAGTTAGTTTTTGCTGTTGACTTGATGATAAAGTCAAGCTGGTGGAGTAAGTATTAAAAGCAAGGAGGTAAATGTCTAATGGCTTACCTCCATGACCTGAAACCGATAAATTGAAGATTTAAGTTCTATTCTTCTTCAGCAAAACGATAAAGTTTGTCACGCTAATCTCGTGTGGCCAACAGCTATCAAACCCGATTCCTCGGTAGAACTGTATCTCTAACGTCACAAAGGTATAGTCGGTAGCGTCGACTTTCGCAATGAGCTCGCGCGCATCTTTGAAGTACAAAAATTTCTCGCGCGATTGATCACAGGCGTAAACAGAATCTGCTTAATAAGCTTTCTTTTTCAGCTTCGGTTGGGCTTTAAATCGGAGTAGATTTCCTGCCATCTCGCATGTTTTCGTTTTGTTCACAAAGTCTTACATTTAAGCAAGAAAGAATCGGTGAAAGAAATATGACAATTTCATTTTCAAGTGAGAAAATAATATTCAAGCGGTGTTTAAATGGAAAAGATAGGCGCCGCACCTAAGAGTGTGGGACGTGTGCGGGTTTTTTTTTCCCTTTCATATGGACCACGTAATTGGTCAATCAAGTGGACTGCGGTGTCCGACCCGGAAGTAAGCTTTTTCTCATTGTCTCCAAAATTTATGTCACCAATACAAATGTGGCAGCGTCAAAGCAAATTGATAACGAAAACGTATTACCCAGGTTTCCCTTCATTGCTCAAATTACATTGCATGAAGAAAACTCGATCATTGGCCGTTTTTATACTAGAGACGCATTCTCCGTGCAGACGAATTATGCGTCTCTCATGTTATCCGTCTAGTGTGAAGACGGGACAAACTATATGAGACGCATAATTCGTCTGGGACAAACTTGGGCAAACATTTTTTCTTAGTCTGTTCAATTCGTCTAGTATAAAGACGGGCACAAAACGCATAATTCGTCTGTACGAACGACCCAGTTTAGTGCGTCTTCGAAGACATACTAAAGTGAATAGTTTATCCAGACGCATTATGCGTCTTGTGCCCGTGTTTAAACCAGACGAACCTAACGGACGCAGAAAACAAAATAGACCCAAGTTCGTCTCTAGTATAAAAATGCCCATTGAGTTCGGTAAATAAAATGTTAATGCTTTGTTTATAGCCAGACGTGCACTTATCTATTGGCAGGATATTTTATCGCGGAATTATGTAAATCTCGAGACCCCAAGACAAAAATTACTGCCAATGCTCGGGGCGGGATTGGAACCTGGCGGAACCACTATCTCCGGCAATGAGACTGGACTGTTTGAAGTTTGAACCACGGCGGTCAACCTGTTGAGACCACCTTGAGACTTCAGCGTGGGTTCATGGCGAGAGGAAAGTAATGTGGCACGCATAATACTACCTTCAAAGTTTCTTCGTATAATGTCGGAAAGTGGTCCACATAAGATGGCGTCAACCGAGAGGTCGCGCTCGATCCAGTCTTTTTGAGACCAGTAAGCACAACCCAATGCGAGGGATCGCCTCCTGGCGCCAGTTGCTCGAAACCGGATTAGCGCTAACCGTTGGTTAAGAAGAACCAAAACCTACAGGTTTCCATGGTATTTAACACTGGTTAGCCCTAACCATGCTTCCGGCAACCCGGGCCTGATGAATAAAAATGTGCTTCATAAAACGGGCTACTGAGAACAATTCACTTTATTACATGTTTTATTGACAAATCGACTAAATGTACCCTTTAAATACATATTGCAGTGCTTTAAATACTGAGAAATCGCATTGCTAGACAAAAAATATACTTCAGTTTGTATGTAAAAAAATATGCTTAGATGGAAAAATACTTGTAGGTATACGAAAACTACCGATTCCAGTGCCTAACCTGTTATAAAAGACTGTCGTTTCTGATTTGAGATTGCATATAGCAGGCTAATAATGAGCGTAATTATTGCTCCTAAAAGAGTATGGAAAATACGACGAACGACATTGCATTCAGAGCACGGAAGGAGCTAGCACGACCTCACTTAGTAGAAAGATAGAAATAGTTTTGTGTTAAGTATTGAATAAAAAATACTGCGACCATTAGAAAATATTACTACATCAAAATTACTTGTTTCGACAAACCAAAATGCTTTGTTACAAAAATAAGTAGAAAATCTGATCTCCTTTGAATGTCTGACAGACTATTTCGTTGCCTTCAAGACAAGAATTGAAACGCTATCCAAAGTTGGTTGGAAAAGTTATAAAAAATACAGCCGTCGAGAAAATCTCTTCTCCGTCTCACATTGTCCAAACATTTTTGATATTATTTACACGAGAAATGACGATACGTTTGAGAAATCAAATTAAGGTTCGTTCCCTTCTATTCTAAATGGGTTACACTGGCAAACTTCTCATGCATGACTCACTAAGGATGCTTTAAACTCACAACACCGTTTCATTGCGTTTTAACCAAAGGTCAGTTTCCGATTCTTATGGTTGCACTGCAACAGGCACCAAATATCTTGGGTTTCTATGGACACCAAGGTCATGTTACGTTGATTGGGCGATGGATTCTGAAATGATTTGATCTTCCTAAACAAGGGATCTAAATCTCTTTCAAGACATTCCTGCTGATTAAACCAGTGAAATAACTTCAAAAATAGGACGATCGATCAAGACCGCCACCAAATGGTACTCAAATGGCATTCTTTTACCTCTAATCTACCTTCAACGGTTTTCTGGAAGATTATACACCAGGTACAAAATCTTGACCAGATCTGTGATTTTATCTAAGGATGACAATTCTTCAATTTTGTTGGATGCAATTACATCCAAGCCTACCAAACTATCTACAAAAATTTGCAATTTCTTAGCTATAAAAATTAACACGCACGAATCAGCCTGTACAAATGATTATGTAGCAATTACCGGTAATAATTACTGCCTCGACAGTTACTTCATTGTACATCATTGCTGAGAATTTAGTTATTACAACATGTACATGGTCAATCAACCTTTGGAAAATTGAAATTGATTAAAACTATCTAAGTGTGATTTCATGGTATTGATGTCGGAATAATAATGTACCTACAGCAGTAGAAAAAATATATTGGTTTTCAGATTCTGAGATACTATAATATTGTGCATTGACAAAATGGGTAATTCAATATTTCCTAGAATGCTTGTCTTTCAGGTTCCCACAAGGTTCTAAACCAGCATGGAACTTCTTTCTACATGCATGTATAAACACAATCTACAAAAGATGTTCTTTGGAGCGACCACTGAAAACGACTAGTTGAAATCCTATTAAAAAAAACATAAATGGCCTTGCATGGAAGGTCAAATGTTAACCTTCCACTTAAACCAAACACTAGATCAATTGCATTGATCAGTATTGATCCAAAAGCCAGTAAAACTAAATGTACTGTAGCATCGGACAATGCCGAACAAAAATAACTTTACTGGATTTAAAACCCCATTTTAAGTACTGTACTTGGTCATAATAATATTAAGAAATACTTTCAGTACGAATTTGGACACTTGGCGGCAATGATGCAGGTTAGTGACTGTGATGTTCAGGATTGACCACCTTAAATTCACCTCAAGCAGATGTGGTCAGTTTGGGAGGAGGAACTCTTGATGGTGGTGGAGCAGAGGTTGTCCTAAAGAACAACAGTAAAGAACAAAGTCAGATAAGTGGCAAACCAAATTGTGATGAATGCAATGAAAAGGGATCATAAACGAGAGGATTTATGCCCCGGTAAGGCAGGCTTTTAAAGTCTTCTTTTGTATAAAAAGGAAGTTTTACAAGAAACCATTTTGAAATGAGTCACTGCAAATGGGTCTTAAGCAGTTGAATGAGATACACGTTCTGCCATTTTCTCTAATTTTCTGTTGCTTAAGTGCTCAACTGATAATAACAATATTATTATTGTTACTGTCCCTTTCACCCTCCATAGTGGCATCAGTATTATTTTAATCTTAACTGGTGTCATTTGGGAGCCCCCTTCAATGACTACAAGGTGACTCTTACATGTATCAATCAGAGCACTTTGGTTTGACTCCTAAACTTGATGTCATACATGTATGTAGGCTGTGTCAAAAGTTGGTACTAGGCCCTACTCCAAACAGTGTTCTGTAAGTTCCCCTCTTCAGCAAAAACCAGAATGTGCCTGATCTTAGCCAGCAAGCAAAGACCATGGGAGAGACATTATGCTTTAGGTTGGACCCCAGTGTAATAGCCATGTCTTTGCTGTACATTGCAGCAAGAAAGTAAATTATATAACCAGAGACAGTGGACTTACATGCATTGGTTTATAGGACATGTTGAATAATTTGATTACTTTGCACTTGTACCACTCAGGAAAAATACAAACCTTACCAGTTGGCAGGCAGGAACACTGTAGGTCTGCCAATGAACCCTTGAGCTGCATATGGAATCCATTGGTCAGGGTAGGGTGCCTGAACTTGGGAGTAGCTTGATGGTGGAAATTGGCCAGTCATATCTCCTGGGATCTGACCTTTAGTGAGCGTGCTAACAGGTGGGAGGACATAACCAGGGGCAGGATTGGCTGCAGGCGGGGATGTAGCCTGACCAATGTCACCACCTATAAGGGAAGAAAAAAATTATTGTTGGTTTTTTGTGCAATAATTTATCTCAAGTCTGATCATATAGGATTTGTAGAAAATTGTGAAATTTATATAAAAGCCAAAGGCCAGAAATCACATTGAGAAGCAAAGAACATCTAATCAAACCATTTGATCTTGATTTGATGAAGTCTCATTAATTTTTACAAGTGCAAAAAATGTATCTTTGCATCTGAAAGTCAAATTTAGCCCAGATCAACAAAAGCCCTACAAAGGACTAACTTAATACACTTGCATTGAAATAAGAATTTTACCACATCAAGTCAAAGCAATGCTCTTGCAGTGTTCTTTAAATTTGTTGTATAAGAAAATTATTTCTTGATTGAATGTGTTCCAAAAAGGGAACAGATTCAAGTTGAAGTTAAAAGAAAGGTTACGTTTATACAAACATTTCCCAGCCTGGTCAGAGTTTTTCTCTGTCCTTGTGTGGGCCCATTTCCATCAGTAGGGCTAACACTCACATGGTTCATATGGGATACAAATCTAGCACTTCACATTACCCTCTATTCAGTTAACTCTGTTTAAAATATAAGTGTTACACGGCCAACGTTTGTATAAACGTAACCTTTCTTTGTACTAGTACATGTTCATTGCCGTGATCTTAACATCTTCAGTTCCCACGGCCTACTCCCGTCTGACCTTGTAGCTCAGTCGGTAGAGCGGCAGAGATCTAACCCGAAGGTCGTGGGTTCATTTCCCACCCTGGTCAGAGTTTTTCTCTGTCCTTGTGTGGGCCCATTTCCATCAGTAGGGCTAACGCTCACATGGTTCATATGGGATACAAATCTAGCACTTCACATTACCCTCTATTCAGTTAACTCAAGTTGAAGTTACTTTTGTGGTGACTCTTTTTACGGTAGAACATTTTCACACAAAGTGCTTGATCACACTGGACAGATAATGTTGAGGGCTATATCTCCAAGTCTTGCCCAATTTTGTCATAAGACTGGAATTAAGAGGTCATTTCCTTAACTTTTTGATTTGTTTTCATTACATCATTTTATGGAGGAATCTAATGTAATAATTGCCAAAGTAGCAGTTTATAATGTCATTAAATTAAATTTGCACTTTACTGTTAATCAGATGGTTAGACTGGTTCCTGTACATGTGCTTGTACGAAAGTGTGTCTCAGTCACGTTGACTTACCACTTGTGATAACTCTCTGATACTGTATTGGACTCCCTAAAAAGAAATGTGGAAAAAATGCTTATTGTTAAACAAGGAAATAACTCTTAAAGGCTGCTTCTAGTTTTTGACATTAATGAAATTATTGAGCGACAGCCAAAGCCAGGGCACACAGCATCTACAGTATCCTTACTAAATCGAAAGTGTTGTGGGCTCACGAGGCACAGCAGAGTGAGTCCACAACAAATTTTGACCATTGTGATGACGAATATAGTTGTCGATAAGAGTACAGACAACGCTGAACCACTTTTGATTTGTTTTTTACCACATTCAATGACACAACGAAAGAGCAAGCGTTGTCTATAACTTTCTTGCAATATGATTGGTTTATTTTCCAAAATGAGCGTTCCTGATTGGCTATTGCATTGCGTGACAAATTGACGCGAGCATGACGCAAGCAGCGTTGTCTAGACTTCTATCGACAACGGTAAATTAGCCAATCAGATTGCGAGATTACAAGCAATTGTGGTAAAAATCTCATTTGTCTCAGCTAAGCGGCATGCCTGGACAACTAAGGATTCAACTTGATTTTGTATCTGCCCAGAGCCAACCAATCATGCATGGATAGACCTTTACTATGGGGTTGTCACGTGGAAACTTACGCGTTGCATAAGATGGGGAAGTTGTCATGACACTTTGTCCAACTGACGAGTACCCTACTGATGTTGCATTACTGCTGACAGATGACTGGGTGTTGTCGCTGATACGCATGGTGTAACCCTGTCCACCAACCATGGGGTGGGAGGCCTGTACAAGGTTAGCACTTGGTACTGCAATAAATGTCTGGCTGGGTGGGGCAGCTGCTGTTCGCATCATTTCATACGGAGGCTGCTGCTGAATTTGATGAGCTGGTGCCAGGTTTGGCATTCCCATTGTGGTATGCATGGAAAGGGTTGGGTCAGATACTGGCTTCAGCTCTGTCAATTCTGTTTTCACAGGTGGATCTGACTGTGAAAACAAAATGACCATTATTAATATTAATAATAATTTATTGTTCATGTCTTATCACTTGTAAGATAACCAACTGTTGTCATTGTCAAAATGAACTTTAATCTTAGGTTTGAAAAGAATCTGTCATTAACCCATTGACCATTTTACTCTGTGTAATGCTAGACAGTTTACCTCATCAACTGTGGGCATCCTTGGACATTTGAGGTGTCAATGGGTTAATAATTATTAATACTTCAACATAAGGTGACTATGTCATGCAAAATGAAGTAATTTCATGACAATTAAAATGCCCAAAAAGTACAATGAATACCTCTTACTAACCGAGTTCGAGGTCCGTACTGTAAGTTACGGACCGAGTTTTTTCCCGTTGATTTATGGCCCAAGCGCGAAGCCCGCGGGCCATAAATCAACGGGAAAAGACGAGGATCCGTAACTTGCAGTACGGACCGAGAAAACGAGGTTAGTAAGATATTTATTATATCTTTGAGGTTAACCAGAGCGTGGGCAAGGAAACTAGTCAAAGTGAAGTGGAAGGTTCAACTGCCACAAAGAATGCCTGTTAAGTTTGAAATAGTTGCTTGCAAGATTCAAACAGTTTTCAGTACAAGTTTATGCAACAGAAACGACATGAAAAACTCGCTAGATGATGTTTTGTCGAAATTTTAAATTTAGCGGGCCGTACTGTAGAATACGGCCGGCTAATTTAGCCAATTACAGCGTGCGTACTATCTGACAGATACAATGAAACATTTTAATAACCACTTAAAACTGTTGAACAACATAAAAGAAATACAGGAAAAGGAAAGAGAAGCATGGATGGACACAAAATGGACAAGATTGAAACATACTGCATTTGAAGTTTATGGTAAATCGCCTCAGTCGTTTTTACTCAAAATCATCTTGCTTGTGATGCAACAACAATTTTATCAGTAAAGTAATTCCACGTTACCATTTTCCAGGTCTAAACTTGTAATTAATTGAAGATTTCCCCTAAACACCCTATAATAGCATGACATATAGCCCCTTTAAGGAGTCATTAAAGTAGCCGACTTCTCTTTTCTCTTTTGTCAGCTGTCAGAAACCACTGACAATCAACCAAACTTACATCACTAGCATGATGCGCATAATGAGCAGATGACAAGCCCTCATCTTGTACAGGGGTGGGGTGGTTGGGTGGTGGACTTATGACTGTGGTGGGATACCCAGTTGCAGTGTTAATAAAGGTTGTTGGCACTGATTGCGCAGGGCTTGCAGCTGTAGGGCTGCCAATGGAGGGGATCTTTTCTTGCTTCCTCCACTTGGCCCGTCGATTAGAGAACCAAACCTGTGAGTAAGAGAACTGAGATATTAAACGCTTGCACCAAACACCCATTTTTCTTATGCCTGTAAAACTCAGATACTGCAGAGAAAAAGAAGAGCCTGTTTAAAAGAGCTGTTCCAAAACACATTCACATGCTGATTTGCCTAGTTAGCTCATTACACTGCTCAGCATTAACAGTGAAAAGGATAATAGTTGTAAACGGTCGTTGAATGACCGCCCATTTGCCTAACAGAGGAAAGTACACATACATGCAAACTTAAAAAGACTTTGGTCTAATTTTCAATTGTTCCTGTGCAAAACCTGTGGGAATTTTTTTCAAGAAACTCATGGCATTTGTCTTTTCTCGGTTGGCTTGGACAAAAAACAAACACAGTCAACAAAACATTGAACCTAAATGCACTGGAAGCTGGAAGAATGAACTTGTAAAAAAAGTAAAAACTACATTAAAAAATCATAAAATGCTGTATGCATGCATGGCAGTGTAAGCATCTTTAACTATAAGGTATGGTTTGTCTGGTTCAATGATAACCACTTTTGTCTGCTGATTAAAAAACACTAGACAGGTAACTTGCTTTGGTATAAGAGCACTGTATGTTATTGATTAGATGCCACCTCACTAAAATTTTCCTAATTACTTGTTATTAAAAGAAATTATATGTGTATTAAACCATTAGACCAGGTTAAATCCATCACTGCTAAGCTGGAAGGAAAACAAAACTCTCAAACAGTGTTATCACTGAGGGTTAAGTGAACATTAGACAGAGTAGAAAATTACAAACACAAACAATCAATTTGATTAAGGCAAAGATTTTTGTATTTTTGTATCATTTTTTAGTTTATTATTTCAAGTTTTCACACCAAAACTCTCATAAAATGTCAGAATTGGGAATATTCAAACACAGCGGGCAAGAAAAGAGAAAATGCCAGTTGGAAAGAAAACCACGTTGCTGTAAAAGTGAAAAATCCATGCAAAGAATAGTACCGTAAACACCCGCAGATAAGACGCACCTAAATTTCCAAAAAATAATCGCTAGAAATCAGGAATGCGGCTTATCTGCTGGAACAATTGAAAAAGGCTGCTTCCAGTGTCCAGTTTCGCATCCAATCTAATGCCTGGTTACTTAGCTATGAATATTCCGCTCACGTTCTTGTTGTAATGCAAAAATCTATGTCAACAAATGCTAGAAAAAGATCAATCACATGTCAAAGAAAAAAAAGTTCCTTGTACTGTAATTATAGTGATTTCTTGTAATGCTAAATGATCAAAGGAATTTTCAAAGTTGATGACTTTCATGCCTACAAAATACTCAAATTTTGTCATTCTTGAGCAAACGGAGCCTTGGAAATGTAAAACTTTGAAGAAATAACAAGGTTACAATGATTAGATCCAGTTGTTGAAAGCTGCAAGCTTCTAATTTATTGGTTATTAAAGATTTTTGATCGATGTCTAATTTTTCACAGTGATAGACAATCCTTGTTTGGTTTGTTATGTGGTATTAGATCAGAGCATTCAAATCAGATTTTTCAAATCCTTTTCCAGCATTAACAGCAATGACTTTGGTACCTGTATTCTTGCCTCAGAAAGATCAACATCCTGTGCCAGCTTTTCACGTGTGAAGACATCAGGGTAATGGGTCTTCTCAAAAGTCTTTTCTAACTGTTCAATTTGGTCTCCAGAAAATGTTGTGCGTTGACGGCGCACTATCTTGTGTCCCCGGAGATCTGAGGGTGACCCAGCATCCATTTGGCCCTCTGGACCCTCTTCTTCAGAATGACTCCCTAAGAGAATATAGATAAATTAGGAACATGGAGAAATCATGGTAAAATGTTCACTTTCTTTCAGGGGGTGCTTAAGGTCATATTTAAAGAGACACATAGCCCAATCCACATTTGCTTTTCATTTCATTCCTGCTTTTGAGCTCTGCTTAACCTTAAAATCAATATTACAGTATTAACTTATTTGACGAATTCTCCTTATAAGTGCACATTACTTTTTCTTCAATTTAAAAAAAAATGTTGTCCTTCTTAAAAAAAGCCCTTCTTGCTCTTAAAAGAGAGCGGTTTCCTCGACATACATGTAATACCCCAGAGATTTTTGTCAATGATGTGAGTTTGTTGCATTTCACATCAAATTCTCCGATCATTAACCATCAATGTAAACAAGAATATTTTCGCGCGCGCGCCTTCTCTGCAAAATTCTACGACGCATGGGCGAAAAGGCTTTGTCTGGGTTTTGGATTTCTCACGAAAACATAAAAAAATTCCAACACAACTTAACAACATTAAAATACCTGTGCTTTCGGCGCTTTCCACTGAATGCTTTCTTTTGCTTGGGGAAACAGAATTAACTGAGTGGGCGGCCATGCCTAGAATCCCGTTGATAGAGTAGGAATTCCGAGGCATATGAACACTTGACGGCTCAACTTTCATGCTGCCATCGGGAACGTCGCTAACAATCTCCTCCGTCTTTCCGGGGCCAATTTTGCTGTCGGAGCTGTTGATTCGATTTCGAACAATCCTATTTATGGAGCTGACACTGGGAACATTGTCTGTCGTGCAAACACCTTCGCTAAGAAGCCGGTCTCGAATCTCCCAAGCGAACATTGTTGGGTTCGCACGCTTGTAGTCCGCGATCTTGTTGACAACGGGACCTGTTGCTACCTTCGGCTTGCTCCCGCCAATTACCCCCGGTTTGATGGAGCCTGTCTCGTAGAAACGGCAAAGAATCTTGCTTACACAGCCGTGAGATACCCTTAGTTGCCGCGAAATGTCACATGGCCGTACTCCGCTCTGAGCCAACTCAACAATTCTTGATCGAACAACATCTGGGAGAGGTCTTCCATTCACGAACAAACCTCCAAGTTGGTTAACTCCACCGTGTCCTGTGAGGTATGTAAATTGGTCCTTAGTTTACTGTTGCGTACTTGTTTTGCTACTAAACACCAAATTAATTTACTACCTTGTTTTGTAGTATGAGCCATTCCAGTGCACCCGTTGATCCGTGTGTATTTTGCCTTTCCAAAAATCACTCAGGCGCTACGACCGTTTAAGCTCAGTCAGGCGTTACTAAACACTGTGACTTGGCCGTAAGCGAAAGCCTGTGAAAACCAAATAAAGAACACAAATACTATCAAATTTCTGCAGCAGATCATTGAACCGTTTCGAGCACAACAGAGAATAAAAACAGACGAATGTCTCGCCAAGTGGGCATTCCTTCAACACACCTCGTGTTCGCGGACGTTAAACTTGCAAATGATCCCAATCTGACTTTGTGGGCTTCCGAATATATTGCATTCGAAAACCCAACTCAAGACTGATTGACACATTTTCCAATCGAGAAATCTAATTGGTTCGCAGAGAAAGCCATTGTTTTCAAAACCTAATTTGGGCCAGCATGAAACAATCGGACAACAGACTATCTGTCAGTCATCCGAGACTATGAAAACACAGTATCAACTGGTTTTCACAAGGCCATCTATCTAAGACAAATTAGATTGATTCCTCTATTTTTCCAAATACATCTAGGACACGCGCAAATAGCAGAATGCTGAGTAACGCAAATGTGCTGACCTTGATACAAATATGAGTGGACCTACGAATTTCCGGTTTTTAGATTGCTCAGAGATTGCGCGCAAATAGCATAACATTAGCATAAATCGAGTTTCGCAATTTATTGTGGTTTTGATTGGGGTGAAAGAGTGGAGAATGTGGCTGAAGCGTTCGACTGTGACTGATCTTTAGTAAGAGAGAGGTGCAAGACACTCGCGGGTGTCTCCGGGACGGTCGTTGATGCATTCCAGAATGTAAAAGAAGGGTAAAAAAGAAAAACGCAAGGAGAAAAATATTAGCAGGCGAATAGGTGAGTATTATATCGCTGCAAACTCTATTGAACAGCGTTCTTTGTGTTGCGGAGACACTAAGGAGCACCCCACAATGCGTATTTTCCTTCAAAGCCAAACAACCTTATTATTTGCATTCCATGTTGTTTCCCGACAAATTGCAAACGGAAAATTTCATTGCTTTGATGAACGGGCGCCAATAAAATATTACTTAACGCCCACTTCTTCGTTTTCATGCTGACAAAGTCTTCGTCCCTTTTTTGTCCAGTGATCTATTGCTGCACAGATCACAATTTCATGGGAGAGTGAAGCCAGGGGAAGTCGAGATGGCAAATAGCGCTTATTATGACCCGTGCAAAATATGCTGGTGTTGACTCCAATCCCATGGACATCACAGCACAATATTAACGCCTTTAAAACACTGCGCTGACAATTAGCCCCAGAGCGAATACAAGACCTTTTGACTTCTAATTGGGAAAATGCGCAAGTTATGCCGCAATTAATATTAATGAGGGGAGGGCGTGAGATGAATTTATAAGAAGTTGTTGATGTGTGTAACACGGGAAACCGAGAGCTCTACACTTGATTGTAGTGCCAAATTAAAAGGCTGATGATAACAGGTTAAGTATGTCTTAGACAGTAATTTGTCGCTTCCACAATAGAATCCCAAGGAAATCGCGGTTTCCCGGTTGTGGCATTTGCGCGTGATAGAATCTCTGAATTAGAAATCGTAGAATTTTCAACAAAGAACAAATTGGTGCTCGGGGCGATATTTCTGAAAATTATTGAAACATTCAGCTTTGAGTTAATTACATCATCGAAAAGTAAAGTTCATCGCAAAATTTGTATTTTTTCTTTTTGTTCTCTTTGCTAGAATATTGTCGTTGCAATACAAATTTTCTGACATGTTTTCCTCTTTACGCAAGCGCGGTGCATTCCAATTCCAATCGAGTCTGTGACGTCACGAAATGAACTGTCATTCCCTATTTATCAGTGACAACTATGGGAGGAAAGAACTGCAGTCCGATTATAATTTTGCCCTCGTGAAAACTTGATTCTTGGACCATTGTTAAAGATTAACTGGTTAAAGATTAGTTTATGATTAAATGAAGCTTTAGTATGGGTTAGTTTGTATGAAGTATATAAGGAAAATGTTAGGTGCGCGCTGTCATCTGTATGTTTTAGTCCAAAAAATTGCTCTTTCAAAAAGGTTTTCCTTAAAATCTTGGACGATTTTTAACAGCTGTTTTTCAAGTCTTGCAATTGTTTCAGCTGTTTTAGTATTTATCATTTGCATACAGTGTTGGAATTTCAAAGTATTCTAATTCGTCAGTACTAAGCTAATGTAATCGCTTCAAATCCACTTGCGTTTTCCGCAGTTTATACAACAGCATCAAAATCAAGGAAAGATTCCTATTTGAGCGGAAGGACCGCGAACGAGGCCTCCTATTTTTGATTCGATGAGTCTGCGAAACGGATGGTTTCGAGCTTGAAATGCGTAGTCAGTCAAGAGGGTGCTTCATGAGACGGAACTTACGATAAGCATCGAGAAATTTTGTATGCTTGATTACACAGCTCAAGACACGAAACCCGAATTGAGCATCACTGTGCTCAAAGGTTATTTCCTGTTCAGATCGAGATCAGAGTTTCCACACTAAAAACGGCATTTTCGCAGTCATTGTGATTAAATAAACTCGAATCTCATCACTTTAGCTTCTATATTCAATTCCCTTAGTTTTTAAGATTTTCTAGAGGAGAATGGGTTTTTGGTTTGCACGAAAGCATTCACCCTAAAGAGTGATCGATTCTTAAAGGTTTCTCAGTTTATAAAACTTGCACTCACGTGTACAATTGAAAAGCAAGGCACCGAGCTTTATAACCTTTGTATCTGACCACTGATCGATATGCCATCATTGTCTGATCTCTATTGTGCTTGAGACTTAACTGAATACAGGATATGAAACTACCTTACAGTCACTGAGTCATTCGTTTCCTTTCCAGTTTTATTTGCGCCATGACTGATCAACTCTATATGTCTTCGAAACGTCATGAAAATATGGCTTCAACTAGTTTTAAACTTCGTATAAATTATATGTTCCTATCATAAAATGTGCAGTAACGCCAAACTATTTAAGGACTTAGCAAAAAGACTGCCTTCGGCAACAAATTTGGTTGAGGAAGAATCAATTTTTAAGCAAAAAGTGCGCTTGTCCTAAATTCCTAGGATTTTCGCGTAATTTTCGCGAACAGAGAAAACGCTTTTCGAGAGAGAACAACTTATGTCAACTTCAAGTTTATTTCCTCCTTATCTCACAGTAGTGTGAATTGGGGTATCATATTCGTCATATTGAAAACGGATTTAACATTACCGTGTTTAACAGTGCTAATTTGACGGAGTGCAGCAGAGAGAGACGAAATGCTTGCTCAGTCTTAGCAGAATTGCATGTTCTTGTATTCTAGGCAAATGACGTGTGTCGACAAAACGCAAACAGACCCACGAAGGCTTCGTTGTCAAACTTACGCTGCGCTTTAGCCATGAATTTCTTAAGGAGCTGCCTGTCGGCTTGAATTCGTGCAAAATTGGATCCGAAATTTTTGAAGAAATCAACAATGTTGCATTTTAATCGCGCACGATAAGTTTCGTGAGCCAACTTTAGGAAGTCAGTCTTGTTCTCCCATGAGGAAATTAACATAACGAATCGCTTTTGATCTGGTTCATAGCTTTAGGAAAGATCTCGGTTCCCGTGCTGGTTAGCAATATTATATGAAAGAGAATTGCCAACGTTTGTCTCTGCTCGAAGCGATAATCGAATTAGAAGCTATTTAACTGTTATCACAGATGACTGATCCGGTCTTCTCTCTGACTTAACTTCACACCTCACTCGAGTGAATTCGTGTTAAACCAATGAACCAGAAATCAGTTCAACAAAATCGCATCCCGTTTCACCACAGCACTGCAAGAGGCGCACAGCCATCAAATATCAAGAATCGCTCATGATACGGAACGACGGGTTAGCCGTCCTTATGTCATTCGGAACGAAAGTACTCCGCGCGTTTCGAGATCGTCCTCATAGG
The DNA here is from genome assembly GCF_036669935.1 of Montipora foliosa. Classification (NCBI taxonomy): domain Eukaryota; kingdom Metazoa; phylum Cnidaria; class Anthozoa; order Scleractinia; family Acroporidae; genus Montipora; species Montipora foliosa. The sequence goes on from NC_090872.1 coordinate 14,361,137, forward strand.
CTGCAAATATTTGGGCAGTAAACAAGCGCTCGTGGGCAGGCGTTAAGTTGGATTTGTACATGGAATTGTTTGTTTGTGAACGATTTCCCTCTACTGTAGTCAAGCATGAGAAGGCAGGGAAATATATCCTTAAAATCAATGAATCGAACACGGCAAAGGCACCCAAAGGCCTTGCTATGGGCAGTCAACTTTCGCGAAGCTTTGAAAATACTCGAGGCAAAAACAAGCAAATTCCTTCACATGTGTCTAACAGAATGCAATAACCCACGAAGATCAAAGCTTCACTCCATAATTATTTAAGTAGGTCAATTGAAAAGGAATATAACAAACTATATTTGAAGAGGACAAAAAATGGAAAATCACTTTACCTTCTAGAGCGGGTGCTATCAATTCGCTTGCTTCTGACCAAGATGCTTCACAAAGCTATAAAAAAAAATTGTAAAGGGTTTTCCAATAAATAGGGGTTCCTAGAGTGCTCTTCTTTTGTTATGCATATGAGTTGCTTGATTAACTTTTCGTAACATACTCTGCTAATGTTTTTCGCCTGAAGCTATTTATGCTGAATGGACCGCTAAGACCACGATAAGTTCAACAAGACAATCCGTTCGAAGCAGGATAAAAGAAAAAACTCAAGATCTTTCCAGATTAAACCTAACTGACTTTTTGGGTCGGCTCTGCTTCAGAAAATGTGGATGTATTGCTTCGTAGGTGATTTGAAATTTGCTTGGTTTCGTGCAATGCGGATGTCGACTTTTCATACTATTTTAGTGGAAGTTGAATAATGTTTTTTAAACGTCATTTGACGTAGTCTTAACCACTGTTGACTAACAAAGTAAGAATTGACGAAATGCAGCTTCCTCCCTTTTCTATCCCACCAGAGTCGTTTCATTTCATTTCATCGTGTTTTGCCGGGCCTACAATAAAGTCCATAAAACGCAAGGTGGCTCAAGCCTGCCGAATTGCCTTAAAAATGCAAAAAAGCGAGAAGTAGGATATGGCTTGTCTTGAAAAGGTCTTTACGCTTCACCTACGCCATTGAATCAACCTCAATATTTCAAGCATATAGAGATATCAATTTAATCTGCAAGCTCAGTTCTCATTGGTCATTAGACCAGTTATGACTTAACAAACAGCCAAATACAATAAGCTTACTTGTTGTAAATCTTTGATGTTTTTACTTCATTATATTTGCTTCTGAGCTCTTCCGCAGAATCAGTACTCAATTTATTTGAAGGACATTAATTTTTCCTTTCCTTTACGTTACTCAGTGGACTTTTTATTGTACTCATAGACTGAAATGAGGTCATACTCCACAATCATGTTAATATAAAATAAATAATCCAAAAAGTTACCCATTCCCGGTGATTACGGGCTTTTCGGAATAAATTGTCAAAGAAAGTTTGTTTATTTCTCCAATCATTCTCCATGCTACGATAAAACGCTTTTGCCATGAATATTTTTTCTTGATACACTTTAAAACTGCTTAACTAAGTAGATAGAACTACCGTGAGGTTTCCACGCACGTAAAAAAACTACAGTTTCGCCATTTGCGCATTCAACACAAGATTTATTGACTCTAAAGGCTGCTAACATGGCATGTAATTTGTTAAGTAGGTGAATCTCACGCGTGAATTAGAATGAGGAAAGAGCAAAAGAGTGATTCAACTGCTGTCTTTAAGTCTTTCAGTTGAAACAGATTACGCTAAAATCGCTCGACTTTATCGGTGACATTTCGCGTTACACTTAACCGAATATGTGTGTATAAGTGTGTGTTTGCGTTTATCAAAAATTGGCTCACTGGAGCCAAGCAGCCGATCCAATGCAATTCAACCGCTACATGCCTGTGTTTTAGCACGTGATCAGCAACCATACTGATCGACTGAAACAAAAAAAGAAAGAACTTTAAAAGAAAATCGAAAACAATTCTATAGTTTGCCTTTCTCCACCGGCATTGTTTTTCTCTCTCAACAAGACGGCCGTTGCCTCAAATTGAATGCAAAAGACATTTTTGCCTCACTAAAGAACTAATCGTTCTTTCTCTTTAATCCTAACCTACGTTCAAATTCGATTAATGGACGACTTTTTTATAGTCATTAGCCTGCGAGTCTTTCAAGGCGCAATCCGTGTAACAATATATGTAAGCCCTTCTTATAAACAAACACGAACTGATTTAAACTCTCTGAAGGATCTATTTGTACGGATTTACGCTTAGCTAGCAGAGCTTGCACTCGATTTTATACGCTGCTAAGTACGCAATGATTAAATCCTACCACCGATAAAGCAACCAGTTTCTCAAGAAAATTGTGAAGTCCAGTTCCATTGGAGAGAAGGTTTTAATTTCTTTTCGAATAATTGAGTTTTTAGGAGCAGTTGTTCATCTGCTTTTAATGACGAAGCAATTTTTCAAAGTTGGCAAAGACAAACACTCGAATGCCCAACAAGCTTAAACGATAAGCTTCACTACGCATACTTCAATATCGTCTCGATTTGTGCAGTTAGAACGGTTTGAAAGAATAGACAAGGGGATGAAAAAGATTAAAGGAAATTTCAACAGGTTGATTTTGCCTGATGAAATCAACTTATCAGTGATTCATCACGCAAATAGGCAATCGTTTCACGCAATCTGAACAACGCAATGAATGCAGCTTCTGGGAGCTGTTGATACTGACATAGCTCTCGGTGTTGAGACATAACTGTCGGTATACAAGACTAAATTTCCTTCTTAGATCTAGACGTGGGTGCGCGTCAAGTCAACGCGGCCAAAATAAGTGGTTTATATGACGACTGCTGAGTACCGGTGATTTACGTCACACACCGTAGCCACAGCAAGCAATCTTGTCTTCGTCCTCATTCCAATGAAACAATGAAACGCGAGTTAACGGCCCCGGGTCGTCAAGCGCGGAATCAAAGAAAAATAAAGTGTGGTCAGTAAATAAGGGCTCTTGAATATCTGCGTTTTGCGGGGTATGCCTGTTTACACAAGTCATTTGAACTTTCGATGTTAGCGGTTTTTAATGAAGAAGTAATTGTTGAGCGGCGGTTGCATTCGCATACTTTGGCGCTTGCAAGTCAAAACAAATACCACATTTAAGCTTTTCTTCAAGCACTTCCAGGCTATCTTTGGAGATCGTGTCCACTCTCCGTTATTTAAATAGGATTAATTTCACGTTATGGTGCAAAGTCCTCAAGAGGAAATGATAAATGCATCTTTATTGATTTAAAAGACCACCACAGGCGTCCTGCTGTGTCGAAGCGTTCCAACACTGAGCTACGCGCGGCCTAACAAACTTTTCGTCCTCGCGCCTTCATAAAATTGAATGTTACAATTCGTCAGTCTTCACTTATTCGATGTAAATCTGTTCTTCTGAGTCGTCCATTATTACAAAGGTAAATCTAAGTTCAGTTGTCAAATAAGCCTGGGGGCTTAATATAGCTTCTTGTGGGGTCAGCTCAATTTATTCATAGTTATTAACTAAGTTATTAAGTATGATTTATTTTCCTTGTATTATTTGACTATATGCTCTTATTGTACAACTTCAAAGTCGAAATGTCGTTGCACTTTTCTCGTTTCCTTGAGAAGAGCCCATTTTCCTTTTTCCCCAACTTTGACTGGAAAATGAGTCAAGCAGAGAAATTCCTTTCCAGTAACTTTGTTACAAAATAACAAGGGACAGAAATCAACAGTTGATTAATTACGACGTTTATACACTAATTAAAGGAGGCCTTTTGACAGAGCACAGTTCCTTTTAGCGATTACAAACTTGGAACAATATACACTCAATAAACCTCACACTCCAAAATCACACAATAAAATTCGTATATCTTAAGAACTATCGATACAGTAAAAACCTACGGTATATCTTATTCCAGATTCAGAGCAGCGAGCCATGGGAAAAGCAAGCAAGTGTTTGTATAATGTTGTCTTAAACATCCCAAAAATTGGCGGTTGAACTAAATTTAGAGTTGAAGATAGTTTGGTAGCTCTTACTTCAAACTATCTTTCCCATGGAAAATGTTTTCCTTTCTTTCGACGTTCATTTTCAGCTCAATTGCGTCAGTTTGTTCGCGCAAGCGTCCACTGCCAGGCCCTGCCCCGTAAAATGTCAAGAACAAACTACCATCAACTAGTGAGACTGTCATGCGGGTGGTGAAACAGAGAAAACCGTGATTGACTCTCTTAAAAATCAGTAATATCAGTTCAAAGTGGACGATAGGCGATGAGAGTGCATGATGTTGCTCGACAGAGTTGGAATCCAACGGAACCAATCATTCGATGAAACGGAATCGCTAGCTTCAATTAATTATAGTGGACTTTAATCTTCTTGCACCGTTTCACCTGTGCTTATCATTTATGTTTGTTTACTCGGAAACTGACGCGTTGACTTTCATGCCACATTGAGGACATGTTTATTCAATCGGCTCGCGCAAAATGAACAAGAGGCATAGCTTTATTCAGTGGAGAAATTATTGAATTGGAAAATTAATGCTTGTTTTAGGGCATAAGCATAGGTCCTCTAAAGTCACTGGAAACGAATATTCCTCGGAATGTCTTGCGAATTCCGCGCGCATTCTCGTCGCCAGAGTCCGCTTTTCTTTTGGTCAGCGCCAAGAACACGGACTCTAGTCACAGCCAAAAATAAGCGCAGTCTCGGTAATGGTATAATGTTCATTCGCTTTGTAACCGTTGACGACCGTTTTTAAGAATGTGCAGAAGAGCCGGAAGAGCTTTGGCTGTGGCCAGCGACCGTGTTATTGGTGTTGACAAAAGAAAAACGGACTCAAGGGACATCGACGAGAATGGAGTTCTGAGCTGCAAAATGTCGCCTTATTTTCTCCGCTCGCGCAAGACGTGCGATGCGCAGTACAGATGCGCAATGCCATGCTGTGAAATCGTCATAAATTTGACTATCGCGTCACAAGAAAAAAAAATTAAGAAATCGGATCAGGAGGATAGAGATAAGAAATCGGTAACTAAATTTTCAGTTGACTTAGGCTTTCCGAGCGCTTTTAATCTTAGCGAAGCTTGTCAACGTATCTAGACATATACCACTAAAACAAGAGAACATTTCGGAGGAACTTATGGTCATATACCAACAAATCTTGCGAAAATGAAGTATTTCAAGTTCGCTCTTGTTGGAATAGCTGTTGTTGTCACAGTTGGGACTGTTTACAAGTGGTGGAGACTAAGAAAGGAGCTGGTAAGATGCTGACCAGTACAAAGTGCTGTTCATTTGAAATTCAAAGTGACATTGTTTGGCCAATTACAACCACTGAAGAGTGACAAGAACGTGAGCCAATCAAATCTCGCAACAAATAAATGTGCCTGTCTGCGTTGCATAGTGACAAATTTTAGCGTTTTGCAGTTCGTAAATAAAAAACGAGTTTTCTTGGACACAACAATACGAATTGTGGAGTTTTTCTTCCTTCTCCACGAAATACGTCATAGAATCGCGTTAAAATTCAGTAGCTGTAATCATTACAGAAACGTCTTGATTGTTGATTATCAATAAGCATTTCCTTTTGGAGAAACATGCATGAACGCAAATACAGTTAAATTAATGACAAACAAAGGGACAAAGTAACATTGTTGGAAAAATTATCTAAAGTTAATTAGTCTTATCTATAACACAATAAGATTGAAACACCGAGTTAATCTTTTAACCAAACGAATTTTCTCGGATACTTTATCTTTTATGTTCTCTGTTTATAAACGTTGGTTTGCACAGTATTTAGGTAAACGTCCTGCGAAATATCTCTTTAACAATTACTTTTCAGTTAAATCTAATGGACTCAATTTGTCTCATAATGCGCAGGAAAATGTTGAAGCCATCGACAATGAGGAAAAAAACCACCCAGAGCTAAGATATGGCGTGTACAAAAACCCTGCTGAGGGACCTTCTTGGAGACTGGAACCTGGTGAATATTACAACCCGGCTTGACACACAGGGAGCGTCAAGCAATAGCGGTCAACCGTTGAGCGTACAAGAACCCTGTTTGTTGATCTTCTTGAAGGGTGGAACCTGGTGGATACCATAGCCCTGACTGAGCTTCGACAACAACCGCGAGTCTATAGACCGTTAGTCAGGCAATGACAGTAAACCGATTCTCATTACATAACCGACGAAAGCAATTCAACTGAGAGTAAATTTAGTGTCAGCTGTAAAACGATACTCAACTCTTCGCCTGC
>NC_090872.1:14372323-14382323 GCF_036669935.1 Montipora foliosa
TTCTTGTTATAGGAAAGGAAAGGAAAGGAAAGGAAAGGAACTTTATTTAAGTGTCTAGTCGTTCTAGCGCTGAAGTACTAATTGGGGACACTGTAAATTGAAATTAACAATTAACACAACTCAAGTCAAACGTTGGTTTTTTGAGGAGAGGGGAAACCGGAGTACCCGGAAGAAACCTCTCGGTGCAGAGTAGAGAACCATAAAACTCAACCCACATATGACTCCGAGTCGAGGAATCGAACCCGGGCCACATTGGTGGGAGGCGAGTGCTCTCACCACTGCGCCATCTCTGCACCCTAAAAGCGTGGAAATTCTCTTCTTCTAACTTTAGTGCCCCTCTCTTTTTAGAAGACGCTCGATATCTGTAGCTAACAGGCAGGAAATGAACTAAATTTAAACAAGTTTCTTTGACTTTTGGCAAAACGCAAATTTCAGCCTGACTTGCCGTAAATGCAATGCTTAATCTCTTTATTAGTGTAACGTAAGCACAGACATTGCTCATTGATTGGTTAGCGTGGAGACAGTTCGCAAGAAGCGCCGCTCTAAATATAGATGATACAAGAAAATGTTAACTCCAAAGACAGATATGGAATGTGAACTTCATGGCATTGGCTACCTGTATAAGGAGGTCAAGAAACGCATCAACCCTTAGTCTGAAGACAAAGCTAAAGCTATAAATCTCATTAATCTTACTGCGTCACAGCGAGATTCTAAGGGCCGATTTACACGGTACGATTTTGTCGCATGCGACATCGGCTTACGACAGGCCCACGACATGATTTACGATTGTTGTGTACGTCAGAAAAAATGTCGTAGCATTTTAAAACATGTTTTAAAACGCTGGGACAATCGTAAGTCATGTCGTAGGCCTGTCGTGAGCTTGTCGCATGCGACAAAATCGTATCGTGTAAATCGGCCCTAACTGAGGTTTTTGCGACTTGTTCTGATTTTTTGCGAGCGATAATCTTTTCGAATAATATATGAAGCCAAGGAAACATGCTAGAAAGACAAATGACCTGATAATGAAAAGAATTTTACCTGGAAAGTGTATTTCTGCTGCAAGTGTTTGTAAGAACTAAAACGACGAAATGAAGATATAGCGCGGCCTACGGTTTTCAGTAGCGCGAAACTTGCCAGAGCCATACTTTAAAATCGAAACCTAAAAGTTTAAGGAGAGAATACTGAAATATTCGTTAGTGTGTCGTCTGCAGAACGTTTTTTTTTTTGCATTTATTTGCAGCATCTTACGCTCGGTTGGTGATAACTAAGGCTATGAGAACTTTGGAGAAGCTCTCTTGTGTCCGCTTTAAGAAAAGAACAAATGAAGGGTACTTCGTCAGATTTATACGAGGCCAAGGGTAAGAATCTGTCAGAGTGGTATATTGGGCCGGGCGTCTTCCATTTGTCCGAAAATTCCGTAATGGAATCGAATCATTCGGAACAGAATTTTTCATGTCAGCAACTTAGAAATTTCATCCCTCTGGCCAATTCGAGTCTCCTCTTAAATTTTAAGTTTTGGCGTGAAATTCGTCAGCATGACTGGACTGGGATGGCCGGTGACAGGCTGTTATTAAGTGTGCATTATCTCTGCCATTTACGCGCTCGTAGAAAATGATGTTGTAGGGTGGTTCTAGCCAGCCCCACCCCTAAATTGTTTAGAGGACTCATCTTCGGGAATGTCAAGGTGAGAGCAATGTTAACATCGACGCTCATTGTAAAATGTTTCTTTTTCTTGAAGGTGTTATTCTTATATCGGTCGCACGATGGACCCCAACGGTCAAATCGTATCCATAGGTTTTGGTTGTGAATTACGCGGAATTGTCTTGCACGAATTGATGCACACGCTGGGTTTTTTCCACACCAGTTCGAGGCCTGACAGGGATGCTTACGTTATTGTATATACTCACAATATCAAAGCAGGTTGGTCTCCGTTGCATTTCTTTATTTTTTGGGCTGGCTCTTTTTATCAAGAATCAGGGTTGACAAACCAGAAAGTCGTCTTCGTCGACACAAATAATTGTGCAATTTTGTGAAATTGTCCGGCCCAATGAGCTTTGTTTTCTACTTCTGCTAACAGATCAATGAACTCTCTTCGGTAGTGACAGAATTAACTATGATCAAAGGGCACTTTAAAATTTGTGCTGTAGAAATTCCAGGAAATCTGTCTGGGCTTTCAAACAAGAATAGTAATTGACCGGTACGAGCTAGTAAAGAGAAAAATCTCCGAGGAAACTGGGTGTTGAATCCTCGATCATCGGATTTCGATCACTTTGCTTTACCAACTGAACTTCAAGGCCTGGCAGACCGTCGAGAGGCAGCCGGTGGTATTAAAGATCTCAATTTGCAATTGAACATGACAGGGAAATTTCGCCTGTGGATTTGTATTGGTATAGAAAGTGCTACAGATGGATTCCCATGTAATTATCCATCTGAGTTTTAGCCGTAAACGCATAAGGACTCTGATCATCGTGGGAAATGGACGTTTTTCCTGTGTCCTTCTATTTCCATTACTAGAGCTAACGATCAGAAGAATTACACGGAAAAAGATAATTTCGTAGGGATGGCACATTGGTGAGAGCGCTCGCCTCCCGCCATTGTGTCCGGGGTTCGATTCCCAGACATTTTGTGTGTTCTCTACACCGTGATTTCATGCTGTAAATAGCGGGAAAAACTGCAAAACGCACTGGCAGAGTATACACCTTATTCCAAAATGGCCGCCATTTAGACATTCTTTTGTTTTTATTCAAATTGGACCTTGATGCCTCGTTCAAGGCAAAATATTCTTTTGAATTTTCAGCTCAAGAACGAGGCATCAAGGGCTAATTTGAATAAAAACAAAAGAATATTTAAATAACGACCATTTTGGAATAAGGTCTATTCCTTTTGCTCATTTAAGTCAAATTTTGCCATTCATCGTTGACGAATAAATATCTTAAACTCCCTGTAGTGTTTCGTAAAAATTATTGGTTTCAATGAGTCTCAAAGGCAGTTATTTTTGCATTAGCGTACCGCCAAAACTTCAAGAAGTACAGCCATGGTGAAGTGGATCGCTTAGGAGCACCTTATGACGTCACATCCCTGATGCATTTACCAAAAAAAAGTTGGAGCAACAACGGAAGAAACACGATTCAGTCACGTGCGGGACCTCACGTGATTCTCGGTCAGCGGAGAGCTCTATCTGTAGTGGATGAACAACAGCTGAATCAGCTGTACAAATGTAGTAATAATCGAGGTAAGGACACAAATTTCTTTATTTATCGCCGACCTTTTATATCAATGGATATAGTACGTGACAATGGGTCTGGCCGGCCGGTTCTGACAAAAGGAAAGCGCCCGTAGACTAATCAAAGGAGTTGTAGGAGCAAGGATGGCACAGTCGGTTAGTGCGCGGCCTTGGTGCAAGAGGTCCTGAGTTCGATTCTCGGATCTCGCATCCTTGTTTCGACTCCTTTCCTTTCCGTGTAGCTAGTAGCTTTAAATACCCGTAAAACGGAGCACTGATGGAGAGGGGGGAGTAAAATGAGCGCACCGTCGACCTCAGGTTTGTCAGTGATTAAAAGTTACTGTTACGAGTTATCGACGTTAAATAAGGTCTACCATCACTAATTAAAATTCATCAATAACTAAAATACTCATGTAAAAGACAAGAATAAGCTGCGATAAAACAGAACGAACAAACACAACCTATCTGAAAATTGCTGAAAAGCCTCAACTGGCTAGAGAATTACAATTGGCTTTCACTAAATCAGGGTAGGTTCGAATCCCGGCCTCCAGAGACAAATCCAGATCCTATTTTCCTGTGGTGGTGGCCTTTAAAAGAGATGTTTTCTGTTTGTTCCAGGGTGCTACTTTGCTGTGGGTCTTGAGAAGGGAACAATAACAGATTCCCAACTAAAAGCTAGTTCGTCTCAGCCTTTCTTAGATCCGCATCAAGCTCGGCTACATCTGACCGCTGGGCCGAAAGGAAATGGGGCGTGGTGCGCGGCAGGGAACGCAGTCGGAGAATATCTACAGGTGAATTGCCATGATATAAATTATTGCTGATGCTTTTTTTTCCCGAGCAAGTTTGTTGCTCCATTTTTTGCCCATACTACAAAAAAAAAAAAACTTATTTATCAGCGACAAATCCTGTCCAATGGTTTTTGCAGAGTTTCTTATCGATCAAAAACAAAACTGTTGGTCTTGAGAACGAAGGTTGCCTGCGATCCATTTCAGACTGAAGAGCCCCTTTTGCAGCGATCTAATGCCTTCTTTTCCCTCCATTTTTCTTATAAAGTCGGTTGTCATTGGACTCTAACTTCTCCATATTGCGCTTGGTCTCCCCTCCATAAGCGGAAAAAAATCGTGAGAAAATTGGCCACGTCGGGGAAATGTAGAGAAGGCTTGCATTCTACGTGAACTGCTTCATCTCAGGTCTTTAATTTCACTTCCACTATAGATCGACTTGGGGTCAATACAAAAGGTAACAGCCATCGCCACACAAGGCACGGAGGACCTCTTCATCACTTCAGCCTGGGTATCAGGTTACAAAATCCAGAGCAGCATCAACGGAAATTCGTTAAGTTGGGTCACAAACGTACAGGTGGGTGCCACCTAATTGTAACGATATCGTACCTAAACTATAGAAACAAAGAGGTTCTTTGTTCTACGGAAGATAACCTTTCGTGTGCCGTGGTGAATAATGCGACCTTTAGAGTAGAATACTTTTTCGCGTAAGAAGTAGCTTCTCCATGTAGTTGACGGGTTTTGTTAGAACTGAAAAGTGGTTTCCGGTTTTTTCTCTTGAATGTCAAATCTTGACAGTATCAATAGCAAAAAAAAAATATACGAATTAGCATACTCGAGTTGACTGGTTAATAAGGCACAACGTGTCGCAATGCATTTTTATCGATTTTAATTATTTTTTCCAGTTCCTCAATGGCAATTGGGATGCGAATTCGGTGCAGTATAACTCTCTCAAGACACCATTCAGAGCCCGTTATGTCAAAATTCTCCCCACCCACTGGTACAACAGCATATGTTTACGGGTCGAGCTTTATGGATGCAAATGAAAGGTGCAAAATCATTCTGTTAAGTAGTTTAGTGCTGGAGCTAATTTAAGAAGTTCTTTGCTTTGCATGTGTTCTTCATTATTTAATTTCCTCGTGCCATCAAATCTACTCAAGTTGATGCTTTGTCCTTGGCATTTGTCGTAAATGTTTTTGCCTAATAGTCACGGTCTGGCGTTGTTGATAAACGCTGCTTATTGGCACTGAAGAGCACCAAGACCCATAGTAAATAAGTCAACTGTATGCAAACTCGTGGGAACAACAAGAAACTGCACGGGTTCACTCCATTGACTAACGCGCATGCGTTGCGTCTCACGGCTTACTGGTATCTCGAAGGCTCAATTATTAACAATTATCAACAGGCTCTCAACAGGCGACAAATTTGGAAGATTCTTGTTGGACAGGAACCCATGGGCTCCTATACTGGACGAACATTGGGCCTCTAGTCCAGGTTTCCCGACGACCCTAAAAACCTTTGCGTTACAAAGACAGCGTTTGGTTTATTCACCGTTTCGTCTTATTTGCTGGTGTGGTCCAAGCGAAGTGTTTTGGCTTTATTTTCTAAGTACTGTACGTAATCCACAAGGCCGTCCAAATCTGTAACCCGAACATGGCTACTGGTTCACTCTAAAGTTGTGTGAACTTGTGCTAGCATTCATATAGACCTCTTTCATAAGGGCGGACAAATAAAATAATCTCAGGCTTCTGTTTAAATGTTTTTTGATGCTAATAAGCCTTTTTAGTCTCGCTACGACAAGCAAATTTGTTTCAAATTCGTTTTGTTTTTAGCTTGGATTGGCTGAGAAGCAAGACTTTAAGCCAATCACGTGAAGTAATAACAACTCTAAAATAAAAAAGTTTCATCACTCAATTAAAACTGCTGTAACAGATGATCATGCGTCCTTTTGTGCTGGCATTGTAAGACTTTTCCTGGTATAAAGGAAAAAGGGGAATTCGCTCCGACGAAGGACAAACGCTCGAAACGTCAGCTCGCAATCTTTCTTACATTGTAGACTCTTTTGATGAAACCAAATCAGGACAGAAAAAAAAAATACTCATTTCAGTTTTTCTCTGAGCTTGGAGAGGTATATAATGATCAAAGAAAATATGACGACTACTGGTACTAAGAAAAGTCGAGATGAAGGTAGTGTTTGAACGCACAACACCTCGTGATTGGGAGCTAGAGAGAGTGTTAAGTATTTATGAGTCAATGAGTCAATGAGTTGGTGCAGTAAATTAAACCATAAAATGAAAGCTACAATTTCAGAGAATGCTTAGGAATTATCACTGAAACAAGGGCTTAGGCTTAATCAATAAATTATTGCTATTTTGACTGTGGGTCTCATTGACTCATTGACTCATAAGCATTCTCAGCTAGAGAGAGTTTCAATCGAGTGTCGTAAAACCAAAACCAAAGTAATTACTTTGGCCAATCAAAAAGGACGAAGACAATCCGGTAAACCAATCAAAACTCGAAGTAATTACACGTTGCCGACACAAAGCGCGGGAAATGTGCACGCGCGAGCCACGATTGGTTTTGGTTTCACTTCTGATTGGCTGAAAAAGTGGCGCGAGAACTTTGAACCAATCACTGAGTGAGTGAAGTAATGCAACGCCAAAGCAATTCGGTAATTACTTTCGACACTCAATTGAAAACCGCTCTATATGCTCTAATTACTAAACTACTAATTGCTGGCTCAATTGTATAGTTCGCTTCGTCACGAATTTAAAGTCAAATCCCTTGCTCACCATATTCTCCAGAAAATCAGTGAGAGGAACATCCAGCTACAATCGGCGTCAAAATCGTTGAGACAGTCTTATCCTTTAGAGTCGATTTCAAGGTCGGTGCGCAAATGGCCCCCTCCCCCGCACCCCCGGGACAATGTTGTGTTTTTCTGTTTTCTACGAGCCTTGTCGACAGCGGTACAACATTGATTAGGGTGGGGGAGGGAGGGGTATCCCGGAAACGTACTTTTTGGACAAGTTTCCTTTGCAAACAATGAATGTGTCGTTGCCAGTGTGCTCTGTTGGCAACTGTCTCAACTAATTTTGTCGCCGATTGTAGATTCTGCAGGGTCGTGGGTTCAAATACCATTTGGGACTCGGATTTTTCTTTCTTTACTTTTTTTTCTTCCCTTTATAGGCTTATGTCCGTTTTGGCGCTTGCGAATTGAAGAGAATCGTCGGCAATCCAAGCTGTCTGATCAAGTTAATTAAAATATGTCAAAAAACTCAATATGGTTAATTCCTTAGTTTCTTACCAAAAACAAGTACCGATATGGATACAATGATTTTTATCGTATTCATTTGACACCTTTATCATCAAATTTGTGAATTAACAAGTTCAAGTTATGTAATTTTCCTCGATTTATTGGCAACTAATTCAAAGTTCTTTGTCAGGCCCAGATGCATGCTTTTACTAGAAATGTCCTCAGCATTAGAAAGCCTAACAGTAAAAATTCAGCCTGATGTAGCTAAGAGCTTCGAATCAATTGGTCGGTTTTCTTAAGCCTGGTTTTCACTAGCGACGCAAGCACAAGAGATTCGTGTCAAGTGAAAACGAACCATAACGCAAAGCACAAACACACGACACAGAGACAAAGATTCACTTGTTCCATGTTCTCCCTTACAACGCGGCACTGCGGGGGGAATCTGGTGAGGGTCTGTTTCATTGGACGAATATCACAGCTTGCGGTGTGCTTACATTAGGGTTGGCAAACGGCCAGCTGCCGATTCGGCCATAAATTTGAATAAACAGACGTATACCCGAAAACGTCACCGCTTTTTCATACTTCCTTGGAAGTCTTGTTACAATAACCTGATGCACTTACTTGAAATAAATGAAAGAAACTTTATTTAAGTGTCTAGTCGTTCTAGCGCTGGAGCACTAATTGGGGACACTGTAAACTGAAGTTAACAATGAACACAAATCAAGTCAAATGTTGATTTTTGAGGAGAGGGGAAACCTGAGTACCCGGAGAAAAACCTCTTGGTGCAGAGTAGAGAACCAACAAACTCAACCCACATATGACGCAGAGTCTGGGAATCGGACTCGGGCCACATTGGTGGGAGGCGAGTGCTGTCACCACTGCGCCATCCCTGCACCCCACAAATCTAACATCATTAAGACGATATCACTTCTACTTTTTGTTTAACAAAGGAAGACTTGACGGTAGGATGAACCTGAATGCACCATTTGAATGTCAAAGCTTATAAAATTACCAAACTTTTCCCCGAAGAACTCGGCTGTTCTCAATGTCCTTTTTGAAAGGTACGACTTCTGCGAATGCCGTTTCATAATCCGAAATTGGTGTCCGTACCACACGTAAGACTCAATGGCCAGATTACCACATGGTATTTCTCTCGAATCATTGAGAAAATGACAATGGAACTGACTGAGCTAGCGGAGGGAAGGGTCTGTCACATATGGTGTTTTCCTCAATGCCACGACGAGGACAACTTGAGGCATCTGAAAGCTGCGAAGTTCTTAACTTACACAGCGCCATTCACGGGCCGAAACCCCGCGCTTAGGCATCTCAGTAAAACACTCTGGCCCTTGTTTCATTTGAATTCCGTTTCGGTCTTCGTTCTGTACATGCTTAAATCAGTGCAGTAAGGTTCAATGCAATTCTTACTGGCTCCAGTCCTTTCAGCGCTTATTGTCAAGTATCCCGTGACCCCTTGAGGTTGATGTGCCTTGATATTTCAACAAATTACAAGAGCATCATCCGCTGTATTATGCGCCACAGAACGAATTTCATAGTCAATTACAAACAAAGCGCACGCTACAATCGTCGTCAATAACCGTTTAGACGCCTTGCAAAAAAAAAAAAAAAAAAAAAAAAGCATCAGGTCAAATGTGTTGACCACTTTTTGCTATACACGGACCCTCACTCCGCCAATTCAGTGCCGACTCTTTGGGAAATCTATTGCATCCAAAAAAGCAACATTGTCAGGTGCAAATTGAAACCCATTTCAATAACCTCGAACCATCAGACTGTTCCGCGTCATGACAATTTTCTGTAGAAGGTCTAGTATTAGCTTCAACCCATTTCTTAGCTTTAGAGTCACACTGCGGAAGCACAAGGATTTTGAAGGATGTTTAATATAGAGTTAAAAACAGTATTTACAATGATAATAAGTTAACAACTCTTTCGCGCAACCTAGTAATAAATACTTTCAATCTTACAAAGCAGTTCTTTGCTTTTTTTATATTCAAGTAAACTACGTAATTTAACATCATTCGTACCACATAAAACGGATTGCTTGACTAGGTTAACCTCTACTGAGTCGCGCAACGTTCCTTTTTCACAATGAAAAATTACTTAAATCGGTCGAAACAATTTTCTATACGTCATTAAATACACTTGTCATAAACGATATAATTTCTAAAATAATGATAGAAGATCTGAACAGCTTACACGCAATGTTCATTAAGTTAAAGTTCGACATAATTTATATGTTATATTGGTAATATTAAGAATTAAATAGATCTTCTTGTTTCCTTAGAACGATTTCCTCTGAGCAATAAAGGTAATTTCACGACCTCGCCGCTTTTGAAAGTGCTACGCCAAGCGATTGGTTCGAAAATGCTTGGCCAAATATGAGCAAAACTGGCGTGCCTTTTCCCACGCTGAGAGACAGCTGTTAGCATTTCCTTTACGTTACGATTGGCTGATGTGACAGTGGGTCTACTCTGATTGGTCGGAAAATACTTTCGTTTCAGTTTACGTCACTCATTCGAAAGCCGCTCCAACTGGAAAATGTCGGGATACACACGCACAAAACATAAAAAAATACGTTTTGCAAAACCACGAATTCATTATTCTCCAAGTTGGTCAAAACGTTATGAAGTTCACCTAAAATTCTCAACCTTCTAGTTAATCAAATTTTCTACATGAGTTTGAAAGCCAACACGACAACAATTACGTGCAAAAACCGAGATAATAAGT
>NC_090872.1:14387323-14439823 GCF_036669935.1 Montipora foliosa
AACCCATGTCCAACGTGATCGGCATGACAGCGTGTTCTGTCTTCAGCAAGGATTTCCCTGGGTTCTGAGGCTCTTGGAAGGTACTGCAGATTTTGGAGTTCATTTACACCAGGTCTAGTGAGAGGGAAAGAGTAATTTTTTATTGATGATCACTACACTGTTATCACAGTTCCATTAAGACACATTCATTATATTCCTTTGAATGATGTTGGTTGGCCCCTCTTTTGAAGTGATTCATTCTTGATTCAAAGGTTTTAAACAGTGTCCAATTAATTACCATACATGTAACCTGGAACAGTGGAATGCAAAAAACCTTAGATCAAAATTTAGACAAACGATAAATCTACACTAAAACATGCATTGCAGACAAAACGGCAAATGGTTTGAACACAGCAGTCATCAAAACTAGACGCCACAACATCATCCACATGAGAGTAGTCCTTAGAAGGACTGTTAATATTATTGTAACCTTGACTGATCTTTTGACAACTTGAGCATCCTGACAGTAAAGTGATTTGTGTTGTGTCAGTGAAATATATATAACTAGAGGGTACATTAATTTATAACAGGGCTTGAAATAAGACAAAAAAAAATCAGTCACAATTTTGCGACTAGATAAGAAATTGTAGTAGCAATTTTGCAAATTTTTGTTGCAAAGTCATAGCACTGTTTCGGGTTTGCCAGGCGTTTAACAAAACAAAATAAATGATCAATGGAATGGTGCTGTGCATGTAAAATCAAGCTAAATTATGCTACAAGTGAGCCCCACATATTCAGATTGCAAGAAAATTCATGGCGAGAAACAAAAATAATTCTCTTCATTTCCTTAGTTATTTTGGCAAAAGTAGCTGCAAAGTAGCAACTGCTAACCCTTTTATTTTGAAAGAGCGATTCAGGGTGAAAAAAAGTTACAAGTCACAAATTTGCAACTCCTCCAAATATTTTGAAAAGGGAAAAACTCAGTTGCAAATGCGACTGTGTTGGTTGCAATATTTGAGCCCTGTTTAAGCATATATTAAGTACTCTGGTCTTTGACCAAATTTGTTAGTAGAAATATCATGATTTTTCATTAAGTTTGACCCTATATTTGTGCCATTCTGTGAATAATCTCATCACTGGGTCATAATTATTCTGTCAGTAAGTTAATTATGAATTGCTAACTACATGTACCGAATGTACATGTGAATGCTAAAAAGGATTTACATGGAAGTCTCCATCCTGTAAAAGTTCAAGCATTGTGAACTTTTGAAAGTTGTTCAAACACATTTATTGCTATGGCAAACCCATTGGGCTTTGGTGAAATTAAAAGCCTACTTGATTATTGCGTGTGACCTGTTTGTAAAATATCCACTCAGGTTGCAGGTTACTGCACACAAAAATGGGTAATAATACCCAATTACTGACTGATATTGACATACCTTCGCTTTTTAAAAGGTGACTTAGACTCCGCAGTTGGGACAACCTGCTCTCCTGGTCTAACCCAAAGAATAGGACCGTCGTTGCTTTTGTTGCGATCACTTAAACGAAGAGCTGAAAAAGTTCCCCAAGGCATTGTTTCTCTCAAAAACAGACACTGCTCAAGCAAGTCCAGAAATTCAGGGAAATACCCTCCACTTTCTTCTTGCACTGTTCCAACTAAGCTGAACTGAAGTAATGGCCCAGCTCGGTATGTCCCAAAAGCATAAGTCGATTGCACTCTTTTTGAGAACTCTGACATTTTTAAAGTTTCAAGATCTGACTTTTTGTACAATGAAGACACTTTCACAGTCAAATTTGGATGGTGCACTCCAAAGTGTTCAACAAGTTCAGGCAGATATGCTGCAGCATTATGAATAACACCCATAACATGCTTAGGTACTCCATTACTCTTTTCAGCGAATACTTCACGGAAAAAAAGTTTCACAAATTTCTGCATTTTTTCATCTCGTAGCTCTGAAATTTCATCCAAATAAACATGAAGCATGGATGCACCTCCATTACTGTCAACTTCTGTGTGAATGAGATGCGACAAACGAGTCTTTTCTTTGGGATTTAATCTTATGGAATATTCTTGGTGGTTAAAATTCTTCTCTTCTTCATGGTTGTGATGATGATGATGGTGGTGATCCTTATGTTTCTTTCTCTTCTTCTTTACATCGGCTTCTCCATTGACTTTTACAACATCAATCTCATGATTGGTTTCCACTGAGAATCAAACAGCATTTATTAAGATATATATATATATATATATATATGAGAATTAGAGATATTATTTCCATTGAATGTCAAGGATATCATGTAATATACGCAGGACAAGAAATTATTTAGTAAAGGGCTCTAACCTATCATCCATTAAATGAAATTCTGCTGCAGCCTAAACCCCAACAATCTCTGAACAGATGCAGGGCAACATGGAATCTATTTGTTCAGTTTTACAGGAATCATAGCTTCATTGGAAGAGCATCCCACCGGCGTCATAATGGTCATGGGTTCAAATCCCATTAAAGCCACCTGAATTTCTCAGCTGTCTAAGGGCCGATTTACATGGTACGATTTTTGTCGCATGCGACAATGGCTTACCACAGGTCCACGACATGATTTACGGTTGTTGTGTACGTCAGAAAAAATGTCGTAGCATTTTAAAACCGCGACAATCGTAAGTCATGTCGTAGACCTGTCGTAAGCTAGTCGCATGCGACAAAAATAGCACCGTGTAAATCGGCCCTAATAGAGACAGCTATTTATCTCCTTAGAGTGCAACTATCAGAGTGTACCTTCAAGTGCACTAGTTAGTAATGGAAATGGGCCCACAAAAGGACACTCAGAAAAAAATGGTTACCTTTTAAATATTAATTTTTAAAAGACTAATGTGGAAATGTAATCTGATCCATGTTATTCCAGTTCTTCCTAACTTACGACTATGCCATAGTCTGTCTCTAACTTGCAAGCATTCTTATGCCACTTTTGACTGACCCATTTGCAAGTAACAATCACCCATTAGATCCTTCTCACCACTGCTAGTGGACCTGTTCCTAGTACCCCCCCTCCCACCCCCTCTGCCCAAGCCACTTTCTTGAGAGCCCTTCTTTTCTCATGCAATATGTCTTCATCCCACTAAACATCAAGCGAAACTTCACACAATTATAGATTATTATTGTAATCTTGGTTTTCTGATCCATGCACAACATTTTAATAAAAAAGAAAACAAACCAGACTTGTCGTTTCATAATCAGTTAATGTCTTATACCTGAGTTTCTTTTAATTTTCAGTTTAAGGTCATTATGAGAAATTATCTCCGGTGCTGTGGTCGTAAATTCAGACTTTCCTGTAAACACACAAAACAAATAAACAAATAATCTTGAAATTATTCAATCAATCACTCTTAACTGCCTTACATTCTAGTAAGTTGAGACTGAGTTTTGACTTGGAGTTAAAACTCGGAGTCTGATATTAAAGCAAACTGTAGTAACTTATTGAGGTAATTAAATACGTGCAGTCTTGAAATCGTCGTAAATAAATCATGCAAAATTGGTCAAGGAGTACAGGTGGCAATGTAACAAAACGAGAGAAATTGTACAAAGAGTGTCGCCTATGCGGAAGAACTCAAATTCATAGACACCGATTTATTTTCCGGGAACAGTTGTAATGGACAAGACCCACGTGCAATTTTTGGAATGGCGAAAATTGCGAAGGTAAACAAACAAAGCTGGGATGAGAAGTAGTTATCTGTTGAAATTGCGCATAATTACATGTTTTGGATAAGGTTTCTTTACAACAATAAACGTGTAAGTCACGATTCTTTAAAATTTAAATGTTAGAATGTCTAACGAAAACTGCTGTTTGATCAGTGAATGGAACGTGCAATGTATAATGCACATTTTCCCTTTGTTTAACTAAACCTCAAAAATGTACGTTAACCGATCAAATGGAACAAATGCTACTGACAATTTCCTTTTTTTTCACATCTTGAAAAGTAGACTCTGGTAAGATAAGATCATTTGTACGAGCAGTTCCCAACGGTCAGAGAACATGAAGCTACGGGGACATATTTTCATCGTGTTCAAATGAAACGCATCGCTTTACAACCGAGAAGCTCATCCAATGTTTGGAAAGGTTAAATGTAGGAATTATAAGAAGAACATTTCCTCTAAAATCCCTCTTACCTTCTTTCTTTATCTTCTTTAAAGTCGTCTTTAAGCTGTTGGCTGTCTTGGTCGGCGATGGAGAACGCGAGGGAGACGAAACCGAGGTAATGTTCCAACTTTCCTCGGCTGAACTCAAACGACGAACTTTCCCGGTATGATTTTCAAGGACAACTTGACGTTTAGAATCTTCCTCAACACTTATCTTTCTTTTTTTCTTGACATGCTCGTCTTTTGGTAACACGATGCTGCCTGATTTCTTCAGTAAAGGGGATTTACTGGGAGTTACATCTCGACCGTTGAAGGAAACTTCCCTGCAATTAGCCGCCATCTTGAAATTTACATCGTGGGGTAAACAGTGACGTCATTTGAGCCTTGGATCTGTCCAGTGTTTGCCGCGCGTTTTTTTTTTTTTCACTTTTAATAAAAAGAGAATTACAGTTGCAGCAAAAGCGTTATTGT
Source organism: Montipora foliosa (assembly GCF_036669935.1). Taxonomy (NCBI): domain Eukaryota; kingdom Metazoa; phylum Cnidaria; class Anthozoa; order Scleractinia; family Acroporidae; genus Montipora; species Montipora foliosa. The sequence continues at coordinate 14,391,907 of NC_090872.1, forward strand.
TTATGCTGAATGTAGTGAAATCTTTTTGATATTGTAACATCTAAGACGACAGCAACAAATGGCCTCATTCATTGTGTTACTTTATTTTAGTGATATTTAATTTGTCGGAAACTGACATCTGGTCACATCTCGTGAAAACCCATGCAAAGAGAGAGTTAGGAATAAATCAATATCCATTTGTTCTTTACCTTGTCCTTAAAATTGAAATTTAACGCTGATTTTCTCTCCTGGTCAGGTTTCTCCTTATTAATCATACGAAACAAGTTAACAAGTAAAATTCAAGCGTGACGCAAAGTCGAAATATTTAATTAATTTTTTTATATTACTCTGTCCAAAATTTTCCATTGCAGGCAAACACCTTTCCGAGAGCCTGGCAAGGGTTTAAAATTTCTCGCGGAAACGAGGCTTCAAGATGGCGCCGCCGGATCAATCTCCAGCCTTCTATTTAGGTCCTCAAGTATTGAATACTGTTGCGTCCTGTTTGATTACTTTGTTTTTCAAGTCAGAAACGTGGTTTTGTGTGAAAGCTTGAGTATGAAAAGATGGCCTCTTGGAAATCCACGATCAATGCAAAATACGGCGTCGGTGAGGCCTTCCGTTCTCTCTGTCCATGTCATTGATCAAGTCCTCCTGATACTTTCATAATGATGTTTGGAGAAATCGACTACGCACTTCTCTGTTTTTTTGTACCTTCCAGTTGTTTACAACTTTGATGGCAATGTCCTACATGGATTACCGTTAACTATCGGCGAAACTGTGCACATTTTTGAGGAATGCTCGGGTAAGAATCGGAGAAGTGGAGTACAACTTATTTACCCCGGCGATCGTAAATGACCACAAATATTTGTTGAATGGTTATTGATTTAATTGACTCCGGTATTTCAGCGTCAAGTCTACAAATTTGGTCCATTTATTTCCCTAATAATGCAAAATCGAAAATTGTACATGAATGTTTGTTGATATGAAAACGTTGATTCAGATCAGTACGTTGTGCTGATGTGCTTAGTATATGGATTCCATTACCTATAATTCGCTCCTTATTTAATCTTTTGTGGTTATCTGCTATCGTTTGATTTTTGGATGTTTGTTTTTTCGATGACTATATTCGTAGTGGCCTACGTTTCACTGAAATTTAGTTTATTGTCCTCAATTATTGATAGGGTGGTATCGAGGATGTACTTTGCGGAACAAGGCGGTAAAGGTGAGCTTCAGCAGTGAGTAAATTGACATGCACTTGTAAATTACTTGTTGTGTAAGTAGATAATACCCGTAATCTGAGCATTCTAATAATTAAAAGGTATCCCGTTTACTTTGAGATTGTTTTCTTGTACACAACAAATGTACAGAATTCAGTCATTTCACTTTTTTTTCATAGAAAGACAAAAAACATGACTTCCTGTTTCCGTTTGTGAGAGATTGATCATCATCCTGTCAGGTCTACTAACTGAATTAGCACCATGTTTATGACATCGATGCACATAATACAAGTATTATGATTACTGTTTGTAGGACAATTATTTGGAGAAGGAGAGTAAGAAAGATTTGTTCATGAAAAATTTGAAACAGAAATTAATAACTGATTTAATACGCCCATCAAATCGAAACTTCAACATCCCTCCCCCGGGCAAACCCCGGGCATTTGACTATCTTTTGTGCACAGGGAGTGGGGAATTTGACCTTGGCCTGCGCGGGGTGGGGTATTTGAACACTATTTTGGCTCGAGGGGGTGGCAATTTGAACAACCCAATCTTCAAAAGTTCAAATTCCCCGTGGTTTGCCCAGGGAGGGGGGGGGGGGGGGGAAGAGATGTTGAAGTTTTGATTTCATTGGTGCATAATAACTCTGATCTATTTTAGGATTATGCATTATTGTGGAACTGATTATGAAAAAAAACACATACATGTAGTTGTATTATTGTTTTTCTTGATTGAGCATCTTGTAAGCTGCTTATTGGAATGCAATGATGCATATATTTTGTATTATAACTACCGTGAATGTATGATGGCCAAATGGAAATGAGAAGAAATCAGAGTTTCTTGTAGAATTTAAACTCATGACTCTTTGAGATCAAGTGTGATGCTCTAACTGTTATTCTTGTAAATATTTTAGGGTATCTTCCCTGCTACGTATGTTCACATCAAAGAGTGTATTGTTGAAAATGCGGGGTATGTCAAATGAAGGAAATAAAATCTTAAATCTTAAATATGAAGGTTAGATTTGAAGTTAGGAGCAGTAAAATGATTGATGGCTCTGAAAATTTTTTAATCACATAAGGCACTGCTTGTGAGCAGAAAATTAACACATAAACTGTTGATCCCAGCTGGGAGAAACAATCAAAAGGGGTAACCTTCAGTATCTCCCTTTTGGTGATAGGGAGATTAATTTTTAGTATTGATACTAAAATAATGGTAAATGCCAGTTTGAAATTTGCTCTTTTTCTAGATACACTTAATGAAACCTATTTGGTTTCAGTTCATGTCTCACCTGTTACAGTTATCAAGCAAGTGCTACAAAAAGAGGGATATACAATATTTTGGTGTAATGACTATTAAACAGATGAGTGTGTGGGTGGTGGCTGAGTGGCCAATGGAACCAGCCATGAGCTGCAACTAAGAGCAGCGAGTAACCATGACAACCCTGAGAGAGGCATCTACCCAGGCAGCATCAAGCTTACAAGCTGACCCTACAAGCCCTATGCTTTAACCCAAGGGAAGGATATAGAGGGAATAATAATAGCACAGTTCTAAACCGATAGCAACAATCACAACAAGCAAAGCGATTTGAGCTGGATACATGAGGTGAAGGGAATTTACCAGCCCTGCAAGCCCAAAGGAGTGCCCCAAACCATTGCAACAAACACCCGCTGTCCAGCAATGTGTTGAATTTAACTTTCATGTAGCTTAAATGAAAGTTAACCACATTTAAGGGTTTGTTGTTTGCCACTTGCCAATCATGGTAAATGGAAAGCCAAACCAAGGTGACTCAAATACTGCCCTTTTTGCTCTCAAGGTACCTAATATCATGTGAACTGGTAAAGCTAATGACGACTTTGTCCACTATTAGACTTTTAATTGGGTTCTTGTAAACTCACAGGTTTCATTCTTATCTTAATTACACTGTATGTAATAATTTTTTGTCAGTTTTTTAAACAATGTAAACATGTTTGAGGTCAAAGTTTGCCCTAAGAGTTGAAGTGGTCATCTTGAGGGCTCACTGGTAAATATATTAATTACAAATATCATTTAATCATATAGGGTAGACAGACTAGAGACGAACAGGTGGCCAAACAAACAAACAAACAAACAAACTCACAAAGCCAACAGGAAGACAATAAAATTATGGCATTAAACATTCCTTTGAATTGTTTTAGTTTCACCAGAAACCCATAAGGGTTGAAACATGTAACAGCCCCTTGTGTGCTGGGAAACAAGCTTCTGAATATTCAATTTGCTAAGTACCATATTTGGAATAACAAAAGCGAGGGGTTTCCAAATATGGGACTTAGCAGTGAAACATTCAACCAATCAGTTCGCACTGAATATTCAGAACCTGTGAATGCCTGTTACACGTTTCAACCCTTATGGGTTTCTCGTTTCACCTATAAATGACTGAACACAAAGAAATAAATGATTGTTTCGCTCAGGCGATAAAAAGAAAGAACCATACAAGAACAATACAGAAAGACTGATACATACACAATTTGCGAAGTGTATTTCCAGTATTGCTTTTCCTAATTAAGTTCCAGCGTAATTCTTGCTCTCCTCTTTTCTAAAGGACTTCAGTGGAAAGTGTTGTGTCAAAAGAAGATGCCACTGTCAAAGAACTAACTTTGATTTTAAGAGAATGGGTTGTCATCTGGAAGCGACTATATAAAGTAAGCGTTGATAACAAGATGTAAGGCTGGAATCAGATTTGCTTAAATTATTATTCTGTACTCTGGGCTGTATGACTAGAATAGTTATTTGTGTTTCCTTTTTATTAATAATTAATTATTTATTTAATACCAGATGGAGTCAAGAACTATTTTGCTTATATGGGTCCCAATTTTGTTTTCCATCTCCATCTTTTTGGGTCCAGTTATTGTAACATTTACATTATATTTTATATAGATTTAGTTTCAAATTCATTTCCGTATTTAGTTTTTATCAATCACTATACAGTAGATTACATGTATATTATTTTTTGGGATCATTTCTTTTTGAAAGAGGGGCCTTTTGTTTTTAGATGTTATGGCTACTCTGCCACGATAACAAATACTGAAGTGGCTAATTAACTCTAGCTATTGCTATCCTTATTGTTTTATCTTTGCACAGAAACAAGAAGTTCACCTATTTGAGGCACTGAAAAAAATAATGTGGGATTTAATAAAATGCCGGCAAGACCTTATGTCAGGCACGTTAACCCAAGTAGGTATCCTTGTACACTTTCTGTAAGACAAATACTGAATGGTATCTGGCCCTTGTTGTTCTTAAGGCTGATAGTGCTGTCTAGCTGATAATTTGAATCAAGGGAGATTTAGCGAGTAATACGGTTCACCCTTAGAATGACTTGGGCCTCATTTCAAGCAGCACCATGAATTACCTTACGGCTTGTATTTATCAACCTGTCAGATGTGTAGCCATCTTTGCTTTTCAACTTGCCTGCATTTTGCAAATTCCAATCTACACTGTGCTTGTCCAATTTATACTTACCATTTGCTGTGAAAAAAATTTAACAGGTGAGAAATCATATTCAACCTCCACCAAAAAAGAATGACTGTTCCATTAAATGGAGAGAAATGTCACATTAAAGTCCTACACAATATAATGTTGATGCTTGTTTTGCTTCATTTTAGGACCAAATGGATGACATAAAGAGGACAGCCATCACTAAGATTGACTGGGGAAACAGGTAGTTAACTGGAAGTTACAGTATTTTGAGAGGAGCTGGCTTTTTCTTGTAAGAAGTAATGAGTTTCTCAAAACTTGATGACAAAAGTGAGATTATCTGGGTGAGAGTAGTCCTAAGAATGACAGTGTTTGGTGACCTTGACTCATGTTTTTCGACAACCAGTGTGGAAGTCCTCTTCGGAGTCAATATTATTGATTGGTGTAGTGTCAGTGAATCATACACAATGTCAGATTGGTCAGTAGAAACATGATGCTAGTCAGCTGCAGTGTTGCTGGCTAAGAAGACTGAGATTGGTGCTCCTTGATCCATAAGCTCTGAAGCTCTGTTGTTATTTGACTGTTTGTTTTATCATTATTTATTCGTATAGTGCTATTAGTACATGTAGTTGGCAATGGTTCACTTTAATGTGTTATAAGATAGTAAACCAACTTGTGAAAGACTAATCTTTTTTTGCAAGACTCTGCATAATTGAGGTTGTGAAGCATGCTGTTGAAATGTCATTATATACATTTTAAACTCATCACCAATTGATGAGCATTGGGGAAGGTGCCGACAAATTGGTGGGAGCCGCACACATGTGTGTAGGTAACCATGACAACCATTTGAGTGGCCAACTGTCCACCAGGCACCATCACACTAAAAGACTACTTCCATTGGATAAGGGGGTACTAGATCTAGAGGAAAGTACTTACCTCCAAACGGATGGGAGGGACGGGGCACAAGAACAGCAAGGAACAGGATAATTGAAAACATGAATGATCGATCGCATACGCAAAATACTTGACAGCAAGGGAGCGCTAAAATTACAAAGGCACCTGAGCCCAGCCAAGCTGCCCCACACAGTCTACTGAGTGGAATAGCTGGCCAGCATCGTCTCATGGTTAACCTTGCCTAAATTATATTGAGCCATGTGCAATATTATTTTGTGGTAATGTAATCTGTGATGGAAGGAGTATGGTTTCAAAGGGGTTGGGACACCTGAAAAAGTTTAATTCTATATGGCTCTGAGCAGATTATTGATAGAAATCAGGGAGCTGCACTCCCAGTAGGAATGCATATAAGAAAGAAACAAATCAAAGTATGGTTTGTTAGTTTGTTAAGATTTTTACATCGATCTTAATATTATTATTCTCTTAGAGGCTTCAAATTAATCTGTGCAATGTATGTGTTCTTATATAACTATTATTTTACTTTACAGCAAAATGGGCCTTGATCTTATCCCACGTGTTGATGGTCAGGTGGTAGATGCAGATAGCACAAGTGTTGTTGAGCTTTACAAAGTGGTGAGCAGGATGTTATGAATGTGACAATAAATATAAATTTTGTTCTCGTCAGTGTTTGTTACGTATTCAGATATGTACAATTTTTGAGGAATCAGTACAGTTTTCAAATCTATAGCCAGCCATGGGATGTGGACAATCAATGTGCTATAAAATCATAGATAAAAGCAAGAAAAGTTTAAGGAGCACTAGCTTGCTCAAAAAGGCATGTGTGAGCAAGTTACTGTTACAGTAGTGATGATGATTTGATGCTTCATTAAGAGCCCACCTGTATGCCAATAATTTGAAATCTTTTTTTTTTTGGATTGCTCAAATTTTTTCAGTAAAGACTAAACACTTTTGTCCATACAATGAGCAATGCAATGAAGGATTGTCTATTAGACATGTTATCGCTGTTTCGCCGTAACATTGATCGAGTCGAAATCAGACTGGCTCTGTACTTCAAACATCGTAGACTTTATTTGTTTTCACGAAGACGAGTTTGACGAGGAGAAATGATAAGCAAATAGAGAATAAATACAACAGTGATAAGTGAAGGAAACTCGACAAAATCCAGAAAAACCATAGCATTCGCGACTTACAGAAATTCCACCAGAATGAACAGCTAGGAAACGAACAGATCCTGGATACACAACGCAATAGCAATTCGCTCTAACGGGTTTGTAGCTATTTCTAAAAAATAATCAAACCGTAGCTAACAAATGCGTATAAATACGCGCGAAAAGCGAAAATGTAAATTACTTGACCCGTAGGGACATTATGATTGCACTAGGAATAAAAACAATAGAAAGCAACGCAAGAATGTTACACCGGCCCCTAAATGCGACAGCACAAACCATTTATAACAAAATAATGAGATCACGTTCGCAGCGTGCTTATTTAATTACGATAAAAGAAAGCTGTATAGAGGGCGTTGTTCGCTACTAGCTTTGTTCAGACTTGTTGTGTTCAAAAGGGGGATTCCCTCTGAGTTCCGTAAACAAGTGCTTGACCTAGACAGGCTTGCAGTTGAAACAGTTCCACGCGACATTCACCTCCTAGGACTTGAATCGGTAAAGGAACATCTAAGCGGATTCGAGTAATATAATTTTGTCAATGGGTCGCTGCAGGGTTGATGTCTTAGTTTTCACCAATACTCTTCGAACGAAGCCGTCTGTGTTATTTCGTTGTACATCCACGATACGGGCAAGCGGCCAGCAGCTTCGCGGACAATTCACATCAGCCACTAAGACGATGTCGCCAATGACGAAATTCCTCCTGGGTCGATTCCATTTTTGTCTTTCTTGAAGGGATGGGAGGTACTCCTTGATCCACCTTCGCCAGAATATGTCCGCCAGGTACTGGATCTGTCGCCACCGCTTGCAAGAGTATATTTCATCCTTCTGGAAAAACCCAGGTGGTAGTGATGGTCCTGAGCGGAGTAAAAGCAAATGATTTGGCGTGAGGGCCTCTAAATCTTTCGGATCATCTGACACTTTAGTGACAGGTCTGCCGTTAACGATAGACTCGACCTCACAGATCAAGGTTACCAAGCCTTCTTCGTCGAGGATTTGCTCTTTTGTGAGGGCGCCCATGACTTTCCTCACCGTTCTTATACACCGTTCCCAAACCCCACCGTGATGGGATCCACCAGGAGGGTTGAATGTCCATTTCACGTTTTGCTGTAGTAGAAATTCCCCGATCTTGTGTTGATTCCAACCCTCGATTGCTTCCCGCAGCTCTTTCTCCCCACGCACAAAATTTCCTCCATTGTCGGACCTCACTTCTTCTGGTTTGCCTCTTCGGGCAACAAAACGTCGCATCGCGTTAATAAAGGAATCCGTGTCCAGACTCTGGGAGACTTCTAAATGGATTGCTCGTATGGACATACAAGTAAAAAGAACACCATATCTTTTGACAAGGCTTCTCCCTCTTCGCACGAGAAACGGACCGAAACAGTCAATTCCTACAAACGTAAAGGGTGGCTTTGCAGGCGTCACCCGGTCTGTGGGCAGGTCTGCCATTTTCTGCTTTCCTAGCGGGGCTTGCCTTCTTTTGCAGTCGAAACAGTCGATGACAACCTTCCTTATGGCCGTCCTTGCTTTGAGAATCCAAAACTTTCCTCGAACCATGGATAACACATGCTCTAGACCCGAATGACCAGACATCAAGTGGTAGTAGCGCACAATCAAATCCACGACATGGTGCTTATTTGGCAGGATAATTTGGTGCTTCGCGAGGTATGGAATTGATGCTTGTCTCAAACGCCCACCGACGTACAGCAGACCATCAACTTTCATTGGATCAAGCTTGTAGATCGCACTCGTTTTCTTAATTAGCGGTTTCCTCTCCTTAGCACTTTTCAAGTCGCTGCTTCCGTTTACTTCTTCTTGCTCTTCGAGCCGTGACAACTCTTCTTCGAAACTTTGTCGTTGGACGAATTTGAGAATTTCCTTTTCAGCTCTGTCGATCTCGTCCACACTAAAAGGGTCGTACGTCCTGTCTTCAGGGGAGTCTTGTACTAGTGCCAGTCCTTCTCTACGTTTTTTGGATGACTGCTTCAGCTTCTCCCGATAGCGCAAAATCCAAGCAACGAATTTCTTAAGACGATACCATGATGAAAAGTACTCAAGGAGTTGGTTGACACAATTAGTACCAGCGTTGGTAAGAGAGAAAAAAGCTTGACTCTCCCTCTTGATTTCAGGGTCGTTGTCCTGCATTTGGGCGGTGGGCTGAACGGGCCATCTTGATTCTGGCGTCCACAGAAAATCTGGACCATTTATCCAACGATTCTTGGAGATGACGGAATCCACCGTAAGACCTCTCGAAGCGTCGTCTGCAGGATTCCCTTCTGAATTCACATACCTCCACTGAGACGGCGAAGATGCATCATGTATGATGGCTATCCTATTAGCAACAAAAGTGTGAAACCTCTTGTCGTTATTTTGTATGTAGCTGATTACACAAGTACTGTCTGTCCAAAATACAGATTCATCTACGGGGAAATCGATTTCTTTTCGAAGTATCTTGTCCAGCCTCGATGCCATGACGGCTGCCGACAACTCTAGCCTTGGTATTGTCACTGTCTTAAGGGGTGCAGTCCTTGCCTTTCCCATCATGAACGAACAGTGTATCGCGTCTTTATCATTCAGAAATCTGAGGTAGGAGACCGCACCATAACCTTGTTGAGAAGCGTCTGAGAAATGATGTAGTTGCACAGAAACAACTTTACCAACGCCCGGTGGCTTCAAACAGCGATCGACTGAGAGCTGTTCAAGCTTTGGAAGATCTTCCAACCAACTTAGCCAACGATTCCTTTCGTTGTCAGGAATAGGGTCATCCCACTCCAATCTTCTACGGCACAAATCTTGTAGAATAACTTTGGCTGAGAGGACAACTGGGGCTACGAAACCGAGGGGATCGTACAACGAAGAAACAACTGAAAGTAATCCTCTTCTCGTGAGGGGTTTGCTTCTAACTTCAATCTTGAAACAGAACTTGTCACGTTCCACATCCCAACGTACCCCAAGAGCACGCTCGACGGGTAGCTGACCATCGTGGAGATCCTTGAATGTACCCGCTCTTTCAGACACAGGAAGGGATTCAATGACCCTGCGAGAGTTTGAAACCCATTTGGTTAAATTGAAACCTCCCTTTCCTAGAAGCCTTCTAAGATCATCGGTCAGACAAATAGCTTCCTCTTCTCCTCGCACAGACTTTAAGCAGTCGTCAACGTAAAAGTTTCTTTTGACCGTGTTGATTGCCTCGGAGTCAAATTGCTGCAAGTTGTCGTCTGCTGCTTTCCTTAGAGCAAAGTTCGCACAGCTTGGAGAAGACACTGCACCGAATAAGTGAACTCTCATCTGGTACTCTTTAGGTTGACTTTCAAGATCGTTCCCACGCCACCACAGGAAGCGTAGGACATCCGAATCGCTGGGTGGAACACGAACTTGGTAGTACATGCACTCTACGTCGGCCATAACAGCGATCCGTTCCTGTCGGAACCGAGTAAGAACGCCAATGAGGGAGTTGGTCATGTCCGGGCCCGGTAGCAGTACGTCGTTGAGAGAAACGCCCCTGTATTTCGCTGCACAGTCAAACACAACACGGACTTTCTCAGGTTTCTTCGGATGGAACACTGGATGATGTGGTAAAAACCAAGTAGCCTTTTCCGATTTAATACTCTGATGATCTGGAACCTGTCTGGCGTAGTCTTTGTCTAAAAGGTTGTCGATGAAGGAGGAGTACTTCTGGAAGAGATCTGGGTCCTTGAAAAGCCTTCTTCTTAACAGCTTCAGTCGATGTTCCGCTAAAACTCTGTTGTTTGGCAGACAGGATGGCGAATATCTCCATGGTAAGGCTATCTCATAGTGGCCTTCTTTGTGAACGGCGGAAGATTCCATGATCTCCAGTGCTCTTTTGTCGTCAAGAGACATCTCCTTCGTATTGTCAAGCAACGAATCGTTAAATTCCATATTACAAAATCTCTGGAACATGTGATCGAGTTCGGCGTCTCTTCTAATGAAATTGGTAGTACGAGCACCGTTCCCGTTTCTGCCTAACGGGCCATTAATTGCCCAGCCTAGCAAAGTTCTTGTTGCATATGGACCTCCATCCTGACTTTCCTTAACCTCTTTTGGTTCCAGAGCTTTAGGTACATCGTGGCCTATTAGTAAACCAACACGGGGGTCTATCTCTGCAATACGTATTCCTTTTAGATGGGACCACCTGTCAACATCTTCTTGACGAGGTACACTCTCTGATGAAATTGGTAGTACAGGAGTAGAAAACACCAGCGGTAGTTCTATAAAATTATTTTCATCTAAATCGAAGACTTCTAGTTGGACCAAAGATTTCACTTTCGTGCTATTTTCTCTTTCCATTGTGGTTAGCGATAATGTGGTGTCGATACCTCTGACTCCAAGGTCCTTCAATAGCTGATCACTGCAGAAGGTCGTATTCGAACCACCGTCTAGGAAGGTGTACGTAAGCAAAAGGGTGTTACTCCCTTTGGCTCTCACTTTAACTGGTACCACAGGTAATCCGGTTACTGATGTTCCGGCCCCAGTAACGGTACGACGTGGTTTGCCAACACTTACATAGGCGCTCTGAGCTCCTGTCTCTGGCTGGGTTGCGTCATCAAACCGCGCCGAAGATGGGTGTAGGAATGTTGAATGCTTGTCGTGACACCCGTCCACCTTGCAAAAGCTTGTCTTTGGGCAAGCAGCGACGTAATGACCGGGAACAAGACAATTATAGCAAAGTTCTTTCTCTCGTACAAATTCGTATCTTTCGCTGACGCCTCTTCTTCTGAAATCATTACATTGAGATAGCCAATGAGGAGATTTGCATAACGGGCAGTATAGACTGTTACGATTGAATCTTGGCACCGAAATCTCCTCAGAGACACCTTCACCAGTGTGATCAGGGTTGTGGGCATCGGCTGCGAACGAAGAGACCCTTCTGCTTGTCGATTTTCTCTTGTCAAGGCCGCCTTTGCCTTTCGGTTCGCTAGATATGTCTCCAAAAATGGGATGCATTAATATACGGGCTTTCTCCTCTACGAAACTCGCGACGTCACTGATGGTTACTTCTCTCTCCTGCCTCTCTGTAATGGTGTCCGCTACATCATGCCACTTCTGGCGCAGGTTGAAAGGAAGCCTGGACACTACTTTCTTTAAGCTGTTGGGGTTCTCAATTTTACTGAGATAGCCAATGTCAGTTAAAGTGTTCTTGCAACTGGTTAAAAGGACAGAAAACGTTTGTAGAGCTGCTCCATCTTCAGACTTGATAGCAGGCCCATTGGTGACTCGTTCAACACATGCCGAGGCGATCCTGTATGGCTGTCCATAACGCTTAGTAAGGAGTTTCCGAGCCTCACGGTAGCCTTTCTCAGAATCCATTGCGAGACAACTTCGCATTAGTTCCTGTACGTCGCCTGTTGTGTATTGCACGAGGTAGTACAATCTCGCACTATAGCTTGTGGTTTTAGCTTCTATCATGTTCTCGAATGCTCTAATAAAATTGCAGTACTCAATAGGATCCCCAGTAAAAGTTGGCACTTCAGGCTGAGGCAAGGTCAGGGCCAAAGTATGTAACTGTTGTTGCTTTAGCAGCTGTTGCACTTGGTGGTTCTGCTGTTGTTGTATATGCAATATATTACGATTTTGTTCCTGCTGCTGCCACTGCAAGTCCATAAACTGTCGGAATCCTTCCTCGCTATAAAACGAATTTTGAGAATCCACCTCTCTGTGCCGGTGTCTCCCAGCACCCGGATCAGAAATTGGAAGTTGTTCAGTTCGAGCAAACAGTCGCTGGGTGTCGCTGGGCATTACTTAAGACGCCTCAGGCTCGCAGAAGTCCGTTTTGACCACAGGTGGAACAATACTCCGGACACCCTTAATCTTGCCAGCTGCCGTGAACTGTGCCTTGGCTTCTGCTAGGACACATTCTTCCGCTTTAAGTTTGGCAATCTCGGTTTCGAGAGCTAGCTGTTGCTTCCTTTGTTGCAAGCGGAGTTCTTCCTGTTGCAAAGCTTGTTGTTCTCGCAGCATTGAGGCTTCGGCCGCCAAGGATGCTCTTTTCGCCGCCGCCGCTACTCTAGCACCAGACACTGAACTACTTCTTGAGGATCGCGAGCAGGCCTTAGATCTGGTCTTAGACTTTGAGGCGGTTCGAGAGCCAACATTGCTATTGCTAACAGAGTTCTCGGGTTGAAGGTTCGGTTCACTGTTTGCTCCTGGCGGTTGTTTAAAGCCAACTTGAATCCAGTCGTCGATTATTCTTCTAGTGTCATTAGCGAGGAGCAGGGTAGCGTTGTAATATTCTTGTGAATCATTGATCTCGGTTCGGTCCTCGAGGTGACCATGGTAAGCTTGGTGCGCCGTATTAAAGTTTTTTATCGCTTCATCCAACTCGGCACGCTTCAGCTCTAGGTCTTTCACGTCGCCAAAGTCCGACATAATTTCCCTTGCTTTATTTTGCCTTCTGGTCACTACTCCTTTAGCGGCGCTTCTAGAGGCCTTTAGTCGAAGGTTTCTTTCGTACCAAACCTGAGACTGGTCGATCGTAACATTAGGGTGTCTTATCCTGACTTTGCTTGTTGCCTCAGCCGTCGAAATAGCTCCAGGATCCACGGACATATTCGAATTTCTTCAAACGATGTTATCGCTGTTTCGCTGTAACATTGATCGAGTTGAAATCAGACTGGCTCTGTACTTCAAACATTGTAGACTTTATTTGTTTTCACAAAGACGAGTTTGACTAGGAGAAATGATAAGCAAATAGAGAATAAATACAACAGTGATAAGTGAAGGAAACTCGACAAAATCCAGAAAAACCATAGCATTTGCGACTTACAGAAATTCCACCAGAATGAACAGCTAGGAAACGAACAGATCCTGGATACACAACGCAATAGCAATTCGCTCTAACAGGTTTGTAGCTATTTCTAAAAAATAATCAAACCGTAGCTAACAAATGCGTATAAATACGCGCGAAAAGCGAAAATGTAAATTACTTGACCCGTAGGGACATTATGATTGCACTAGGAATAAAAACAGTAGAAAGCAACGCAAGAATGTTACAAGACATAAGTTTGGTTTTTGTTAAATCATCATGTTTTGTTTTGTTTTTTTCTCGATTGAAGAGCAAAATCCATAATTATTGAGAACACAATGGACATAATTTATACAAAAGGAAGGAAAAATGAGTTAAAACAAAGTGAATTTTTGATTAAACTATGAAATTATTATGAACTTTTTTGCACAAAATGAGACGAATTCAAGCAAATTGAAAAAATTGAAAAATATTTCCTGTTTCTTGCTTGTGCAAGATGTTTCAGTCAATCACTGTGTTTAGTGACAGCCAGTAAATGAAAAACCTTTCTTGTCAGCCAATTTACAAGATGTGTTCTTTACCCTTTTAGCATGTGTCAAGCGCAGAAGCCAACCTTCAAGTATCAGTAAGTTGTACAGTTTTAAAATGCAAAATTAATATCAGTCAGGAGAGGACAAACTAAGCGACAAAAAGAAGAGATCAAAATAGTTGTCTTGTGCTGTCTATAGCCTTCAAGCAATCAAGGTCTCATGCATGTGAAAAGTCTTAAGTTGAAACAAAGAGTTTGACATCTACTCATTATACAGAGAAAAAACATGTTTCCACTGTGGTTGGTAATGTTGAACTGTGCGGTCTTTGGGAGGGACTTGTCAAAAATCCAATTTGTAGTTGGCCTTTGTTTTGGCCAACAATTTAACTTGGCGTCACTTTGAGCCTCAGTGTGCCCAGAAAGTGGAAAACTCTTCCTGTGTGATCATGCACCGTAAGTATACCTGGAAACTGTTCTTTTCAGAGTTTTTCCCTCAAGTTCCAACAATCCCTCAAAGTAAACAGCAGTAAAGTAGGAGGGCTTAAAGAAGACATATTTTTTGAGTAGATGTCGATATTGTTAATAATTAAAAATTTATTGTCAAACCCAACTGGAGGAAGGCAAGTACTTGACTGTTTACGTGTACATAGTGTTGGGGATTCCAATTTGGGACAGGTAAAGAGAAATACAGTTGGTCATGGAGGTGTTGAAGTGGACAATCATGCTTCCAAGCCCCCTAACCGTTAACTGATTAGGCCTTGCTGCATCTCTTGACAGTGAACAATCCGGGGGCGTCGCTTTGAGCCTTGTGCCTTTGATTATTTTTTGAAAATAATGATTACCATTCTAATACGTTCTGTAAGGGCAAAACTTTGTTTAAGAGGTTCTTCTTTTCTCAGGGAAGGGGAAACTTTAAGAAGAGACCGTCTCGTGTCAGCACCATCATGCACCATGCATATTTGAATGTTACAAGCTTTGTTTGCAACATTGATGAAAAGTGTCAGGTGTTTTTCTCTATTTATGATGCCAGAGAAGGCAGGTTCATCAGGTCTGTTGATAACAAAAATTTGCTGTGAGAAACACATCAACTATGAAAGACATTAATAAAATGAAATAAAACATCGTAGAAGTTGACTCTGGCTAAAAGATGAATAACTTGGATGTTCTAAATGTGGGTAAAAAACGGAGCGTGAAAAATCTTAAAAATTCTTATAAATGACTGGGAGAATTGAAAATGCAATAGTACATGTACACCCAAATGGAACTCTCCAAGGTTGTTGTATATTGTCTGTGTCTTTCATAGATATTATTGATTGTAATATTCAGGATAACTAGGATAGCAAATGGGGTTTGAAGCACGGAAATTTGTTAACTTAAGCATTAACTGAGTTGGCAAAAGTAAATTGACTACTGTAGCCTAGGAAGTTGAAAAAAATTGATGTTAAATTGAGTGTAACCCCTGCATTAGGATTACACTCAAAACAGCTCAAGTGTTCCTCTGACGAGCGGTTTAATGAGTTCATTATTGCAAATTTGCTTTCAGTAATCAATTCAATAATCTGTTCGTTGGATTAATAATGCAAAATTTAAATTAAGCCTCAGTTCAAAACTAGAATTTTGATTGGAATGTTACTGGCTTCCAGTGTGAGGCCGAGGTGAGAATTTGACAAGTGTATCAATCTTTTCATAATCTGCCAAGGTCGTCAACAAGCATAATTTGCCTTTCTTTATAAATTCATTTCTCTGTCCAAACTTTGGAAATCGAAAACATAGTGTCCCAAGTTTGAGGATACTGATAACATTATGGAAAGCTAATGTTGCTTGAGTGAAATGAACATTGTTTGACAGATTATACAAATTAGTAAACCTGTGAAAATTTCTCCCCTCGGCCTGGCACGAGTTGTTAAAAAAAAGGTTATCTTGGTTTTATGTAGAAGTGACATTTTTTTTTAATAAAAATGCAATTACAGTACTAGTTTTCAGAAGAAAAAAATTGGTGGAATGATAAAGATTAAATATTGCATAATGTTGAGTGACCTTGAACTTTTCTCTCCTATTTATAGTGAAAGGTTTCTAGTTTGTGTCAGCAAAAGTGGCAGCACGCAGAGTTTAAACAAGAGTGACAGCTCACAGAAAGTGAACCAAGCCCAGAAAGTGGAAAACTCTTCCTGTGTGTTCACTGTAAGTATACTTCCCTGGAAACTGTGTTCTTTTCAGAGTTTTACCCTCAAGTTCCAACAATCCCTCAAGGTAAAGAGCAGAAGAGTAGGAGGGCTTAAAGAAGACACAGTTTTTGAGTAGATGTCGGTGTTGTTAATAATTATTTATTTATTTATTTATTGTCAAACCAAATTCTCCACATTTGAGCTGACCAAATTGCTGCTCAGTTTGTTTGATTTTTAATACCTCTATAATGACTGGTATCTTTCATGAAGAATGGAAGTGCTCAAACGTAGTATTAGTCTTCAAACGAGGAGGCCGTACTAACCTAGACAATTACCGTCCTATTTCAAAGTCTTTGAAAGGATTACTTATGATCAACTTTTGCTTTTCTTATGGATAATAATCTACTCTCCTCTCACCAGTCAGGCTTCCAGTCGCTCCAATCTACAGTTACCTCATTACTTGAGGCAACTGAGGATTGGGCATATAATAGCTAGATCAGGGGTGCAGGGATGGCACCGTAGTGAGAGTACTCGCCTCCCACCAATGTGGCGAGGGTTTGATTTCCTGACTCGGCCTCATATGTGGGTTGAGTTTATTGGTTCTCTACTCTGCACCGAGAGGTTTTCTCGGTACTCCGGTTTTCCCTATTCTCAAACACCAACATTTGACTTGATTTGCATTATGTTAAATTATTTCAGTTTACAGTGTCCCCAATTAGTGCTCTCTCGCTAGAACGACTAGACGCTCATAGTCCTTTCCTTTCCTTTTCCATAGTATTCTTGGATCTTAAAATAACCTTTAATACAGTGGATCACAGTATTCTGATTTCTAAGTTGGCTGTGTATGGCATAAGGCACGTCAATTGAGTGGTTTAAATCATACTTATCTGAACGCAATGAGAAATGTTTCCATGGCTCTCTTTCCAACAATTGTGTATTGTCCTGTGGTATCTCTCAGGGGACAATTCTGGGACTGCTCCTTTTTCTCCTATAAATTTAAGGATCTGCCAAATTGTTTCTCACATTCATAGCCCCAAATGTATGCGGATGACACCCACTTGATGCTTTGAGGCAATAATATTGAACAGTATTCATCTTTACAACTGTATCTCAATAAAGATCTTGCCAGTGTCAGTGAGTGGCTTATAGCTAATAACTTTTCACTAAATAAACCTGAATTTATGTTAATTGGCTCTAAGATCTAAGATCGTTTGACCATTCCCCCTCTCTACAAATTTGACCGAGCCCAGATAAGCCAGTTCCCTAGCACCAAATCTCTTTGTATTTATATCGACGAAAATCTGACTTGGAATGTTCACATCAAAAATCTATCTAAGAAGATTGCTTCTGGCAGTGGGGCCCTGAAGCACATTCAACCCTTTGTTCCTCACAGAATGCTGCGATTTATTTACAATAATAAATAAAACTCTTGCCAATAAACTCCAAAATTTACAAAACCTTGCTGCTAGAGTCCTAACCTCTGCCATCTAAGTAACACCAGTACTGAATATCTGTTTCAAGTATTGAATTGGAGAAAGCTTGAATCCAAGTATCAGATACAAAAATCTTGCACGGTGTATAAATCTTTAAATGGCCTGCTTATCTTCAATATAGATTTGTCGAGTGTAGCACCATTACTGGCTATTCTCTTCTCAACACTGAAGATAAACTTGCTGTCCTCCCCCTTCCCCACACCAACTTTCTTAAAGAACGGTTTCAGGTAGAGTGGTGTAGTGTTATGAAACAGTTTGCCAACTCACTTGCGGTGGGTAGGATCTCTAGCATCTTTTCATGCTGGCTGCAGTGGCTTCTTTAATGTAATTGCTTAAGTTAAACACGGCAGTTTACTGAATTTTCTGTAGTTTTAGATAGCTTCTAAATATTACGAATTTTTAACTAGCATTTTTGTAAGTAGTACCCAATGTAACTGATAAGAATACCGTGGATAATGAACTACTTGACGGTTTACATAGTGTGGCGGATTTCAATTCGGGGCAGCTAAAGGGAAATTCAGTTGTTGGTCATGGGGGTGTTGAAGTGGACATGCTTTCAAGCCCCCTAACCGTTACTGATTAGGCCTTGCTGCATCTCTTGTTAGTGAACAATGTGAACAGCCTATACTTCTACGGGGCTTGGGTGAAGTTTGAGGGAGGGTTGGGAGGGCAAGCAGTATTGACTGCTTGCTATTTGGTTGGGCCAGCGTAAGATTAATTTTCCAAAAACTTGTGTGATAAGGCTATCTGACCGACCAGTTTTTAAATCTACCATCTACTACTTTTGCACAAGATTGCTAGTAAAGAAATATTAATGAAAATTGTCATTTTTTCACAGGACCTTGGAAGTAGAGATGTAAATGCAGATGCCTATCTTGTGGCTCACATTGTAAGAATAGGTATAGGACGTTTTTTTTTTCTTAACTGCATTTCACAAAGGAGCGCGCATGCATATAGTGATGGGGTCATACACATTGTGCGAGCCCTCTTTAACGTGGGCTTTTTTCTCTGCTACTTGACCAGTTGTATACAAAAATCTGGTTTTATCAACGGAGTTGATAATGTAAATTGACCACCTCACAGAGACTCTAAAAGCTGACGTTTCGAGTGTTAGCCCTAATCGAGCGTTAGCCCTTCGTCAGAACGAATCCCTAAACCCTAACCCATTCGCTCTGATGAAGGGCTAACGCTCGAAACGTCAGCCTTTAGAATCTCTGTACGGTGGTCAATTTACATTATCAACTCCGTTGATACTGTAAAACCAAATTTTTGTATACTACCGATACAACACCACAGTTTCTTTAGAAACTACCCCCTTCATTACTGGACCAGTTGGTTGGTTTCTAGCCACAGTAGTTGACTGCATGTTCCTCATTTGGTGGAGCGCTGGACTATTGTGTTGGAGGGCATGAGTTTAAAGTCTGGGCCCGTCTGACCAAAACCAGATTAGTGACTGCCTTATTTTCATGCAGACACCGGATTTCGGTGATGCATTTACATGTATGAGCAGGGTAATTGACGGAAAAAAGTGACCAGTGAGACTGGAACTTTATATTTCATTTGATTCTCGTGCACTTATTCACCTATTCACCCACTCACTCTCATGTCAAAAGTATCAAAGGATAAACTCAACAAACCTACCGTACATGTAAAACCTAAGTTAAACTTATTAGGAAGCTACTAGAGTGGAAACTACTGTAACTGCACAATGAACTGTTGTTGTAGATTTAGCCTGTCCTGTGCTCGCTAGCAACGTCAAAATTTCTGATAACCACTGTTTTAATACTGCCAACAAGTAAAATTGTATAAATTGTTTGAGAGCAAAATATCAGTTTTTATCCCTAAAGGTTGCATGGTAAAATCTACCCCGAAGTAACCGTTCGTAGAGTAGTTTTGCAGTTTGTAGTAAACTGCCACTTGTTTGTTCGTTGTAGGAAAAATGCTCACAGATACGTCTTCGAAAAAGGTGGCTGCATCGTCATACAGAAGGCCGTTTGGATGTGCTGGTTGGTTTTCTGTACAAAATACTTATTTTGCAAATTATGAGGAACACTTTTTTTGTCAGTAGTAAATTGACAAAACATTTTAATGATCTAGTTACCAAACTTGGGGGCCGGGGGTCATCTTCATGTAGATATCGGGAAACTTCGTCACCAAGTTGTTTGCTACTATCATCATATGCAGAGTGAAAATTACAAGGTGGTGAATCAACTGGATAACTGGTCCATCAAAACAGTGTATCAGGAATGTAGAAAATACTAATCTTTGTGTCTGTAATATTATTTAGTGCTGGACGTAGTCGACGTCTTAACCGGTCGAGAGGAGAATTTAGAAGAGAAATTATTTTACATGCCGATCTTTACGTAAGTAAACTTGTCTGGTAAACTGTCAGTTTGGACTTCAAAATGTTCGCTCTCGTTTATTGTGAAGTTTCAGCTTCTGGTTACGCTTGCGACAATTTGGTTGTAAATTATTTTATCGTAAGCGAGAAAGTCCTTTTTGCTGGTGGTTTCAGGTGTGGAGATAGCGATTTTTGGACAGTTCACGAAAGTGTTATCAAAAAGCAGACCAGTAAATACAGCGCAACAAGCTCGGGAAGCGGTAAGTTCATTAAAAAAACACAAACAAAGAAAACAAAAAAATACAAAAATTTCACAACAACTTATAGTTTTGTACTTTCATTACTAGGATTTGTTATTCAGTTTTCGTTCAGCTTTAAGTACATGTAGCTTTTTTACTTATTTCACTACCGACGCTCAATAATTGGCTGCAAGATTTCGCACTTTTTTCCGCCAGTCGTAAGCGAAACCAAAAACAAGCGTGTCTTTGCTCGCATTTGTTTTCCCGCGCTTAGTTCGGCTACGTGTCTTCTTCTAATTGGTTCATTGGGTTGATTTTGTCCGTTGTTAAAGGCCAAAGCAATTTCTTTGGTCAGTCTTTGCTTTTGCAATAGTCGATAAAGATTCTCTCCACAGTAATTTACTAAATTTTGAAGAAGTGAAAAGCAATTGCTGTCATCACTTGATTTATCTTTTTATTTTGTGTTTCCATGGTGTTTCAAATTGTGTTTTCTCTCTTTTATCCTAGGTATTTACGTTTCCTTGAGGATGTTTCATGGTGACCTCGACAAGGTAAAGCAGCGCATTCCATTTGTAAAAGGCCCCACTGTCACGACTTGACATTTTCACAGCGTGCAAAAACTTCTCGAATTGGAGTTGTCAAACGGTGTCTTCGCTTGTGTTCGATCTGCTTTAAGGGTTGTCACGTCTGAAATAATAATAATAAATTTTTTCACTTGAAATTTGTTTAAATTCAAAGGTTCAACACGAAAATCCGCTTCTGTTACCCAAGGGAATTCCAATTGTTAGAAAGTTAGGCTTTCCAGACGTCATTATGCCAGGTGTGTCATGGTTTTTTTGTATTTTTGGATTATTGGAGGAGATTTTTTCAATTCCACCCACACCCAGGGTGATTTCACTCGGCAGAGAGGAATCCTTCCGGACATATCGGCCAGCCTCGATCCCTTCTCTGCCATGTTGGTTCTAAACAACTGACGAGATCGTCGCTCCAGCGCCTTCGGGAGTGTCCTCTTTGTCGTGCCCGGCTGATTGGAGTACAATCTCTTACTCGTAATGTCCACCTATCATCTTTAAACCTCGAAATGACCATCCCGTCTGTGCTCTGAGGTCCTTCTTTTTCAATTAAGTTAGAAAATAATCAACTTTATGTTGTCTGGTTGTTTGATATTTCAGTCCTAGCCGTGTGTGGGAAGAGTATGTTCCAAATCTTGCCTTCTGAAGCTTAGTGGTAGGGCTTGCGAAATAGTAATCACGAAGGTCTTGCATGAAATTTACCAGCCCGATAAATTTGTTTTACTGAAAAAAATACACACGCACGTAGAGCGAAGTCGTAGACGATAGATTGTTGCTAGACCTGTATTAATCGATGTTCCGCCTCGGGCAAGCTCGGAACAAGTCCGAAAATATTCGGATGCTCTGCCATTCAGCTTTGGAAGACTCGAGGGAGCTTCTGGCCGGTGTACTAGCGTCAAGGTGACATACGTCAGTGCTGTCGAACAGAGAGAACTGCTGTCGAACTGTCGAACAGAGAGCAGATAAAACTGATGATGTGGTGCCGGCAAAACGTGATTCTATTT
This sequence comes from Montipora foliosa, assembly GCF_036669935.1. Lineage (NCBI taxonomy): Eukaryota > Metazoa > Cnidaria > Anthozoa > Scleractinia > Acroporidae > Montipora > Montipora foliosa. The sequence continues at coordinate 14,413,737 of NC_090872.1, forward strand.
CTACTGTTTCAGGTGATATTAGGAATGATGTATATGTCACTGTGGAGAGGGGAGAATTCGAAAAAGGTATCGGCAACGTGTTCTGGCTTGAAAAATATTATAATAAAGCGATCATTCTGGTTTATTTGGTTTAGAGTAAGTGCATTACCTGAGCATAGCCTTATAACGCCATGATTACAGAGACCTGGATTTTTAAGAAGGCAATTCAGTATCACAAATCCCGCATCCAATAAACGTTTGGACGTTGTTTGGAAGTAAAATATGATCCGCCGTTGATTCAAGAGAAACACACACAGCTGAACACAACAAACAACATAACTGTTTGCGTGTTTTTTTTTTTTTTACCAAAAATGTTGACAGCTCTGAGATGGCATGAACGCTTTGGGGAAACTTGAGGAATAAAATCGCAAAAGTAACAAAACGGGTTGCGTCATAACCACTAGTAATGCCGTCCAACGGGGCTTAACTTTTGTGACGAGCGCAAGCTCGTGGTTAACTACTATATGCGCCTCTAATTGAACTGAAATTCTCGAATATTTAGGCGTGGCTTGCCTTTGGCATCCAGCTTAACAAGCAGTGATCAACGAAAAACCCACTGGACTGGTTATTCGGTACGCGTTTTTGGTTTCTTTTCAAATAGAGATAAACGACTGTTTGCCGCATTTTAGGATCAGGGAAGACTACTTCGAAGAATGTTGAAGTCTCCATGTGCGTTCTTGGACCAAAAGGGAGGGTCATCAAGGTAACTAGGGCATCAACTGCAAATCAAGTGTAACTATATACAGGGACGAGACTAGAACTTTATATTTCAGTTGATTCTCGTGAACTCACTTACTCACTCATTTACTCACAACCTAGTTCCCAGGGTCTCTTTGTCGATGACAATGAAGACCCTGGGAACGAGGTTGATTTAATCATTCAACCACTCACTTATTTACCCACTCACCTTCTCTCCCACCCATCAAACCTGGACCACATTGGTGGAAGGTGATTTCTCTAACCACTGCGCCAACACGCCCTCCTCCCCCCTCCCTTCTCCCCCCTCCCTTCTCCCCCTCTGATGGCAGCATAGAAACGTTTGTTTGTGCACTTTGACTTCAAACGCACACGGGACAAGAAAATTAGGTTTCGTTTGTAGAGAGGGAGCCGGGAAGAGAAGGCCGTTGGAGGCCGTCAAAATAGGAAATAAATACCGGTACCACCTAATGATGAAGGCTTGATTGTTTCAGGATTGCGTGTTTCTCGGTGCTGGAGGGGCCAGTGCCACTGAATATCAATCCGTTATATTCTACCACAACAGCAGCCCGAAGTGGAATGAGACAATAAAGGTACAGTAGGCTCGCAACCTGAAGGCGCTGCAAATTAATGGTTGGTGAAGTATGAGCAACATGGGTGGAGCAAGTTTTCGGCTTATTTTCTCTGCCATATCCTCTTAGGTGTCGCTTAAACGTTTGACATCTCGAAAACGTTTGATTTAAAGGTTAGAAAAGGTAGTCAGTTTGGTGGCCTGAGCTATTCTGCAGGGATTTCCTAACTTAAAAATCTTTGAGGAGACTGGTGCAAGTATGGTATTGTGCCAATGCATGGTTTCCACATACCACTTGGAAAGAAGATACTAATTTGTAAAGCTATTGAATGCTGGACTTAAACTAAGTGACATTTGTTGACAATTATGGTGTTTTTTTTTTTTTGAGAGGCCAGTTGGGCTTTGTCCTTTGTTTCGATTACAAATTATGACAGCATCCACGATATTGAATTCACTTCATAAGTTATATCTTCTTACTCCGTAACTTATCTTGTTTGTTTTGCAACGAACAGATTCAGCTCCCGTTTGACAAGTTTCTTGGTGCTCACTTGAGGTTTGGCTTCCGGCATCTATCCAAGTTCGAAGGTATTATGTAAAAGCCAATTACTCTGCTATATACAGATAAGATCTTGAACCAATTGAATGCCTTTTTCGAGGGCCAGCTTTCTTGGCAACGAAAACATTTTAATATTTGTCGTGCTTTTTTGGGAACGGCCTTCTAAGCGTTCGAGTTTCTCTAAGCACGGTCGCTCCTTAAAATAGTAGTTCTCAGACTTAAGGGCGTTGAAAAGTTGAGCGAAGCCCTTGACCGACTTAACAAAGCCCGCAAAAGCGACACCAGCCGCTACCGATGCTTTTTGAACCGTTCCAAACTGCGTTTTCAACCCAGAATAAAAAATAAATAAATAACTAAAACTACTGAAAAGAACACAATCTTACTTTGCCCCGTTTGATGCACGAGCATTGTATTGTGAATAGTACTTATTTTTCTCTCGATTCCTTTACTTTAGAAAAGGACAAAGCTGACAAAACCTTTGGTTTTTCGTTTGTAAGTCTGATGCAACCTGATGGTACAACGATATCCGATGGAACTCACGAATTGTGTGTGTATAAGGTAAGTATTTAGACCATCCATCCAACTTCACTTAAGGCTCGTTTTCAGGTTGAGTTCAAGGTCAAAGTCTTTCTTATGAAAACAGTTTCCATTAGTGTCGAAAGTAAATGCCGAATTTCCATCACTGAGATTTCGCTTCAATTAAACTTGAAAGGTTTTAATTTTGCCCGTTAAAAATGCCTTCGGCAACTAAATTTACGCTTAAAACGTACGAGGACAAGATCGGAAAAGGAAGGGAGATTCGGTCTCTAAACAACTTCCCCTTTAAGGGAACCTCCACTAAAGCAACAAAATAACTTTGAACCACAGAACATGTAATGTTTACAATTGAAAGTGTTCAAAATTACAATTTACAATTGAAAAAAGTGAACTTCAAAACGCTTGTTTTGGCTTTCAGATTTCCCGGGCGCCGCCATCTTGAATAACTGTAACTTGTCGTGATTGTCCAATTGTTTCAGAACAAACGCTCTTTGTGTCAGAACAATAGGGCAACCACGACACGTGGCAAGAAAGAAAGCACAAGAAAGCCAAAACAAGCGGTTTTGAAGTTCATTTTTTCCGGATACAAAAGCTTTCATTTTTAAAACGTTTGAACACTTTTAACTGTAAACATTATGTTCTGTGGTTTAAACTTATTTTGTTGTTTTGGTGAAAGTTCTCTTTCCCAGTTGCTACATGTAGGTTACTGGGTTTATATTCGCATTTGGCAGAAAGATCCATTTTATCGACGTGAGATATTCAAGAGTTAACGCGACGCGCTATAATTGATGCAGTGTGTTCTTTGTGACTGTCTTTCAGTACGATGCAAATTGCTTCTACGATTCAATGACTTACATTCATATGCCGTCAAGCATGACTCAATTTGTGAACCACACCAATACTTCATCGGACAGACTTGTTCGTAATACCAAAGATACCTTCGTCATCAAAACGATCGTCTGTTCCACAAAGTTAACGCAAAATGGTGAGACATGTTTGCTTTAATACCGGCGTTGTTCCCTTGTTTTCTTTGCAAGTAGTACTTTCATTCAAGATTTCAGAAAATAATGAATTATTTGTTTTTCTGTGAGTTTTATTCCTTGATTATTTCCTTGATTGACGTTCGGTTTTATTTCCATGTTCTTTGCGTGGAAGAGTGAACTCTTGTGCTTTCTTGACTGGCGTGCAGCCGTGCACAACTAGGGATAGCACTTCATACTGTGCTCTTATCAATTGCAAGGCTAACACATCAACGCCATCAACATCATGACGTCACCATCTGCGTCATCGTCACCATCATCATCATCATCATTATCATCCGCGTCGTTGTCATCGTCATCAACGTCATCATCTATGTCATCTTTATCAAAACTGCCGTCACGAGTCCAATTGTGTGGGGCAAGGTTATCCGACAATGGGGATGTTAAAATAACCGGTTAGGTCGCCTCGAGCTCCAGGAAGGACAGTATGTTCAGCTTGCATCTGTCTGTTACACACCACGCTTTGTGAATTTCTCATTTTCACTGTTTTTTTTTTTTTTTTAGTGGATCTTGTCGGCTTGCTGAGATGGAAAGCAAAAAAGCGTGAGATACCAGCAGTATTGACTTCCTTGTTAAAAATTGATGGCGAGGAAATAGTCAAGGTACGTTTCTCGTGCTCATGTGTCAGCTGGATCCTATACGTAAAACAAACTAAATTAACAGGCTTCGGTATTTTCCCTATTTCTTTTGGATTTATGAAGAAATGTTTATTTGAAGTGCGGTTTATATACAAAAGATTGAAGTGATGCTCGCACTTATCAGCAATTGTCTCGTATAGACATTTGAAAATTTCAAGTGGTTTCAACGGTTTTCGAACACATGACCTCAGCGATGCCGGCACAATGCTCTGCCGACTGAGCTATGAAGCCACCCACTTGGGAGCAGTTCTGATAAGTGCGATCATCACTTCAATCTTTCTTTTCTTGGATTTCTTTGGCAGTTTCTTCAAGACATTTTCGATGCACTTTTCGCCATTTTGAATGAGGGTGCAGAGCAGTATGGGAACCTTGTATTTCGAGCTTTGGTAAGTCCACATCCAGACCCCATCCCACCCCTCCCCCCTAAAAAAACGTAAAAGCGCCAACGACGAAGTTGTGGAGGCGGCTCACAGTTGATTGATGATGTGACTGTCAAACTCAGGCTTACTGTTCACAGTGTTTGACAACTTTGTGTCTTAACGTTTATTTCAGGTTTTCATAATTTGCCTCCTTTCGGCTGAAAAATATCAACATTTTCAAGACGTATTGACAACGTACATTGAAAAACACTTCAGCGCTGCAATGGCACACAAGTATGTTTGTAAATAACACCATTCCTTCTAGTTATACTGGGAAAAGGTAGGTTTCTATTTGGGTGTTGAAAGTAATTATTCGATTTTGTTTTTGTTTTTGTTTTTGTGGCTGTTTTTGTGCTACAACGCTTGGTGGTTGGCTTATAAATTTCGTCCAATTTTCCCTGATAAGCAGAGAAAATAATGCAAAACAAAACAAATTGCGTTCGCTTTGCAGTCATTTTTGTCTCATTCAAAAGTAGGGTTGATACGGTCAGGGAAAAATGTAGGAAAAACAAAAAAAAATTCAAAGTCAGTGAAAAGTCAGGGAATTTTATTTTTGGTAAACAGTTCACAAGATTTTGCGCACAAAATCCCGTGAAAAGTGCAAAGAGGTCGGAAAAGAAAGAGAAAACTATTGATGGCCTTCAAAAGAAGCTGAAGCAAATGTGATTAATTACCGCATGTAAGGTGAATGAAAATTGTTTAGAGGCCAGGGAAAAGCCAGGGAATTGTTTTGTTACTAAAAATACAACCCTGAAAACTCCTCTTTTGCTGTGATTAATTAAAGAAGATATTTAAGACTTGCTTTGGGACTGCTTTTTGCAGAATGTGGCTCACGAAATCAGATGAAACCGGGATATAACTCCATGCAATAGCAAAGCGGGCTTTCCTTTTTGACTCCATAATAATCAAATATTGTTTATACCTTTTATTTCTTTTATGAATTTTGTAAAATTGGTCTTTCCTTTTTATTTCTTAGGAAATTAATAAGCTGTTTAAGACAGGCCTTGGTTTACAATGCAGGGGAAAACGACAAGATGGAGAACCTTAGAAATACCATGACGGTTAGTGTTTTTCGAAGGGGATTTCTGAGTATTGAAGGGGAATTTTATGAGAAGGATATCAGTACGAATCTAGTGAGTGCCCGACTGATTTGATACTTCCCACCGGAAAGGTCGTGACGTTAAGCATCTGCCTTCCGTGCGGGAAGTCGTGGGTGTCCGCGTATTGAAGGCAACTATCGCCTCGCAATAAAAAAATTGTCCTTTATTCCGTATCACGTCATTTCCTCCTCGCATCACGATTACGTTGAGCCTAAACGCAGCGAGTCACATTTAGTGTTCTGTTGAGGCGCTGAGGTCCCACCTTAGCTAACCAGTTTGCGGTTTTCATGATGACCTGAGCCGGTAACTGCTTTATTATGGGATGAAAATGGAGTGTCAAGTGCAACCAGTGACAGTTAAAAGCAAGCGGATTTTCTGCCTACAGATCGTCGACCAATTGTTTAGCCGCTCGGCCACGCAGTTGGTTGGTTACTCAGGCTGAATAACAACATTAAATAAGCCACTGATTGTGTAATTGAAATTATCGTAGTTTTTCGAGTCTGGTGACATAACAGCTAGCCTTTTATTTTCGATTTCTCTCTTGTACAGGCGTTAGAGTATCTTTTTAAATTTATTATTCAATCAAGAATGATGCTGATCAGGTATTTTCTTCTTACTATTGTAATTGTAACTTGTTTCCGTAAAATATACTCAAACCAAGATGGTTATTGCGTATAGTGTTAACGTAAGAAGTACGTCCTTCTAAGGAAAGCCTATTTTTTTCTCGCGTATACACCCTTTTAATAAGTCTAATATATGCCGTTTTCCGCTAATGACGTCAAACTCATGCTTTTAAAATTTATTCAGAAATGTACAAAGGCTTCAAACAAGAAAAGAAATCGGAAAAGTTTTAGTCCTTTGTACATTTCTAAATAAAATTTGGAAGCAAGAGTTCGACGTCATTAGCGGAAAACGGCATATATTAGACTTATTAAAAGTGTGTATGTTAGTGTCCTTTATTATAGAGTGTTTTCACGTCACGTCACGTCACGTCACGTCACGTCACGTCACGGAGGCCATGTTGGTGTACCAAAACAATCGAACGGCAGCTATCGGTGGAAAAACAAGGTTTCCTGTCACGTGAGTGAAAACACTCTATTAGGGAGCTTAGCTTTGTGCTAAGGACGGAAACCGGAAGTGAACATTTTGCTTGCCAGAATAGTCTTTTCAAATATTAAAAAGATACCTTTCAATACAAAAATGGTAGTATCAGGAAAAGTTATCAAGGAAATCAGCTAACTTCACGTCTCGTGCTTGAGCTCCTATTATTAGGGAGCTTGAGAAGGAGACGCCTTTTGTGCCACGGACCGAAACCGGAAGTGATCATTTGACATTGCACGGCAGTAATTTCTCCCAGATTTTTCAACTAACCGTCTCTAATAGTGAGACAATACTTAGAAATACAAGTTAAAAAAGAAAACGACCCACTTTCGGTTGTCGTCTTGTTTTTTTCCCTCTCTGTGTGAAGACTGTCGATCTCCAATAGTGCCTTTGGTTAAAAACATGTTAAGTCATTTTCGTGTTTCCTTTGTACGAAAACCAGTGTAGATCAACATTTTTAGAGGCGTAAAAACAGGTTGACACAGTAGAAAAGGGATGGGCGGTTTTTTTGAGTGTGTGAACCCAAAAAAAATTTTAGCCTCAATTTTTACCAGAGTATATACTTTTTGCCAAAATAAGGGGGGGGGGGGGGGGAGGGGCGGGCCCCCCGGGTCCCTCCCCTAGATCTGCCACTGGGTAGTCACCTCTATATTTATCGCGGGCTCAGTTTCTTTAGTAAGGATGAGCTTCCAGGTGCTGTCTTCCCTCAACATGTCAACACGGAGAAGTCTGATAATGACTATTCCCATGACTTACCGCGTGTCAACTGAAAATGCTTCCAAGAGTGTCCTAGTGAATGAACCAGTGACGTTTGAAACAGCGGGACCCAGCGAAAACAAAACCGTTCTTGTCGTTTTATTCGCAGCATGAAGCGTGAACGGGATGAAGCAACTCAAGATGCGTTCTCAAACGATCTCCATTCTGTATTCAAAGATCTTAACGAGTTGATGTCTTCCCGTCTTCCTGATGTTACAGTACAGGTATGTTAATTAAAACTTACGCTTGTCAGAACCGGAAAGGCGGCCATAGTACAGGCTACCTATAACCTCCTGTTGTTGTGTATCTTGACAGTAGTTCATAGGTGTGTACATATGTATCACCTACGGCCACCAGTACAATCGTAGTGGGAGGTTATTTTTTAGTTGTTTGAAGTGGGTTCTTGACTTCAGAAGAGGGGTTCAAAGAGGAAAACAAGCGTAATTCACGTGCGGGACGTCTCTTAGGGGTCGTCTGCAAGATAAGTGCATTTGATTGGATGGATATTGAGGGTAAATGAATGTACTGAATTTTCCTTGTTTTTTTTGTTATCAACAGACCTTAGCGATGCAGCATTTTGCTGGGATTTATCCAGAAGCGTTAAAAGTGTTTAACGTTGAAGAGCTGAGGTGGGCTAGCAAAATACATAGAGTCATGTCAGTAGTTCTGCTCGCGGCACTTATGACAATACCTTAAGAATAAGATGAGAGTAGATGGTCGTTTCCTTTCATGTAGTGGACTGTGAACGTGTGCTTCGTCAAGAGATCGTTCAGGGCTGTTTGTATTAATAGAATAAACGAACTGCTGTCCTGGTCCCAGGTTTTCAAAGCTTCCGGTGATAAATTCATCAAGAATTCATGAAGAAGTCACGTGTGATCAAACAAAAAATCTGCTGCTAGAAAATAACCTTGATTTCAAAAGAAAATACAAATGTGAATATCCTTCCTGCAGTAGTTTGTTGTCACTAGTTAAGTTTATATTGTAGATCCAAATTCAAAAATCTAACGCGTTTTTTATTGTTCCCTGGATATAACCCCTTTTGGCTTAAGAGACATTTTCGCGTTTTGATTATCTCCGGACTGGTTTATAACTTGATTGCTTATTTTTCCTTGCAGTCTCATCGCGAAGCAGTTTCTTCTTAGCGCTTCTGGAGATCAGAAACCCCTAGCCAGCAGTAGATTGCAGTTTATGGCGGCAACTGTCAAAAGTGAACTCTTCCATCAAAAGGGTATATGCCTCTAATAATGTTTGGGTTGCAGTGATTCTTTAAATGAAATGAATATATAACTGAAGTGCGGGTTTTAGACGAAAGAGAGAAATGATCCTGATCCTCGCATCTATGTGTATAATGTAAGTAATTGTTTCTTATAGACATCTTAAAAATTCAGGCGGCTACAACGCCACTCACTTGGGACCTTGTCAATTTATTGGGCCCATTTGTTCCAACTGGCTTCATATCTCAGTTGGCACAGCATAGCAGCAGCATCGCAGCGGTCATTGGTTCGAATGCTGGTTGAAGTCGCCTGAATTTTTCAGGTGTTTATTAAAGACGATTGTTTAACTGAATTGTCCATGAGATAAGTACGAGGATCACTTCTCTCTGTAGTAGTTCTTTAATTGACAGCAAACTTCGCGTTTGGCCATGGTGTCACACGCAATAACCTGGTACTTTTCACGAAATCCATAAATCTCCAGGATTGCAAGACTCAGCAAGAGGACTCTTCATGACGTGTTTCCAAATCGGGCGTTTATCTCTTTTCTTGCAATCCTGAACTGGGATGACACAAACTAGGCGATGTGGATTTAACATGCTATCGCTTCGGCATGCACCACTATGCGGAATGGAAGAATCTTAAGGAACCAAGCCTCTGCGCGCTTCCATACATAGAGGGTTTCTTTGATAAGTACATTTCTTCCCCGTTTTCTTGCCAACAAAGACGTTACAATGTTTTCCAGTTTTGTTGGCCCACGTCGACTTCGTGCACACATGTTAAAATCTCATAGTTAAGTAAAGAATGGCCTCAACACTTTGACATGGCACCAAAAACTTCGATATGTGTGAAAACCATCATGTTTTGCAGAATCAAGAAAAATCATCATTCCAGCTTTTGTGGCTAGTCTTCAAAAGCAGCTGTCGCAAAAGCAAGACATGAAGACGTGCGCTGAAATTCTGGGATCAATGCTGACATGCTTGCAGTCAGCAACCTCTGTAAGTAAACTAAACCAGAGTGTAGAATTGACTGTCTTTTGAAGTACACCCACACATTGAGGTTTACCACGTGTCGTGTAGACGGCACAAAGTGTCCCGTTATCTCGAACATTAAACAGATTCTTGACCAAACTGAAAAACGATGGGTTTTAGGGCTTCAGGGGACACTTCGTGATGTTTTCACATTGTACCAGAAATTGATTTTTTTGTGAGCGGTGATGTGCTAATTGGTCAAACAAGCAGTCCGACGTAAAGGCAACCTACCAACCTACCTACCTGGGACAAATATCAGACCTTTATACTTGTGGTTTGACAGACTTAGTTACCTCAGTTACCTCTGTTGCTAATGCCACTTTTTTATACCAACAGGGTCCAATTGAAGAGGATGTTTATCTGGTTACCAAGACTTTGCTTCAACCTGTATTTCAAACAGTAATGACAGTGGACAGGTCAAGCGAGTTGGCGGTATGTAAACCCATCACCGCATTTTTTTTGCTTCGTTCTTGGTTTTTTTTTTTTTTTTTCAAATCCTCGTCCACAAGAAATATCTTCTTGTGGAAATTTTGGTGACAAATTCTGTGAGCTTTTGTGGAAGAGTAAATTTGGGACATTAATAGTTAGAATTAACAATTATTCGCCTCAGGCTCAGTGATTATCGGTGAATATTCACCGAGACGAAGTCAACTGAATCACCGATAATCACTGAAACATTTCAACGCGAAATCATCTTCACTTACAGTGGCAAAACGACTACTGGCAGCCATTTTGTCCGTCGAGGTGATTATCGGCTGATAATCCGAGATAGGGAGCCAATGAGAGCGCGCGAGTTTGTATAATCACCTGTGTATTTATACTAATTACTGTTATTCCCTTAACTTTTTCAGAGACATTTTTTAGCAGTGTTGACAAATCTGCTTTGGATAATGACCGAAGAGCATTACCAGCGATTTCTAAGAGAGTTTAACAGCAACAAGGGACTCAAGGACTTTCTAGTGAACGTGTTTGTAGTGTTCACTGAAATTGTGAAGCGTGGAATTTTCTTAAAAGACTGGATTGTCATTATCGTGTTAGGAAACAGGTAGGTAACCTGAGATTCGGCTCAGTTTTAGAGTGACCAATTCCCGCTATTTTACCCACCTTCTCAGGGAAGACTAAAAACGTTTCGCCTTAATGGAGGCCAAAAAATAATCCTTTAGTTTTGTATTAAAGATATTTCATTGGTGTACAGCGAAGGATTCATAGGATGGAAACTTTCATTCTTTTCAAGATTGGAAACTTTTCTTTCCCGTAAAAGAATAGAAGCTGTGATATCAATAGCTTGTACTTACTGCTAGAATTTCTTCATTATTTTGTCGTTGACTGGTCAGGAATGTTCTATGTGTGGGCTAAAAATCAAAAGACGCAGATAAACAATTGCCAGGCAGGCCAACGAGGCACTAAATCCTTTTCACACACTACTGTATCAAATTTAGTAGTTTGCGAATCTTTCAATCAGACTGGCTCATGCACTCGCAGTCGATTGAGTTGGTGGTAAATGGTGAACTTCAAACAAACAAACAAAGTTTTCATATACCCAGGATGGCCCATAGAGCAACTTAGTTGATATCCTGTCCTTATGAGGGACCCTGCACATAACAATATTTACAATCATCTTAAGTGATTAAACGTCGACTAAAATATGAGGAGTGAAACTTGTAATACAAAAACACCGATATCCACCCACATCATCCCCCACCCCATATTTAAAATTATATCTCATGAAAAAAAAAGTGTATAAAGGTAAATAAATAAATTTATTAATTAAATTTAATTTAAAATGAAAGTTGGTTTAAACTGATTGAAATATCTAAGAAGTATCTTTACCAAGCGACTTTTGAAGGTACTTTGAAGATTTCCTTGATTTCTTTAAATAAATTATAAGTGATTTCGGGTTGTCCTGACATACGGTGTTGGGCTTGTCTTTATGAATCGCGACTCTACCTTTTCAGTTGCCATTCCGAATTTGTGAAAATTTTCGTAATTGCTGCAAAATGAGGGATTCTCACTTTATCTAGTTTTCATTCTTTTTGTCAGCGTGATCCTGAGGGCCATTCAAAATTTTTCGCAAGCTCTTGTCGACAACTTTTCTGGCGATGACAACTTTGATTATCAGGTAACCGAGTCGTCCTTTTTGAGTATAGCACTGCCGTCAAACAAATCCCCGTTTTTTCATTTTTCTTTCATTTCGAAGGCATGATTTCGAGACACTCGCTTTTAAAAATGTAATTTGGCGAAGACCGTTTTTTTTCCAATACAACACATGTAGGTTGAAAAGTGACATATCTGTCTGCGGAGAACTGGACTAGGTTTTATGCCTTGCACTGTCGATTCATTGAGTTTGTAACGCCGCAACCATTTCCAAGATCCCAACTTTGCCGTTCTTTTGAAAGATCAGCTTTTAAGCAAAAGGCAAAATTAAAGGCAGTTTTACAACTTCATGAAACCCCCAAGAAAAGGGACGCGAGAGGTTATTTTAACGAATCTCCTGCCGCAGGTATGCTAAACCAGCCCCAAAAGGAACGTACTAATCACTCCATTCGAAAGCCGGCTATTTATCATGATCTCGCTTTACTGCTCTTCAGCTCTGGAACAACTATTTCAATCTGTCAGTGTCCTTTCTGACTCAAACGCACCTGCAACTGGAAAATTTTACTGAAGTGAAGAGAAACAAGATCATTGACAGGTATTTGCATGGAGCATGGACCTTTCAATTTGTTACTTAAGTCATTTATTATTCATAAAACAAAACAAATCAATGACTTTAAGTGTTAATCAGATTTCTCCTCATTTATGACCTGAGTGCTAGTCACAGAGTCATAAACCTAACTGGATAGAAGGTGGCAGAGCTTCTTCCCTTCATTGGTTCAGTTAATTTATCTAGTAATTATTGGTTGTATACCCACTACAACATTCTCCTGATTTACACAACCGCTTCATTCAATTTTTCCGCTTAGCTTCCTCGTACTTAAGAAATAATAGTTGGAATATATGAACACTGAATGTATGGGTTGAATACTTGGGATTGCAAATGTGATACAACAATGACGTTCATACAGTAAAAATTACTTACAGTACAACCAGAGCTCGAGAAAACGAGACAAGTGAAATATTTATGTCTCAAGATCTTTGAATTAAAGAACAAAACATTTTTATATTTAGGGGATGATACTATAGGGTACGTCCCGTTAAATTGGGCAACCGTTGGGCGCTCAATGGGCCCTTTGCAGGTTAGTGATCACATGGTACAAAAACCGCCATACTGGAACGCAAATTGCCCACTGGGACATCTAAAACAAAGAAAATTTAGATTAACTTGCTTTGTTTTATGTCTCCCAGTGGGCATTTTGCGTCCCAGTATGGCGGTTGATCACTAACCTGCAAAGGGCCCATATCTAAGGTGAATTGCGCATGAATTTTTAGTTATGGTAACTTACTATTGCCCATAGCTGCTTCTGCTGCTGCTACTGCTACTACTACTGCTACTGTTACTACTACTACTGCTATCACTACTACTACTACTGCTGCTACTGCTACTGCTACTTCCACTAACCACCACTGCCACTACCCCTACCACTACTACCACCACCACCACCTCCACTACCACTATCACTACCAATACCCCTACCACCACCACCACCACTCCCCCTACCCCTACCACCACTACCACTTTCACTACCCCTACCACTAACACTACCACTACCACCACTACTACCACCACCACCACCACTACCACCACCACTACCACTACCGCTACCACTACTGCTACCACTACCCCTACCGCTACCACTACCACTTCCCCTACCACTACCACCACTACCACTACCGCTACCCCTACCACTACCACTACCACCACCACCACCGCTACCACCACCACTACCACAACCACTACCACTACCACTACCACTACCACTACTCCTACTGCTACCACTACCACCACCACCACCACCACTTCCACCACCACTACCCCTACCGCTACCACTACCACTTCCACTACCCCTACCACTAGCACTACCCCTATGACTTCCATTACCCCTACCCCTACCACTACCACTACTGCTGCTGCTGCTGCTCATGTAACCAAGTTTCTTATTAAAGACTTTGACTTCCCTGTATTTAACTGTGTTTATTTGTAATTTAGGTATGGAGACATGAGAATTGTCATGGGGTTTGAAGTCATTCATATGTGGCAAAGTCTTGGTAGGTTCTAGGGATCCCGTTTCATATTTCCCCTTTTCCTCCCTTTTATGTTGTTGTTGTTGTTTATACCACAATACGCGTTCTAGAACAGTTTCCATCAAAGTTTTGTATACCGTGTTACATGTGTTCAAATAACATGGAACGATGGGCTATTATATGCAATATCGATTGTTGTTTTCTCATTTCCAGGCTCCTTTCAGAGCTATTTCAGACTAAGCCTTGTGTGTCCATTCCTCGAGATGACTCTTGTGCCTGAGACAGGTGAGTGGTTGATAGTGCGGCGGTTTCAAATGAAATAGCCTCGTGGGCAGTCTTGATCTCGAGATCTATAAGTCTTTTGCAATTGTTTCTAAACCATCCATTTTTGTTCGCCAGAGTGGTGCGCTTCTTTTTTCTATCCCCAAAATCTATTTGCTCAGCAGCCAGCTTTCGTTTGGAGCACAAGACTGTTTATATTATGTGCAAGTTGTTTTATGTAAAGACGACTGCTATTCTTAACTATAAAATTTTAAAAGAGATGAAACTAGGAAAACTGCGTCTTTTAAATATTCGTAAACATATCTTTTGCATAATTATTAAGCGGCACTCAGGATCAAATAAAAGCTTAAAGACAATTAAAGTGTAAAAAAAAAGAGAGGATTTTAGATTGCAGTGGCACTTTCCAGTCAAACTTGTTAGAATACACCGGATACCACTTTGAATTTATACTTTTTTGCAGAATTGCGCAAGTTCACCTTACCAATATTCTTTGACATGGTACAATGTGAACTGAAGTCAAGAGGCGTTGCTTCCGAGGTAACGGGAATTCTTAATACTCAAACTGATGTCGGTTGATAAGCATTGTATCGGCTGACTCATAGTGCTTTGCATTTAAATTTAAACTGAAATGAACAGGACGGGTTGTTAAGAATTCTAACTGGCCGTAAACAGCCCGGCGCAACCGACGATGTGAACCATCTGCAGGGACTGGCCAGAATAGTTCAAACTAATCATAAGAGTGGGTCTCCGAATTTCAAGTCTGCAGCCCCAACCAGTCAGTCACTCTAATTAATAATCGCCACGTTTTCTTTGATTATTCCATTGAATAATACTTAGTTTCCTTCAATATCGATGTTTGTTTGATTGTTTTGTAGTTACAGAGTTTACGGATTCTCTCATGGATTGTTTTTCTCGGTTGTATTAGGTTGAAACCAAAATAATGAACGAACTTGACAGATTGGTGAGTGTGGACAAGAAAGGTGACAACGAATACAAGATACTCTTCAAGGATATGTAAGATATCTTCAAATAATCTAGTTTTAAATTTTACCAAAACAGTTGGAATACAAACGACGCATTGGTTCAGGGAAAACCTCGACTAGATGCGTACAAGGATTAGTTTTCCATCTTCTCAGTGGTGTTCTTTTTTTGCATTTCACATTTTCCAGCTGGTGCTTGTTAATTTTTACTTTTACGTCGATACCAATGCCGCTTAATTAAAGGCCTCTCTTGGTGAATGACCTCGTTTGAATATGATGTCTTCTTAGTGAATTCGTGGATAGTTACAGTCTTGGTATCTTCTTCAAGATAGTAGTGGATTCGTGGGTAGTTCCAGTCTTTTGTACTGCCAATTTAACCGTTTGCTCCCACAAAGGACTGGAACTGCCCAGGGATCACTCGGAACTCACCATCAGCGTCATTTTTTCAGACGGTTTCAGAGATTTTTTCAGTCTCAGAGAGGTCTCATTTGTGTTGGATTGGAATGAATGTTGACGTGGGGTGGGGAGGGGGGGGGGGATACTTGCAAAGGTCATTGTTTTGTTTGTCAACATAAGACGTTTGCTTACACTCATATAGAGTACATGATCGTAACGAAATTTAAATTTCTATGTGCTTTCGGAACCGCTGTAATCTCTTCATTTGCTGATTTACTCCGCATTATTCCTCTTATTAGCCTGACGGAAAAGTTCGAAAGTGAACTCCTGTTTCGTGATGAAGGTATAGCGTTCGTTAACCGCGTCACAGACCTATTACAGTTACTTCTAGAGTACAGGTACGTAAAATTGTGTCAACAGAATTTGTGCGTAAGTGGGTTTTTAGTTAATCCGCCTATAAGCGAGCTCTCTTTGCAGCCTATGCAAAGGCGCCCATAGTGATGGCTCAATTAGTCTTCCGGGAATTTAACTCTATTCACCGAAAATTATTTTCTTTCGTTTCTCCTAAAAAAAGGTAACATGGCGACAACTAGGCCACTTGAGCGAATGGTCTCCTTAAAGAATTTCTTTGACCTGACCAGCGGCAAGATTAGTTTACTCAAACGAAAGAAACTGTTTGCGTGTCGATTGCTTTATAGTATTCACTACTTTGCACAAATCCCATAATACACCTCTTTAACCCCCCCCCCCCCCAAAAAAAAAAAAAAGAAAAAAAAATCTGCATAGCCATTGTTTTCGACTTCTCTTGGGACATTTTCATTTCCGAGGAGAAATTGCAAACAATGGTTATGCAAAAGTTTTGGGGGGATACTAGAGGTGTATTATGGGATTGTGCATGTAGTGAATTGCTTGACCACGCCCTTTGATTGGTCAAGACTCTCGCTTCACGTTCTCGGTTTACCAGTTGTAATTTTGACTTGGTCCCTCTCGTTTTCCGCGTTCAGTGCTGACTGTTGCATTTCTTGTTGCCTCATTTGCGTCTATTTGATTTGCCAGAGTGTAATTTCTCTGATGTCAATTTCATTAAGAAACTCTTCCGGTTCCGGTCATTTTAAACTATCGGGTCTTGCGTTTCAGGAGAGTATCAACAGAAGACGATAAAGATCAAAAGATGAGCTGCCTTGTAAATTTACTGGTAAAGTTGCTCCACGAATATGAATTTAAGTTGTTGTGTTCTTTCTCTCACTGATCTAATTAACAAATCGAAACTGGTTCAGCGTTCTCTGTTTAAGCAATAGAGGGCGTTTTCCGTGTTTCCAGAGCCTCATCTAAACACGAGGGGGAGTTGGGAGATTCGAGACAGTTATGACAGTTTGCATAACTGTCGAGAATTCTCCCAACTCCCCCTCGTGTTCAGATGAGGCTATGGAAACACGGAAAAAGGTCCTCTATTGCTTTTATAAAATATTTCTCTAGGATAATTCGGCAAATGAAGGAAAATGCTGGTTTTTTGACTTCTAGATTGAAAAAGATTTTCTTGATACACACTCATATTTCCTACCAGCCAATCAAAACGCGCGTCTGACTACATAACCAATCAAAACTTGTGTGATGTCACAGCCGTGTTTCCATACTCTCATCTAAACACAGCTATTGACTCGGCTGCGCCTCGTGAGTCCACAACAAATTTTGACCACTGTGATGACGAAAATCGTTGTCGATAAGAGTACAGACAACGCTGAACCACTTTCGATTTGTTTTTACCACAATATTCAACACCAAAGAAAGTGTTTATTTCAGAGCGTGACCAAAATCATGACACGACGATAGAGCAAGCGTTGTCTATAACTTTCTCGCAATATGATTGGTTTATTTTCCAAAATGAGCGTTCCTGATTGGCTATTGCTCTGCGTGACAAATGAACGCGAGCATGACGCGAGCAGCGTTGTCTAGACTCTTATCGACAATGGCAAATTAGCCAATCAGATTGCGAGATTACAAGCAATTGCAAAAAATTAGGGAGTCAGGGTGGTTTAGTGGTCATGAACCGTGCCTCCCACCTCTGTGACCCGGGTGACCTTGGGTCGTATGTGGGCTGAGTTTCAGTCCGAGGGTTTTTCTTCGGGTACTCCGGTTTTCCTCCCTCCTCAAAATCGACTCCCGGCCTATTCCATCAGGCTGTGGTGCTGTGCTCCGAGGTCGTACATGGGTCGTGGTCAGGGGCCGAGCGCCTAGCCGGCAGCACAGCTCCTTCGGTCCGACCTCGTTGAGCTGCGCCCTTCGTAATTCAGTCTCCGACTGCGAGAAAGGGCGATTAGCAGATCAGATATCAGATATATTATTAAAATTAGTTGGTCTTCAATTACAGGAATTTTACAAGAAAATAAAGCGTGAAGATATGTACATCAGGTTTGTGAACAATTTGAATCTTTTTTCCCTAAACCAACGACAAATTCTGTGGATATCTCTTTACTTGGAATCCTTTATTGAAATACAACACTCATTTCTCCGATTTGCGTTGGCTCTGTTTACTGGATTTAAGATATGTAATGGAAGTTTCAACACCGTACCGGTGTTTTTTCACTCAATCCTGGATTTTTGTCCTTAAATGCGATGAACCTACCCTTAGAAAATCGTTGATTGCAATTTCCTTGCACGATGTTGTAAACGTTTAACCGTCCCTAAAATCACCTATGAAGAAGACGTCGAGGTCATTGGGTGGTTAGTGTAAGAAACGTGTATTTTTCTTTCTGTTTACTTTCTCAGGTGTATAGAAAGACTGCGCGATCTTCATATTGCTTCGGAAAACTTCACAGAAGCCGGGTATACTGTCCTTGAACATGCTAAACTGTTACAGGTGATGATGATTAAATTTGTTTATCGACAAATTTTTAAAGGCATGTTTGTGTGCTTGAAATCGGTACGGTAGATTTTTTTTTTTCAATACAAAAACTCTGATAATGTCATTTACTCGTCATTTTAATTAATTGCTGATCGCGGGTTTCAGAAAGAGAGAAGACTGGTCTTCTTTTTCAAAGGTCGTCGACACTGCTACTCAAGTAATATTCTCACTGCTTGCTCTATCAAAATGATTGTATCGTATAGCAGCTGGGCTTTGGAGGCTTTATGTTGCTATGTATGGGGAGCTTTTTAGGGTTGTCCGATACAGCTACAGAACTAGTAATAGTTGAAACTTCCCTTAACAGCTAGCCTCGCTGTTAAGTATGGTTGTAGGCAGAATTCAATGTGGAAGGCCCAGGTAGAGGGATGGCCGTTCACAAACGGAGCTGATTGGCGTAAAGCAATTGATGAGATTCATGCTAACTGGTGTAGGCGTCACAAAGTGACCCTCTAACCATGTAACTTCAACCAAACCCAAGTAGTTAAAAGGCCAGATGACTTTATCCAGTGGATAAGTCACTATCCAGAGTATAAAATACACTTCACGTTGAACGTTGGCCTTACGCACCTTCTAACTAGATGTGCTTAGAGTGTGCTTATTCATAGTTGCGAAGGCAAATACTGAAATTTTTGCAGAGATTGAAACTGAGTGACGGATAGGGACTTATCCACCGGATAAGGTAATCCGAAAACTTTTCAGGCCCGAAAAGCCATTTGTGAAACTGTCAACCGCTTGTTTTGGAAAGCCGATCTTTTGACATGTTTTCAAGGTAACAAAAAGCAAACTGACTGCGAAGTTTGACGACTTAAGTCCTCTCCGTTCTTGAGATACAGAGGGAATTGTGACACCCGAAAATAGCCCGCAAAGTTTCGGAACTTTCGAGAAACGGGCCCCTGAACCCTAGCCAAAGAGCAATACACGAAGGTCTTTGGGTTAAGGGCACACCTTGTGAAGTTTATGCAAAATACCATGAATCGGACATTTATGAAACTTGCCGACCGTTCAACTACTCGCGTTTATGAACAACTATCTTCTTAAATACCCCCTAATCCCCTCTTTTGCCATTGACCTTGTATCCCCCTGCAATCAACGACAATCCCCTTTCACCAACGTTCAAACCTGAAGAACGTTTCTTTCATCTGTTTGACAGTGGTCTGATTTGCCAGTGAGTGATTTCCCCGATTCTATGACGCATTTTCAACTCAAGGAAAAGTTGTATTTGGATGCCATTGTCTTTCTAGACAAAGGAAAGGTAAGTTTCAAAAAACCTTCTTCAAACGATTTATTGCGGTTAGTGAACTAATCCTTTGACTACAGGGAGTGGTCAGTATGTAAATTCTCATCACAATTTCAATGAAACGTCAGTCAGACAGGTATTGAGGATGAAGATTATTTTCAGCTCAAGAGGTGTGAACTTGATATCATCAAATTCTCAAGACTACTCAACAAAGAAATTTATGGTACTAGTTAGGAGAATGAACGTTTCGATCTTGGGAATGAGAGGCTTAAAGCAATGTGCTAAATTCGTCCATAAGGTTGGAATGACTGGCAGTATGATAGTTTCATCAAATTCAAAGAGACCTGTAGCTTTATCGAACGCAGTAATTATTATTGTAAAGGAGGTGATAACGAATTTTAAGGAGGAGATTGGGGGAATGAATTAAAGGGAAACTGTCACGAGAAGCGCATGCGCTAGCGTCTTGTCAAAACTTGAAAAGTGTTAGGTTAACTTTTTTCAAGTTGAATCGACAAATTCAAAATGGTGTCCACTGGGGAGGGCCATGGTGGACAAAGGAGAAACTCCGGCGAACATACGTGACTCAGGCGTGAATCCATGATGGCGGCTAGAATTTTCCGTGGGCGCGAGAGCAAACAAACTCGAGCATGCGCAGCTCATGACCGTGCCCCTTTAAGGGTACCCCTATCAGGGGTTGAACCTAGGATCTTTGGAGTGTTGGTAGCCACAAAGAACATTAAAATAGGTTCATCTTACATAAGCACTAAACTCAGTCGTTAGAATAACGGTTGAAGTTGTGGATTTGATTCCCACCCTAGTGAGCATTTTTCTGTTTTCTTGTGTGGGCCAATTTTCATATATTGGGCAAAGGTCCAGCTGAATTCAATTGAGAAATGACAGCAAACTGCAACTTACACTCTGTTTCTTAATGCTGTTAACCTTACATACTTACTGGTATAACTGCAATGTCGGAATGGAGATGGCTGTGGTTTGTAGTGTGGATTGGCCAAGTGACAATTATTCATTGTTTTTAGACTTGGGAGAAGGCGATTGAGCTGTGCAAAGAGCTTGCGAAACAGTACAAATCACATTTGTTTGATTACGTAAAGGTCGGTGACATTCTGGTAAGTGAGAACGCAACTGGCAGTAGTACTACCACACAGGAACCCGGCCATGTTCGCTTGTGACCAAAAAGCCAAGACAACGGTCATAGTTTTAGGCTATGCTCGGAAATGGAATTCAAAAAGTATTTGGAAAACGTGTTCTTAGGACCTATTCGGTTGTCGGTATGGATCTAAAACTAGTCTGTTTATTCTACTCCAGGAAACGGAATTAGTTGTCAAATATTAGCGTTATAGAGTGGTCATTTTATTTTTTTGTCGAAAAACTGACGGGCAATCATGTAAATACTTTCGACGTGTAACTAAGTGATAATGGCTCCCTATCTGAAAAGGATTTTCATCATACAGTTTTTTATTTTATTATCATCCAGGAGTGCATTTAATCCTTATACATAAGCTGCCAAAAACGAAACCTCCAAAATCTTAATTACGTTTCTGTGCTCTGACTTAATAAACAAAAGAGAAAAGATGACACGATTTCAATTTCCACGTGTAATTTATGTTGTCTACTGAAAAAGATAAAAAAACGAATATACTGACAGCTTGTCTATGTTTTCTGTTGTCTTTTCTTAATTTTGCCCAGAGGAGGCAGGCCAAGTTCTTCGACAACATAATAAAACAAGTACGACCAGAATCCGAATACTTCCGGGTCGGTTTCTATGGAAGAGGTTTTCCCTTTTCAGTCCGGGTAAGTGTAGGATTCAGGCAAACGTATCACAGGTTCTTCATTGAAAAGCCATTGGATCGCAGCGATCTGGGTATCCTGTGCGAAAGGCGTCTGTCTCCTGAGCAATAGATCTATGGTTTAACTCCAGGCGCTGTCTTTTTGACGACATCTAGTGTTCTCGGATGAACGCAGTAAACCACAAACCCCTCCCCGCAAATCTTGTGCGAAACGCTGAAGAAGCCACGTCCTGTAAACTCGTGTTTTGAGGAACCTGTAAATCCTACTAGCGAGACAGACATGATATGAACTGCAATTAGCAAGTTGACTTTCCAATTTCCTCCCCCACCCCCTCGAAAAGTTGTAACGTGCATTTGAATTGAATTACCATATAATTGTCAATTACAAAAACGACCTCTCGGTCGGTTGGCTTGAAAAGGGTATCCTGTGGGACAAGCGTTCCAAAGGGATAGCAGTAAAAACAATTGGCCCGAATCTGGACGGGTGACAACGAGAATGGGGCCAATTTTCCCTTCCACTTTGAACGCCTTCGTTAAAAATGAGCTGTGTAACTTTACTATGCAACTTCAGTGGTAGTCTCAATCTTCAATCATGGGATTTCACGCTGATGTTATGTTCCAAAGTTTATCGTAAATAATTAGGTTACAACACTTGCTCTTCCTCACGTATAAAAGACAAGCAGAGGGTGACTTTTTGAACGAAACTATAGAAGGCATCAGTCTCAGTGCCGAGGAAAATACCCTTATTGCCTCTCCTCAGAATGTGTAATGCGTTGGAAAAATTTGGAACACAGCCTAGACACTCTCTGAGTTTCAGCCGCGTACTGCCCGAAAAGGCCCTATTTTTGGCAGCAAGGGTTTTAAGAATAAATATTCTTTTTTCTTTTTTTTCATGTTCAAGAATAAATCCTTCATATATCGAGGTCAGGAATACGAGAAAATCGGTTCCTTTAACCAGAGAATGCAATCACAGTTTCCGGATGCTCAGGTATATAATTTCCTCACTATGTTCCACTTTTAGCGAGCAAAAAGACGCCTGAAAGCATTGATTTGCTTTTATTGTCACTCGTATTCGAATACAGTGCTTGCAGGAGCCATTTTCTTGGAGCCTCCATACGTATTATATCCTAGAGTCAACCCTGTCCTATCTTTTTTATTTTTAGAACTTATATATCTTTTCATCGTTTTGAATCACCTTCTTGTTTTGGGTGTGCTGCACCTTATGTAATCAGTGGCCGACCATAGGTCTCTTGTGACTAGCTGTTGCGAAAACACCCGCGAAACCCCCTGGGATTTGCCTCTAAAAATAAAAAGCTACGGGGCAAGGTGGAGTCGGAGTGCACAACAATGACAAAAATAAGAACAATAAATAATAGTTAGAATACCTTCACACCAACTCAGCCAATAAGTGGCCACTATTTGTGTGCTCTATATCCCATAAACTGGCTTAAATTATGTAAAGAGGCTGGGGCTTTGAAGCACAGGGAAATTGTTGGGTAAAATAACTACTCATTAGTAAGCTCTGTATAGAACATAGCAATGATTTCTTTTGTTTTCCTTTGTCTAAAAGCCTAATTAGTATACCCTTCATAGAGCGTACTAATGAGAAAATAGAGCATACTAATGAGTATATAGACCGTAGTAATGATTCATTTACAATATTAATCTTATCAACTGGAACGGACCTACGCTCATCTCCAAGGGTTTCGATTTGTGTGTTTCGGTATAGGTGGTTTGCAACCAATCTCCAGAGACACAGATAACAATACTGCAATGTACAATTGCTGGTGGAAGAACAAAAGGAGCCAATGAGAGATCTTTTGATTTCGTCCACCAACATGGCGGCGATGACGTCACGTGAAAACCACCTATTAAGCCCAGGCTCGATAGACGTTTACCGACCACGTGGCACCGGCAGGTCACAGGGCACAGGTCACAGGTCACGGGTCATTGTTTTTACCAATACAGAAAGTATCCTAAACATTCATAAACGCTACCCTTAGGCCTAAGGAAGTGCTTTTATGAATGTTTTGGATACTTTCTGTATTGGTGAAACAATGACCTGTGACCTGTGACCTGTGTTTTGTACCTGCCCACGTGGCACTTTGTCGAGTTTTCTTAGAAATTCTGTCCCTTTCTCTTTGCTCAATTTCATTGACTGTGGTATTGGCTTTTGGAAACGTGCACTTTTATCGAATTCATCCCCCCAAGCACTCGGATATGTCTACGCTCTCAAAGCAAGTAACTCTTGAGTGGCAAAGACGGCCTCGAGTTCCTCGAGCTCTGTATAGTACTGGCTCATAGCCGGAGCAAATGAGCCATCAAAACAGAAAAGAATAAACAAAACTCCAAAGAAGGAAAAGCATTGTTATTCGTAAAATTCTACCAACATTATGGCGACATCCAAAACAAAATAACAACGTGATTCCCAAGTGTATCTTTTCGCGGATGTGACCATGTTCTGAGACAGTTAGACAATGAACGCTCGTGATGTCCTGTGGGATATAGCACCTGTTGCATTAGATGGAAGTGCCACGAGGGCACACCTCGTGGCCCTCTACCTAAGCTCGACGCACTGTATCCCATAGAACATTCGCATTTATTGTCTAACTCTTACATGGATTTAGCCAAGCTAGGAGCCCTTGAGTAGGAGCAAGCATCTCCCATTCTAAGCTTATGTCACGGTATTTTTACACCCGGGTTATTTATTCTAACATTAAGTTAACCTGGCTTGAGCCTGCGATCCAATCGAAACCCAGTGCCTGGTCAACGGTAAATAATAAAAAAAGCAGGTGATCTCGATGAACACTAAACGTGATCCCGTGATATGATCACGTGATAACGTTCACATTGGCATACATGGTGGGGTGGACGCACGGTGACCAAAACCAATTTTTTTTTGCGCGGATGGGATTCCTTACCCATGGTTTTCCGCGCGTGCGCTCTTCCCCTTCTGAGCAAATGGAAAACGATAGAAAAAAACAGAATGGGTTTAGAATCCCAACCGGTTAATTGACAAAGTACAACAAAAGTTTGTAGCAGATAATAGATAGAGCGAGCTTTTTTAGAAGAGCAAGAGAAACCAGAGCATTTCCAGGCAATAGACCTTATCCGTAGTCTCACGATTGGACTGGAACGAACATCCGATGAAGGCTCATGCGGAAGGGGGAATAATTTGCCTCTGAAAAGATTACCCCCGCATCAGCCTCTTCTTCATGCTCGTTTCCAGTGTAACCGTGAGAATACGAATATGGCCTACTGGGGAAACTAATAAAAGAACAAGTTTGATAATGTTGAGCTTTTTTAGAGCGAGTTTCAATTGAGTGTCATAAAACCAAAGTAATTACTTTGGTCAATCGAAAAGGACGGAGACAATCCAGTAAACCAATCAAAACTCGAAGTAACTACACGTAGCCGACACAAAGCGCGGGAAAATGTGCACGCACGAGCCACGATTGGTTTTGGTTTCTTTTCTGATTGGTTGAAAAAGTGGCGCGAGGACTTTGAACCAATCACTGAGTGAAGTAATGCAAAACCAAAGCAATTCGCTACTTTTGACACTCAATTGAAAACCGCTCTGATGTTGAGCTTTTTATGATCAAGGTAAACAAAAGTAGAAGAAGGCAAATAAAACTGAGTAAGGGCGAGAACCTGTTATACTGATCCAATCCCGAAAAGAAATGATGAAATTTAGAGGAATATTAGTCAGAAACGAATCCTAAATCTTAGCCTTCTGCGGGAATTCCTTTTATTTTGCCTTATAAAACGGTATTTATTTATTTACTTATTCATTTATTTATTTATTTATTTATTTATATAAATTTAGATGATGGACAAGAACACTCCTCCGGATAGTGATGTACTGGAATCAGACAAACAATGTATCCTCTGTTACAGTGGAATATTTGTTTTTCAAGATCTAGTGACGCTTGTTTATTTATCCACGGACTTTTTCGGCTTCTTTAAATTTGCGTGACTGAATTGATATCTTGTTTTTTAATTGTAGATGTAAGATCAACCTAATACCGGCCACCGTTAAACTGGATGAAATCATTTAGTTGATAAGTTAAGGGCGCCTTGACTGAACCCAAAATAAATTTCTTCGAAGGAACTGGTACAACTGAACAAATCAGGTGGCAAGTATTGATATACTTTTACAGTTACATTTGGAATTTCTTTTCATGTCAGAAGGGTCGATATATACTGTGCCTCTTCCACAACCTTGAAGCCCTGCGACTATGGATATCAGCTCAAAGAAGCGAAAATGGCACTAGGCTTACAAACTGCTCCAGTACAAATATAGTTCAATTATATTTCTCTCTTGACTACGACCAGATTTACAATGCTGCCGAGTGATTCCCATCTCCGAACACGAGGAACGATTTTCAGGAAAAGTTGTGGACGACAAAATTGCTGGGTGAGTTTGGCATTGTCGTCCTCAGTACTTGCTTCAAATAAATTAATAAACAAGAAAATATGATAATAGTGTATCAGAGAACCACGTGACCTGAACAAAGTCATCTTTGTTTCTTTCTTTTTAACAGTTATTATCGTGTTAATGACGTCAAACGCTTTACCAACTCGAGACCTTTGCGGCCAGGCTCCGAGGAT
>NC_090872.1:14447323-14449823 GCF_036669935.1 Montipora foliosa
GACCAGTGAAGTCAATTCAGAACCGAAGGGATTTTTAGTGATCGAAATTATTTCGTTCTTTTGTCTTTAGCATCATCGCAACCAAATGCAACGCATCTCAGAAGCAGTTCCAGCAAAATCTAAAAACGGAAAATTCGGGCCCTGGAAAACTTTTGTTCTGTTGTGACGTCACAGTTCTGCTATCCCCAGTCTCCTTACTAGCACGGTTTTGTACCCTTTCGATTTTTAAAAGGCTGAAAGGCATAGAATAAACCCGACTTTTTGTCCACAGCGCTGCTCAGACGCCTAATTCAAAGAAGAGACGCCAGTCGGAACAAAGCACTCGCCAGAGCTTGTGGTACAATAAAGAACCCAACCAGGTAAAGAAAACTTTTTGATGGATTGATCGATCTTTTGATTCCATCGTTTGATCGTTGAAATCAGCTCCAAGGAAAGAAGCGATCACTCTATTGGTTTTCCTGCAACTTACCGACACGTTCCGGTAAACGAACAATTTCAGTATGTGTCCGTTCTTAGTGTGACAAGACACAGTTGCTCACAAGGACGCCGAAAACCCGCCAACATTTAGGGTTCCTATCTCCTCAACAAAAGATATGTGCAATGCTTTCGAATCATGTTATGTAAATAAAAATTCAAATAATCGGATTTGTCCGTTTCTATTACGTTGTTTCCGACTCTTTTTGCTGATTTACAACTGGTCAGGACTTAAAACGCAAGTCTGCTCAACTGTTCTTGCTTCAGAAAGCAATGAACATAAGTAAACACACGTAATGAGCCGTAGGTACGTTTGGAGGCAACGTATCCTAGTGGGTTGAACCAACAAATCTCTCCCTCAATTGAAGGATTATTCTTAATTGTCAATTTCTTCCAAGTGAAGTATTATCGTTCATTTTGGACACTGAAAGCTTGATAGGGATCATGGGAAACGAACATATTTCTTTTAAAAGCCAAACCCTAGTGTCTGGACTCGCAGGACTCGAACCTGGGAAAGTGTGATTAATAACCCTTTCACTTAACCACTAGTCTACCGCATCACTAACTGCGAGGATATCATTTTTTATTAATGCAATAATTTTTTCTTCCAAAACTGCCGATGTAAACTTGCATTAGCAACCGCTAAGAAGCAAGCTTACCCAGTGAAAAATGTCGGTTACCAAACTTCAAGAGAAAGCTAACCATTTTAAAATCAAGGTTCAGGCTAATTATTTTTGGTAAATAATCGGCACATTTTCTAGTCAGTTGATCTTTAGTGGTTAAGTGGATAAAAAAACGTTCCTTCACAGTGGGTGCTCCGGGTTCAAATTCTGTCCAGGGGCTGCTTTTACTTTTTTTCTTTTTATTTGCTACCACAAGTCCTGCAATAGAGTGATCAAAATGGAGGAAAGTACTTCATTTAAGACAAACTGACAATGAAGGATAATCCTTCATTTGAGGAAGAGATCGTGTTGGTTGAACGCTTGCCTTGAGATCCGAGATCCCAGGTTCATGACCCGTTCTGTCCACTAACTGTTCCTAAGTTGTTCCTGATTAAACTTTTCGAGATATATATCTTCAAAGTAACAATTAATAATTCATGAGCCTAACAGCCTATCAAAATATCGATTAAAACGTCACGTGCACGAGCTTAAAACCCGATAAAACACTTCTCATTAGAATTCTTTATGTAAAAAATAGTAATGAAGCCCGCCTTGTTTTTCTTCTATGCCAATGTTCTCCTCTCGCTTTTAGTGGAATGTTTTGGAAGCCGTTCAGAAAACTCGCAGCACGTGTTTTATCGGGTCAAAAAACACTCGGCTACGCCTCCTGTTTTTAACCCGATAAACCACTGCTGCTCGTTCTTTAAACATTACTTTAGTCCTGAAATCTCCTATGAATGAGTATTCAGTTTTTCAATTTCATGTACACAATATTTCTACGTCCTATCCCGATCCAGTGAATTCAGAGGCTGTGAAGAGTTACCTGGTAACTGAAGTTTGAAGCTGTTGTAATGTTGTTGTTGTTGTTTTTGTTCTTTGAATTTTCTTTTCTAAGATAACTGAATCAAAGTCCCTCGAGGTCCTTTCAGAGATCAACGAACCAGCTCCTCCCGTTCCCGTCAAGGGTTCTAGATCAGACAGTTCTCCCGCTGACTCTCCGGAAGCGATACGTCGCAAAAATGTTCTCTCCGGCAAAATTCAACATAGGAGTTCGTCGCCTGCCAGTATTCTCCGACACCCCACACCGGCCTCTCCATCGCAACAGAAGTAGGTGTTGACTTTCATTCTTTCCCTACATTTCTTGGTTTCCCTCAGAGACTAGCCTGCACACAGGCTCTCCCTGCGCCGAATTGCGAGCGCTCACCAGCTGGGACCGGAATTGGAACGAGCGGAGGAAAGCCTGCAATGGTGCAACATGTCCTCTACCTCTGAAATGACGATTATCGACAATTCCAAATTTTCTCTGGATTGACTTTAATCGTCAATTTAGCCGGATTACTCTGTCCCAGGACTAGTGGTAGCAT
>NC_090872.1:14457323-14477323 GCF_036669935.1 Montipora foliosa
GATTGTAACACTGCGGATAGACCTTATTCCAAAATGGCCGTCATTTAAATATTCTTTTGTTTTTACTCAAATTAGCCCTTGATGCCTCGTTCTTGAGCTGAAAATTCAAAAGAATATTTTGCCTTGAACGAGGCATGAAGGTCTAATTTGAATAAAAACAAAAGAATATCTAAATGGCGGCCATTTTGGAATAAGGTGTATAGAGTGGTGCCCTCTTAGCCATTAGTCGACTGGAATTGCATTGAGGCATTGAGGATGATAGATTTATCAAGAGAACGAGCCCACAAAGCAAGGCTTGGAGTATGCGCTGTAAAACAGTTGGGGAAAATAATGACACCGCGAGCGGAGACCCTGCAGGATTGAAGAAGAGTCTGACTATTATTTTAGGTCCAACCTATGCTCTTGGAGCAGGCCCCCCACTGGAGGTGGGGAAGAGGGACTCGTCTGTTGCAATTTTGGGCTGGGTGAGTGAAAAGCACTCGCAGTTCGTTTTAAGTCCTTTTTAAAGGCCATGAAAACCGTTCAGTGCAGAAAGGTTAGCACTGGCTGGAAGTGATGGATAAAAACGGAAGGGCCTTGAAATTCACGCGGTTGACAATAGACCGTATCATGACCGTGTTCATAAATGGCGGTCAAGAAATTATTCTTTTGTCTTTGTGCTAATCATCACTAGCCTCACTTTGGCACAAAAACTCTTTTGAATTTTCCTCGTGTTTACGAGGCTAGTTAGGATGATTAGCATAAAGACAAAAGAATAATTACTTAGCGCCATTTAGTTCAATACGGTTTACTTTAATTTATTCATGAGGGAGTCTCTGTCGAAATGCTTTGAAAAATGAAGTGTCTCGAAATTCAGCACCCTGCCTCATCAGCCCTGTGGTTATTTAAGTTAATAAGTTAATGATAGGCGAGCGGTCTTGAAACTCTCTTTTCAGGAGAAAATTTTGAAGTATAGAGTGTACTTCATGATCACCGTGAATGAAGGGAGGGCTTTCTTTCATCATTTCAATATTGAATACGTTGGCAGCACCACGCTGTCTTTGCAAAGAGGCGGGAGGTTGTTGCATTGACTCCTGAACCGCCTCCCCTCCCCCCCCTCCCCCCTCCCCTCCCCCCTCCCACTTTCCCCTCCCATTGACGAGTAAAATCGTCTGGCGTTAGACAGAGTAAAATCTTCGAGTTACTACAATAGGAGTCAATGAATCAAGTTAAGTCTTATGTAGCTCTATTCTTTGCGCGTACTTGTAAAACTGAAAGAGGGAACTGAGATCTAGCTGAAAAAGTGAACCCTTTTGTGTTGGTTAACAGCTTTTAGTTAACAAGAAAAAGAGCGTTTAGATAAAGTGACGATAAGTATTAGAGAAATGTTAGTTTAATTTTGAGAGTGCTCGTGTAGTTCTTAGTATACTTACTCTTAAGTTTGTTTTGAATAATTTTAACTTTAATGTTAAGGACAGGTGCTCACTGAAACCACGGTGTTTTTAGGTGAAGCACTTTGCCTGACAAACCCTCAACCCTTCATTTTTATTGTTAACCGGTTGTGTTGCATTTAAGAAGTAAGCGCGTATTGAAATACTCTAGTTATTGAGGAAAGTGAATAAGTTACGGCAAGAAAATAATTACACTTAAAATAATCCAAATTTTCATTGTTTGCGTAACGCGAATATAAGAGTAATTCAAATTCGGATTGAAGAATTAAATAATATATCGATGCGTGGGATTTTTGCCTGGCATCATCGGCAGTGTATGAAAAACAGAAACGAATGCTTGTTGATGTCAAACTCGGCAGTTTTGGATGGTTAAAGCAATTGTTAAACAAATATAACCTTAATTTTAGATGACAAGAATTTGAAACCAATAAGGATAGAAGATTCGTTCGATGAATAACGCATTGAAAAACAGAAGCAGTAACAACCCTTCAAAAAGCTTCATCAAGAAATTTCCTACCTTTGTTTTAACAGGAAATCTGCAAGATTTATTTTCTCCAGCCATGTTTTTATTGCGAAAAAGGGTTAATGTGCGCATTTAGGGAACGGAAATTGAATTTCGCGTGCTGTTTACCGCTGAAGCGCGCTGAGTGCTTTTACCGTTAAATCTCCGGGATTCTTGTAAAAGAAGTTAAAGAGCTCTTTGTCGTCGACAGTGGGGATCTCGTGACAGGTGATGAATAAATTAATTCTCTCTGGGTTGCAAAACATCTATTTAACATGTATATAACAGGAAATTCACTTTGTTCTTTGTTTTATCAGGTATGCAATATTCGCACTAGCAATCCTACCTTTATTAGAAAATGGGCAAAAATAATCTAATTTTAGACTAAGAACAGTTACTGTCAAAACTTCTAAAGCCGAAACGATAGAATTGCTATTAGGAGTGTTGAAATCAATTTAAATATACATATATATGTATATTTTTTCAAAATAAACGATGCACTAGTGACAGAGTCGGAGTCGTAAGAGCGCTTATGACCTAGTGAAAATCAAAGATCGGAGTCGTAAGCGGAGTCATAAGCAGTCGACGGAATCGGAGTCAGAAGAATCAAAACGTTCCTATTTTCTTCTGACTCCGCTTGATGAAAAATGAAAGAAAGATGAAAGATCTGACCTGCTAATCGCCCTATCTCGCAGTCGGAGACTGAATTACTAAGGGCGCAGCTCAATGAGGTCGGACCGAAGGAGCTGTGCAGCCAGCTAAGCTCTCGGCCCCTGAACACGACCCATGTATGACCTCGGAGCACAGCACCACAGCCAGATGGAATAGGCTGAGAGTCGATTTTGACTCCTTATGACTCCTTATGACTCCGTCGCTTATGATCCAGTGAAAACTAGATCGCCGGAGTCGGAAGCAGAAGCGAAAGAACCAACCAATCACAATGCTTGGAATCGAGCATTGTGATTGGTTTATTCTTCCGTTTTTGCTTCCGACTACGACAATGCAATTTTCACTGGATCGTAAGCGACGGAGTCATAAGCGGAATCGGTATTCTGCTTCAGACTCCGACAGTTTGATTTTCACTAAATCGTATCGCTCTCCGGCGCTTCTGATTACGACTCCGACTCCGAGACCGTCGCTAGTGAAAAACAGCCTTTAGCACACGAATTTAATTAGCTTACATTCTCTTCGGATTAAAGATAAAAAAAAAACACATTTTAACAAAAAAATCGAAGAAAGCAAACTGTTCAATTGATATCGTTTATGCTCCTTTCAAATATTAAAGATGAACAATCAGAGTCAAAGGTACCTTCTTGTTCACTTGTCAATCAAAAGCTTGTCAATCAAGGAGCAAGGATGGCACAGTCGGTTAGTGTGCGGCCGTCGTGCAAGAGGTCCTGAATTCGATCCCCGGATCTCACATCCTTGTTTCGACTTCTTTCCTTTCAGTGTAGCCTAAGTAGCTTTAAATACCTGTAAAACGGAGCACTGATGGAGAGGGGGGAGTAAAATGAGCGCACCGTCGACCTCAGGTTTGTCAGTTCAATTACTGTTACGAGTTATTGACGTTAAATATGGTTGCTTTGCTTTACTTTACCTTACTTTACTTTACTTTACTTTACTTTACTTTACTTTACTTTACTTTACTTTACTTTACTTTACTTTACTTTACTTTACTTTACTTTACTTTACTTTACTTTACTTTACTTTACTTTACTTTACTTTACTTTACTTTACTTTACTTTACTTTACTTTACTTTACTTTACTTTACTTTACTTTACTTTACTTTACTTTACTTTACTTTACTTTACTTTACTTTACTTTACTTTACTTTACTTTACTTTACTTTACTTTACTTTACAATCCAAACAGATGTCTCAGCATCAAAACACAACTTCTCGCTTGAAAAAGATTCTAAATGTTCCAATATGTGGTAAGATTTCAAGACTGGGTGTATTAAATAAAAGGTTCAGTAAGCCTTTTAATTTGCATCTGTCCAAGGATCTTCCGGTTGTTAAAATGTAAACTCTACATATTTTATATTTAAAAAAGGCATCCTGTTACTCTGTACTTTTGGAATAGCCGACTCATTGGCCTCAGTCACGGTTTGAGCATTGTCGCACCGTGCGGAAGGTTTCTTAACAATTGACTGGGATGAAGTGGCCGGGAGCGTTCAGTATGATGGCCCGGTCCTTTGTGGCAAATAATACGTACTTGAGAGGTCAAAAGCTGGGGGATGTTCAACTGTCCTTCTACAACTGAATACTGTACCATCTGGACATTGAAGATAGTTTTCATACAAGGGAAGATCGACGCAGGTGCTAAATGCTTTTAACCAGGTAGCTTATTTTTTAATTAAGCCATTGGCTATTGTAAGGACCCATCAGTTTGGTGAAAAATCTCTTCCCTTCTTTTCAGGGGCCATCTCCCTTTGACATTTTGTTTGAGGTTAAATTCAATGATCATGTTCTCACGGGTACAACATTTACTTCGCCTTCTGACTTTACTACCAAAGTGTTAGGAAGGTGCGGATAGTAGCATACACATTTAGCTTTTACTGAGATCCAACAATTCAAACAAGCTAAAATGTCGCCGAAAATGTAGTCGGTATCAGAATAAATGGACGGAGAGATTTAAATTGTCTATGAAAGAATCAATTAATATTTTAAACACTGCAGAGTAGAGATTGAAAGAGTTCCGTTTTGAAGCTCACGTTTTTCGAGAACAAAGATTAAGTGCTAGTGTAATGAGTTATTTCTTTTACAGCTGAGAGATCATCAGAAAATGAAAACAATCCACGAAAGCGCCACAGTTATGCATGGCGCATTTCGCTGAGTTTACTGGTACTCTGAAAAACAAAAAAAATGTTTTGAGCTGAAATAAAAAATCACCTCCCTTCAGTTTTTCGGTCATATTCTAAATAGGTTCTGTCTAATATTATCTAACATTAGACAAATTCTGGTGAAATGTAAGCCTTCATTTCGAGTAACCGTTTTTTCGTTGTTGCTGTCGCGGCCGTTAATAAATCACTTCAGAAATCACTTCATTTCTGTTGGTATTTCTTCGTAGCCATCCTTAAGAAACTAGAGAAAGCACTTTCACCACGATTTTTTTTAATAATAATAATTTATTCAGTATGTCTAATATTATATGTGCTAATATTATACCGAGGAAACATTTTTACTCTTTGATTGGTTAATAATAGTTGGGGTTGCCATCCTCCTGTTCCTTGCTTTGGATGTTGCGGTACCCACGGAGCATGTAACCCCTTCGTCCCTTCCGCGCTCCACACGGTGGATCGTAACACCCGGGATATAGTGGCTCCCTCTTATCTGTATCAGCAAAGACCGAAGCTTTGTAACCGCCATTTTCAAACGATGACTTCCTGAAGTCGGCTGGAAATTGCATGGAGGATGTTAGAATTACCAAGAGAACGAATGTCCCGAGCAAGGCTGGAAGTGTGCGTTGTGACATCTGTGAAACAAATGAGAAAAATAGTAACTTGAGTTTTGTGAAACTACGAGCAGAGCCCCTGCAGGATTAAATTAACAAAGTCGGGTGGATTTTTAGGTATAATCAAGGGAGGGAAAGTGATATCGATGTGAAGACAAAAAAGCTTATAAAGCAAAAATGATTCATTTTGTCATTGTTTGCGTGAAGCTTCAGTATGAGATGACGATGTTGACTTAAAAGGGCAGCCGCTCAAATCTAGGTGAACAAAAATGCAAGAATCTTTTGGTGCATGAGGGATTTTTGCAAGTCCTAGGTTGAATAAAAAGTAGAGGAAAAGGAAGTCATCTGTCATCTGTTGGCCCTTGGTGGTTATGGTTGAAAAAGGCAAAGCGCACTTGATTCTTTCAATCATGGGATGGTTAATTCAAATATAGCTAAAGAAAGATAATACATCACAAATTCCAGTCTGGAAAGAGATCAAACCAACAAGGAAAGAAAATTAAACGGCAGCAATGAAAGAACACAGTTTTTCAGGAATGAAAGTGGCAACCGTCACAGTACTTTCGTCGAAAAAAGTTCTTACCTTTGTTCCGAGGAGAAGGAAGATGGATTTCTCCACACAATGTAAGCTTATCGTTGTATGGTTCTCGACGTGAGTCCTCTCAAGAAATCTCTTTTTTCCATCGTACTTTTATTGAGGAAAAGGGCCAATTAAGGTGACGGAAATTGAATTTCACGTGCATAGCTGTTTACTGAAACGAGCTAAGTGCTTCCAAAGTAAAATTGGGATGATTGAAAACAAAGAAGGGGCAGAGTTTGTTAACAGTGGATTTTCCGGAAAGGCGATTTTAAGAGAATTCTCACTATATTGCAAAGCCTTCAATCAATGTGTTCACTCTAAATGCCACCATTAGGAGAACCGTGATGGACCCTCGATCGAATTAACAGGAAAATCCATCGATCAATTTTCTCTCGTTTGAAAAAGGAAATGAGAAAGAATTGCCAGAGCTAGGTACATCTGTTTGTTTATGTATCCCTAAAAGCTTTCCGGATAGCCATAAGATAGTTTTGCCTGGGGGAGATATTTAGTAAAGCTGAGTGGTTAATCGATGTAATAATACGTGCGTCAACTGTTAATTTCGTTGTTAATTTCTTCTATCGACAACAATCAAAATATCTTACTGAGTTTTAATTCTCAAAGGTATTCATGTAATCTTCGAACTGAACTACGCATATAATGGTGAATGAAAAGTTTGTAATATCGAGAGCTATGATCAAACCTTATCCTAATATAAGTCCATGCATTTGGGAGCCGGCGGGATATATGTTCAGCGGCTACGTTCGTTTTTATAACCAGATTTGCCGAACTCTGGAAATCGTTTGATTTCCTTTATGATACGGATGAAGCAATTAAAATTGTTTTTTTTCTAAAGCTGTATGGCAAGTATAAAACAGTCCCGCTTTAATTCATATTTCAATTCGTTGTGTCATTTCTACACTAGGAAATTTACAAGGTTATTGAACGATTCATTATCGATTTTACGTTAATTAAATTCACTCTGGTTTTAACCGGAAAAGGGAAATGTATGTTTTACTGCATTAAAAAAAATGCATTTAACGTAAGAGGTTAACAAGATTATTAGTTCTTAGAATTTGCTCATCGATTTGCATTTATCAAAATCAATTGGAAGAGGAAAGCCGGGAGAGTTTTATGTTCAAAAAACACACCATTTCAGTGAAAAAGAGGAAAATCAAAGATCCTGCACGTAGTCAGGTTCCTTTTATTTAAGGCGCTCTTTACATTAAAGCCGTCCTTTGTAAAGTTAGCAAAGGTTTGCTTGATGTAGCCTTTTCAATGAAAGTCTCACTTTGCAACGGTTGGCAAGAATTAGAAGTCCTTAAGTGTTAGATTCAATAGTCAAAATTGCAGAAAACTAGACTTTTCTGGAGAGCTCAGGAGCCAAAAATTCCTTTGTGTCACAAGCCGGTGTAGACAGTAGACTAACATATGCAGTGACGTTTCATGTTTAGTGTGATCAATAAACCATTTGCGCTTCTATATATATTGTTGGTGGGATTGATTTTTTCTATCCAAAATATATCAGTTTTTTGTGTACTTCACTAATCTTTATTGTTGTTTAGATGCCGTTGTTCTGCATCCGCGCACGAGCTGAAAATACTAGAATTTGGAATCAACTGAGATCATAACGAAACAATGAAGAAATTCAAAAGCTGTTATCTAGTGAGTTGTCATACCTCCACTTTCGAGGAGGTAATTATAAGTCCTTACTTTCGAATTTCTTTTGTGATCTATGACAAAGAAGTTTTTCCATCTTTTTAGATGAGAAGAAAGGTTTGACGAACGTAAACATGCCTATGGAATTCAAAATAGGCATATTGATCTTAGAACGGTCCAGTAAGTATAATGTACGAACTAGGATTTAGGAACTACAATTTGGTCATTGCGCCTGGGATTTGGATGAAAAAAATAATAAGATAAAGCCAAAACGGACAAAGGATAGCTGTCATTCGCCGTGTTAGCATCGCATTCGTTTATCAGGTCTTGACAAGAAAATAACCTTACTGGAAGTACATGTATTGAGGTCACGTATATCCCCATTTAAAGCTTAATGCTAATCTCGGATCATTAAGGTGCGTTCGACAGTCGCTTAGCCTGTATTTCCGTAGGGTTCCAAGCTAGAAAACTAAGCATGTGACAAAAAGAGACTCTAATCAGGACGAGATCAGTACGGGTGCGAGAATCCACTCGAGGGTGCCCCTGCAAACAACAAACGAATCTTCGGGACGGCTATTTAAATTTGGTGTCCCTTACAGAGAAATATCTCGATTCCTTTTGGCAAAACCACACAATCACCCAATCTAAACAAAATTAGGTCGCGTTCTCCTTCGAGCGAACGCAATAATTCAAATGCTTCTCAAGTTAGCAGTACCTAAGAAACACAGAGAAACGTAAGGTTTCAATAAAAAGGCAATTTCTTTCTTTTTAGAACTCAAACTGTGAGCAGCTTCTTTGACGCACGCCATCTCAAAGTTTGCAGAGCTGAGAATACATTTATCTTAAAGGGAACCATGTTTACCAACCTCTTTCCCAGGGTCTTCTCGGCTTTCAATATGGTGGGGGGTCAGGGTCGGGAGGGGACCCTCTTCTCCAGACCCGCCACCATATTGAAAGCCGAGAAGACCTTGGGAACGAGGTTGCCATGTTTAATAAAACCAATGTGACGCCATTAGAGCGGTTTTCAATTGCCCTGAGTGTCGAAAGTAATTAGCGAATTGCTTTGGTTTTGCGTTACTTTACTAAATGATTACTTCAAAGTTCTCGCGCCATTTTGTCAACCAATCGGAAGTGAAACCAAAACCAATCGTAGCTTCGCGTGTACATTTTCCCGCGCTTTGTGTCGGCTACGTGTAATTACTTCGAGTTTTGATTGGTTTACTGGATTGTCTCCGTCATTTTTGATCGGCTAAAGTGATTACTTTGGTTTTGATTTTACGACACTTGGTTGAAACTTGCTCTATCAAGATCCCTGGATCAAACTATCCACGCTTGCTTCATTTGAGTGTCAATTGAACAAGCGAAAAAAGTTTCACAACCGAAAATGTTTCGCCTTTGGGACGAAAAAATCTCCGTTGAGTTTGCATCTAAATTACAAAAGAAAAGTGAACATTCATTCCACAAATTAGAAACGGTGACCGCATTAGATCAATGGTTCGCCAACGGACTGCTACTGTAAATACCCGTACAGATTTAGCCCTCCTACATGTTGTATTGATCAATGGAAGACCTCAGCGCCAAGTTGTTCAAAGACCGTAAACCAGCTGTTAAGGTTTCTTACCAACAGGGAACTAGTTGAGTAATCTGCAAAATGTCTTGTTTTGTATTCTTGTAGTATTGTAAAGGTGTGGGGGAGGGAGGGGAGGGCGGACAAGGTTGTTCCCATGCATTGCCTTTGAAACACCGCTTGTGCGTTATTGACTTCATTGTTGCAACAACTTCGTCAAGGATTGTACGTATAAAAAATGTGACTTTCTCTCGGGTGCTTGACATTTATTTTCCAATTTGCTAGAATATCGTTGTAACTATAGTAATTGATAAAGTGTTACATTGTACATGCATTGCTTTATTAACTGACGCATATAAGTGAAAATTAATCTTATCATTTCATCACACAAACGAAGAAATAAGATTTGTAGAAAAATCTTTGCAATTGCGTCGGTGTAACAATTAAACATTTCAATTTTATTGCTGTTCCATTTTTTACATTGAGCTATTGATATGCTAGGAAGGGAGAGTCCGAATAGGGAGGCTGTTGTAATGACGTTGTGCAGCGAAATCTGTTGATAAGAAAATAATGTACAATGAATGAGAGATCACATCGTCATTGTCGTCGTCGTCATCACATTAAATATTCATAGGACCTTAAGATTTACAACCGCAAAAGAATACCCCTTTTCACGGTTAGTTTTTCTCATTTACATTACAATGTAATCTAGCATGTATGTGAGGCAATTTCGGGCTATTTTGTAGTTTTAACCCGAAATTTCCTCGCATCCACGTTAGATTATATTGTAATCCAAATGAGAAAAACTAACCGTGAAAAGGGATATTGTTCTACTCGTGCGTTTTGAACTTTTTTACATCTGTCTTCCCGCTATCCGCAAATTTGCAAGGTGAAATGACCAAATTTCAGGTTCTTACTAAAAAGCTAGCACAAATTTAAGTTACCAATTGGAATATCCTGGATTGCTAAGTCATTAGTAGAAGCTAACTAAGGGCTGGAATTCACTAGCGACGCAAGCATAAGGACAAGCAGACGCGAGTGTCACTCTTTCGTACTAACAACAACAGCTGCTAGTTATCAAAACGCCTATCTCGTCCCCAGAGTCTGCTTTTCTTTTGGTCCGCTTCACAAACACGGAGTTTGGCCACTTCCAATCTTTACGTAGTCGTGAAGGTCCATTTTTATAACCGTTGACAACCACTGTTGTTTCTAATTCCTGAGCGTGCGTAGACGATCCGGAAGTGCGTGACTTCCTGCCTTGAAAGTGACCAGAGTCCGTGTTCTCGGTGCTGACCAAAAGAAAAGCGGACTCTGGGGACGAGATTGTCAAAATGCTTTTAAGTATACGCATGCGCGTGCTTATGCTTGCATCTTATGTGCAAACCGGTCTTTAACTGTAAAAAAATGTATTTATAAATGTTATGAAGTCTTTGTTGATGTCGTTGTCGTAGATTTAAGGACGCTTGACACGGTCATCGAGATGACCACATTCATCGGTTTTTTAGTCAATGCAGGGGGCCGCTGCTTGTTATTACTGAATTGGTCTGTCGAGAAGATTTTTGAACAAAGTGCTTTTTCCAGTTTTTGACTCAAACAGACGAAGGCAAATGAAAGGCTATACTACACGTAACTAAAGAGAGAGAAGCACGCACATTGCACTTTTACCTTTCTACAAACTCATCCGAAAAAAATGGTTTTTGCCCTGAGCGGGACTCGAACCCAAGTCTCCCTGAAGTCGGGCATACTAATCCACTACACCATCAAGGCTACCACGCTTGCAACGCAGCAGATTAATGAGGAGACTTAGCGGCGTGGGGATCCCCAGAGCCCAAATTATGTTTCTTCGCTTGAGTGTATATCCTTGCCTCTACTGAACCCCAGACGGGGCTTAGAACAAATGAAAGTCAGCAATTTCGAGGCAAATGAAAGGCTAAACTATATGTAATTGAAGAGAGAGAAGCACACACAGTGCATTTTGCCTTTCGACACACTCCTCCGAAAAGTTTTTTTTTTTTTGCCCTGAGTGGGACAAACCAAATTTTTTCGTGAGTGTATCAAAAGGTAAAAATGCACTGTGTGTGCTTCGCTAGCTCTCTTCGGTTACGTCTCAAACAGCATGTTCCGATAACTTTTTTCTTGATGGACAAATAAGTGAACTGTTTGGGAGCCTCAAGCCCGGTTTCTGAAGTTCTTTATGGGATGGATATACTGGCGGACTCACACCTCAGTCATATTGTATATAGCACGAACTAGCTTTTGATCAGCTTCCATGAGGCTTAATAGCTCCCATTGTGGGACAGTACACCGCAATAGCAGTGGTAATAGGTTTCAGTCCCTTTCCTTGGAAGCTGCTCATAATCATTCTCGCTTAGAGATTATCAAAAAACAAATCTCACCTTTTTTGTTATTAGCGACGTTTTCAGCCGTTACAATGCCAAACTATACAAGCTAAAGAACTACGTCGTTTAAGAGAGTGGTTTCTAAGTTGTAGCTTGTTTTCCAGGGCAGTGTCGTCTTCATTTTTGCTATCTCTTTCAAGAGACCTTTTACCGGCTCGGCAATCTTGGGTGAGACAAGGCACTTCATCAGAATTGACGTCCTGTTGAGAAACCTGTGGATCACCAAGTTGAGGAACAGATTGTACTTCTCGCTTCTCACTTCTCGCTTCTCGCTTCTCCCAGCCCACTTCTTCGCGCTGTTCCTCTTCAGGTGAAAACGGGTGAACAGATCTGGCAACACCCATTGTGCTTTTTTTCCGAATCATTTCTCTTCGACGACAATCCCAGCTAAGGCAACGTGTGACCACATCTACGCCCAACCTGGCGTTTACCCCGGATTCAACAATATTTATGTCACTGGAGGGCTTGTTCTCGGATTCGGCCTCGTTTGCCGCAACAACCACAACGAAAAGGCCGAGAAGAAGAATCTTCCATGAACTCATAATTGAAAACCTAGAAAAAGATGAGAAGTAAATAAAGTTTTAACTTTAGGTGCATGGATTTCTCTTTGATTCTGGCTGGATTTACAGTGCCCATTGACTCATGAAACCAGCGCTGGCCTTTTTCTAACTGAAACTAGAAAACCGGAGAGTTGACTTGCTCCACCCTCAACCGTTTTGTACATATTAACCACTATGCTTTGCATCATGTTTTTATAATCAAATGTTGTACTGAATTTGTACCATTTACCGGTGAGGAAATAAAATTGATTAAATTGGATTGGAAACAAAGGAAAACGCTTGCATAAGGACTCTAGTTGTATTCGCTATTTTCACAAATCCTATAATACAGTTCATTTTTGGGGTTATTTGCATTAAAACAATGGATATCCAGTTCACTGTAGCATGACGCAGTTCCAAGAGTAAACGACTTGTATTGTTTCCATGCAAAGAACCCCATAAACGTATTGCATTATGGGAATGGGAAAGTAGCGAATTGACAGAGGAATTTTAATTATTTGACATCAACGTCGTGTGGTATTATGTGTTCATTATGATTCTCGGTCTTCCTGCTGTCTTTAAAATTGAAAAAAAAAAATCGAAACAAATCACTTAAAAACGTTGGCAGTCAGAGACAAAAAAGAAGAAGAAAAAATAAGCTAAAATTAACCTTATTTTTGACTTTTTATCAGACCACGAGATCGTAAGGCTTGTAACCACATAGACAATAACGCACGGGAAGTTTGCAACATCGCTCGTTTGAATGTTGGACTTAGTTTGTCACCCGGAATTCGGATCACATCCTGTCAATTGGAATCATTATTGTGGAAATCGCGGAAACGACGCTTAAAAGAATATAAGATCGGCAGTTTTCTGATGCTTTTAATTTTGGCCTTAAGAATTAGCTTCACGGTGTGGAACTCCGTATACTAAGTATATTGTAGCCCTTTCTAAACTTGAATCCCAGGTATCATCACATAAGACTCTTTGACTTATGTAAATAGATACTATTTCTGAAACGCCAAAATAGACATAGACATACTTAGAAAACTGCGCAAAAATCTCCCAGCAAAGCTTGTCTCCAGACC
The DNA here is from genome assembly GCF_036669935.1 of Montipora foliosa. Lineage (NCBI taxonomy): Eukaryota > Metazoa > Cnidaria > Anthozoa > Scleractinia > Acroporidae > Montipora > Montipora foliosa. The sequence continues at coordinate 14,470,539 of NC_090872.1, forward strand.
CGCTAGGATGCTAAACAACACTCTCTAAAGTATTCGAGTGCTTTCTGTACACATTATTATTGAAGGCTTCATCACATGATCCTAATACATGCATATGTCACTAAACAGGCCAACCTAAACATTCATTGAGTCAATTTCTATGTTTAAAATTAACTATTCGTTTGAAATTCTGCAATTTCATTTATTTCCTTGTTTCACAGTTTCTTCGTTTGGGCGCTTTCATTTCATCTCAATATTCATACGTTTATGGATTTCATCTGCATGTTAGTATATTCCGTGCCGGAATCAGTCATTCACTGAAGATAAATTATCCGCCGAATTACTCCGTGAAAAATGGTATCCTATTTATAAGCACCAAACACGTAACAGTTAGCTGCTTCACAGATAGGTAAACTGTTTGGTGATAGCATTACCAAAAACCAAGCTAATACGAACTTTTCATTTTAACCTTACAGCATTTCATTTTCAAGCGTTTTTTTACCTTGTTCAGTTTCATTTACAAACGAATATGTTAGAACAAATTTCGAGCACAGGGATGCTCTTCGTTTATAGTGTTACTCCCGGTCAGAGTGTGACCCACCGCTCAATTACAAAGGTCTTCGACAATCTCGAAAAGCATACTGAAAAACCACACAGCACGAAATTAATCCTAATTTACTCATTTTAAAATCCACTCTCTAGATTTTAAAAAGACTACAGAACGATGGCTTTTCATTAATTAAGAGTGTTTGTCCACTTTAAGAATCTTATGGAATCGCCGAGTTGAACGTAATATTGTTTCACTGACCTCTTATCTTTAAAGTGGTGTGTTTCGTGCGGAATCACGAGGCAAGAAGGACTTTCGTTGTGGAAGCTCTGAGACATTAAACTACGTAATTTTGAAACAATCAAGGTTTTTATGCGGCTTGTATTACCTAGGTTATGAATGTCTCCGTTTACACTCTGTGGACTTTGCAGCATTAAACGATGTAGACTACTATCCAAAGGACGCAATTTTAAGCTTCGCGGTGATGTGATGACAGTTTGGCCAGACTGCTTTAGCTTGGCAAAACCCCTGCTGAATTTAGTTTACCTTATCTAGCTGCTACGTTTACGATATTCCCATTTCGAAACCTCCCTTCTAATTACAACTAATTTCGTGAACATAAACATCTTTCATTTTTGCAACGATAGCCTAAGGAAGAAAGTTGACCTCTAATGCTGTAGAATAAATATATTTTTATTATTGCAAAAAAAAAAAAAAACAGAAGAGAAAATGTTAAAAACTGTCTTTACTATCCTGCGAACCCACATGAATCAAGGTTTTTAAACTTAGTTTTCAAAACGGATGGCTTGGCTAAGAAACACCTGTCGCATCTTGCATAAACTAAATATCGTTATTACGAAGTCTTCTTACTCTAGAAACTCGAATGTCAACAGTTTTATTTCTTTTCTGTTTCCACTGTGTGAACTGCAGCCATATGGGCTTCCTTGTAACATTTTCTCCCATTAATTTATAAAACGTCGGTAAGATTATGAATAGAGATACACGTGTGCAAATTAAAACTGTTTAACACTTTAGAAGAATTAAAGTGATTAAATTCAAGTATCAGTTATCCTAAGTATACTCACTTTGATAAGAAATCTTGTGCAAATCCTGCTCTGTAGAATCGAACCACTCTGAGGTAAGACGGTTTGTAGAGAAAATCCGGCCTCCTTTTAAATTATTTCTTGGGATAAATTGTCTCAACGGAAATGAATTTCACTCGTTAATTTAATGACCAAGCTGATATTACGCCTATTATTGACCGCGTGGACGATACAGAAAATGTCGCTTTTCAATGAAATATTACCCAAAAATAGCACGCGAGGCGATGCCGCTTTTCTCTTGTAGCGAAGTAAAATCGTTTTTCGAATTCCGATTAGGGGACTGAGATTTCTTTTCTTATGGAGAATTGACAACAGGGATTTCCCCATGCACAAACTATTTTTGAGCCTTTGATTTTTTTTCGGCTTACATTATTCTTCACTGAAATCGCGTTCCGGGTTTCCAAATTGCTCGAGGCTCAAAGCTAAAATGTACAAGAGCACAGATCACCCGGAAACGAAGCACTGCAAGATTGGTACTGATTAGCGACTAAAACACATATCTCAAACTATGTTGGGCCATCGAATGATACATAATGAATATTTCACGTCCTTGTTCTCAATTATGAATTCCCTTTAGACGAGCCATAAAACATACTCAGGGTCGAAACATGTGGTAATAATATATTTGGAGCTAACCTATGGTTTTCCTAGAAAGCGAGGGCTCTAAATGATTCGCTTATCAGCCACCTTTTTCATTTTGAAGTAACCTCTGATGGGATGATAATTTTCAAACTATTCCTTTGTGACTGTGATCGGTTTTCACGAAATTGTCATTACTGCATTTTGTGGTTCGTTTGTATCAGGAATTTTATTCTGACTCGTGTCCTTTTGATTAAACAGGATTTAAGGAAGTAATTAAGTGAGTAAGGTGGAGACTTTATTTCATGACGGTAACATGTTCATTATTACCGATAAACGCGGTAATAAGTTCATTCGAAAAGTAGTCAATACATTCCAAGAGTAATTTACAGCTTTGGAGCATTTAAATTGTAAAAGAATTAATTCTGTTCCAAGCACCAGCCATTCTTGGCATTAATATTTACTTTCGCGAAGTTGCTTAGCATTGGGTATGAGGTAGACACCTTCTAGGATGCTTTCAAGCCTTTGTCTTTTCGATAATGGCCAATACCGTGACTACAATTTCATTTACATTTAGAAATGATTTATAACACGAGAAGAGAAAAAATTAAATAATCTCAACGCATTCTTAATATAAACAGGATATTCTTCCCACTTTATCCATAAGATCTAGACTCACGCTAAACTTAATTAGTATATTTTTAAACAGTGGATAGCGATGGAGGCGTACGCTGACTGGCTACTCAAACTGCGGATATCCTTTGCTATTCACCTCCGAGCAATTCGAGCGGAATTTGCGCCCGAAAAAGTTGTAATCTTTGCGGGAATAAATGAGTTAAAGTAATCTTTTTGTGCATTATCTCACTTTTTTAGTACATACTAAAACAACCGATTCACCTCAGTGTCGGTGGCTAGCTAGTGATGGATATTCATCACTAGCCACGTCCACTTCGGTGAATAGTTGCTAAATATTCACTGCTTGCACGATTAATCAAAATAGTTCCTCAGTATGGTTTGGAAAGTTTGCCCATATTCAGTTTGGTTTCCGCTTGCATTTTTTTAAAACAGAATATTGAGAAAACATGACGAAGAAGGCGCCAATAATATTTGCTTGAGGGCGATATGTTTTCAATTATTACGTGAGATTGAACTGTGGAATTGCAAATATCGAGTTCTTGATAAGCGCTGCCAAAAAGAGTTCCTTCATAGTCTTACAAGGAAACGTCCCCACTAACCATTCAGAGACATTTGAAGGGATTTTATGTTTCATTACTCATTGTACCTAACCTGATTCAATGAATTTGAAAAAGGAGTAGCCTTGGAAGTCGGGTTCTTAATTTTAAAAGTCGGAGAGAAAAATCTAATTTGCTTTTGCGGAGTGAAAAGTTTGCACTTTATTTTCGTTCGTTTCACCTGCCGACCAACACTCTAACCTCCAAACGGGTGTCCTTCCCTAGCACAACCCTTCCTCTCTCTTGAAGCACTGAATTAAGCTTGTTTTTTCACAACTTGAGAATCTTCCAACTTTTTCGTTTAAAGCAATCACCTGCGCATGGACATAACTAACAGGAAAATTGACAAGAATTGACAGTTTGCTAAACTTCCTTTTGGCCCAAAGGGAAGAGAGATTGCACTCATGATCATCAGTTCCTGCATGGAGAATAATTTCGCTTCATAAAAAGACGGCAACAAATACGAGCATATTCGGTGCTAAATTAAGATAAACCATATACAGCTCGAAGACAAATAAACTGAATGCTCTTTTTACTGACCAGGATCATAAAAACAACGTCCTTATGAATTTTCGATGCTTACAGCATTGTGCAACCTGCTTAGTGGACTAAAAAAGCCATCAAGCGAATTTTTGAAACTACGCATTGCATTCAAAATTTAGCACTTTCATATACCCGCTAAGGAGTCCTATTCAATTTCACGCTAAACTGAATTTCAAATTTTATGAAGTATTTCCGTTTTTTGTACAGTAAAGAATACGGCTGCGCGCTGTAAATACGCTTATTAATAATGTACGGGAGGGAAAAACCACAGTCATATATGGGCATGAGACGCAACAGAAACTCAAAGTTTATTTCCAATTTAAAAGTGGAAAGCATTCAGACTTCTTAGGGGATAGGAGTACCCCTCTTTTCACGTTTCTGCTCGTTTTAATTAATATAGCTTAGCAAGTTGAAGAAGGTATCAAGGCATAGAATTGGACATCAGTGTCGCTTTCTTATAAAAATTAAAACATTACCTAACTACAAACGATCATTTTTATGCCAGTCTGATAGTCCAAATTGTGATATTTATAATACTGTTGGTTTCAGACTTTTCCCTGTATGGTAATTCAAATCCTCGAGCGTCCCTCATTGATAAAGACAAATTAAGTTGAAAATATTGGCCACCTTTAATTTCCCCAAAACTTTTGAAGTATTCCGGTAGCTTGTGCAGCCAACCTTTTAGTACCGGAACGTCTAGTTTAAATTATCCTCTTCTTCAAATTAACTGCGGATTCCGTTTTTATCGGGCTTTTTAGACGCGGGTGATCAAAAAGAACGCATAAAAGATGAGAAGACCATATCAATATCAAAGGAAGGTTTCCGATTTCAAAACTAAACTGTTGATGATGCCATATCGAACCTTCTTTCCTGGGAAGAATTGGCAAATTAGCAGGAAATAATTATACCTTTGTCTGTAGCACTCTTGTTTTATTGTTTTGCTAGTAGCATTAGCTTACAACTGAAAATTTTAGTTTTCTTTTCTAAACATCAAATTCTTAATCTGAATCTAACTGCAATGAACGCAACTCAACTAGATAATCGTCATCTCAACAGTTAAAAGCGCGGTGGCACAGTCCGGCAAAGAGGATTCCTTGCAACCCTGTATAGTGTTCTACTGTCCACACGATAAACAAGTAAAAAAAAAAAAAAAAGAAGAAAAAGATTTCTTGTTTTTAATTAATTTCCTCAGCATGGTCCCAGTCATACTGTTGATCGAGGTCTTGAAAGTCATCATCTGGAATTTCAAACCTAAGAAAAATAATATAAATTGAGAAATTGTATGAAACTAAGGGCACTTTTGTTTTGTCATCCCCAAAGTGTGTTAACTTGAAGGGGTGGTAGAGTAAGTCCTTCCAAATGCCCGGTCTGACCCGTTAGTTTTGTCAAATGGAAAGCGTGCTAAGATTCAACTGTACTTAAGTGTGTGGAATGTGATAGAGTCCTAAGCCTCGGTCCTCATTCGGGAAGCAAGCAGAAGTGCAAAAACACACGTAACAAATAACTCAGTCAGTGTGTGGTTAATTTGTAGCTTTTCGAGGACAAAAGACAATAATTCTCAACCAGCATCTGCGCACGTTGTTTGAGTTTATGCTTTTGTACTAAATTTTAAAATCGCTCCGTGTTACAAACAATGACGAATCACTCGCTGTGACACCTGTGGGACACGGTGGTACCTGGCAATGCCAAAAAAAGGAATTTTTTTTCCACTCCAATGGCCGAATTTATACTAGAAATAATGCTCCTGTAATGCTCCTATTTGAAAATATTTAGGCGACACCACAACATGAGAGGTAATAGAGAAAGAACATCGTAGCGAGGCTCAAGGTATTGTAAATGAGGTAATAAATTGGTCAATCAGAAACAGAGTCAATTTAAACACAAAAAAATGTAAGGAGCTCCGCATTAGTTTTACATCAGATTGTGTCTTTCCTCCTGTAATCATAGGAGAGGAGTGCATCAAGTTAATTAGTTAAACATGCTAAACTTTCAGGTGTTACCATTTCTGGTGACTTAACATGGAATGCGCACATCACGGAAATTACTAAGAAGGAAGCTAAGAGACTCTTTTCTTGCTCAACTAAAAAGCGCTCGTGTTTCAAGGGACGATTTATGCCTTTTTTACACTACATGCGTGCACTCTGTCATTGACTATATGCTGCACCAGTTTTCCATCACGCGCTACCAGCCTACCTTTCCCAAGAATTGCAACGCGTTCAGAAAAGAGCAATGCGAATCATAAGTCCTGGTATAGAATATCAGCAAGCTTTAGCGCTTATGAGTGTACCGACGCTTGCGGAGCATCATCGCAACATTTATACGCGCACGTTTGAAAGCATAATGAGCGACCCGAACCACAAGTTGAAAAACCTGTTGCAGTCTCTTTATAAGAGCAACTATAATCTAAGGCACGCGCGCACTTTGCCGCGTTGCAAGCCAAATATATTTAAGAATAGTTTTTTTATGGCCTCATGTAGAATTGTAAACAATTTTTAGGATTCTTAGCTATTATAATTATTACCTTTAATTATAATTATTAGTATAAATTATTACTTTTACGTAAATACGCAATTCAGCTTTTGCTGCAATGTATTTAATAAAGTACCTACCTTTTACCTTTTTTTACCTTAACTCGTACAAGAATGCGTTTCTTTGGGATGATCCGAAAAAGGATCATTGATCGAAGATCGCTTGCAGAATGGATCACGATGCATCAAAGGAACCGATGAATCCCCTCTGGGAAATGATTCTTAGGTTCCTTTGATGTACCACGATCAAAGTGGTCTTGAATCAAAGATCCTT
>NC_090872.1:14479823-14512323 GCF_036669935.1 Montipora foliosa
AATTAAGAATGGCCACCGTACCGGCGGCTGCGAAGTAGATGTCCTAGGTAATTCTTTAGTACGTCTAGCAGGCAATGCGGCCCAATGGTTAGGTCGCTAGTCCTAACCTGGGGCCCGTTTGTCGAAAGTCCCCATAACCATTTCGGACCCGAAAAACCATTTCTGAATGTGCAAACTGCTTTTTTGAAAAGCCGATATTTTAGCATGTTTTCAAGGTAACAAAAAGAAAAATCGATGTGAAGTTTGACGACTTAAATCCTCTCCGTTCTTGAGATGCAAAGGAAATTGTGACATTCGAAAATGGCCCGTAAAGTTTCGGGAATTTAGAGAAACGGGTCCCTGGAATTAATTTTAATGATTTCTCTAGGCTTACAGACGCTCCAAAATTGGTGTTCAATTTATCTGAGTGCGTATTCAACCTAGGTAAAGTGAGGATCACCAATTTAACCTAATTATAAAAACGGATTCAACCTGAGCCCGGACGGATTTGACCAACAACATAGACACTTTTCTGACACTGACGGGGACTGGGCCAATTTGGGTAAATCTTACTGTTGAGTGGTGGACTCGTGCTAGATAGTGATTTTCAAAAAACTTGTGATGATAGAAGACGATGAGGAAATTTGCAACTTCACCAAAGAAAGTTTTTCTCATTCTTAAAAGCGAGACAATCCATTGAAATGATGGTTTAACAGTTCTTAATTTTAAAACCATAAGTCTCCAGCCACATCCGACTTGCGGTTAGGACGGTGGGGAAATCATTATTGACGGGATTGTTAATTTAACAAAACTTCTTGTATGGCGGAACGGTAAAAATGTTTTGAAAAAATCAACTGCAAAGACTGAATCGGAAACAAGATCTCGGTCGCGTCTGTCCAGGAGTCAGAGTTTTCGGCGGCTACGTTTACGAGTTGTCCAAACACAAACTGCAGCCACTATTATATACATATTAGCTGACGGTAGACCAATGGAGTGAAAACGATATATCGTTCCAGACCTTTCTTTTAACTCCAATTTACTTTTGCCTATTCAATCTTCATTATGCGTTACTCTCAGTTTGAAAATGTCTTTATTCATCTGATTTTTTGTGCAAACCTGCACTGAACGCTTCAAGCTAAGATAGTTTCACTGCACTTGCAGATTTAAATCGACTTTTACATACGGACATCTAAGAGAAAATTGAATAGATCCACCGCAATTAAGGGAAAGCGTTCTTGCTTTCTTTGTGGAAACAAAGTCCGCTGAGGCTAAAGAAAACAATATGGAAAACCTAACCTTAATTCCAAATTTACAAAAACCGTGAAAGAATTTAGTGAGAAACATATCTATAAAACATAATTTTGAAGGAAAAAAGCTCACTGGGGATGAAATTTGTGACGTGATTTACGCAGGAGGTGTTTTGTAGAAAGCATCATAGAGAGAGGGATCTTCTAAAAATGATAAAGAAAAAAAGACAGCCCTAAAATAAGTTACGAAGAAATCCTTCTTCGAATATGAGAGCAATAAGAAATTTCTTGGACCGGTTTTTAAATTTAGCATGGCATTTTCAACTACATTGGTACCTTATGAGGGAAATACGGTTTACGTCTCTGGAGGTTCTTCAGTTGTTAAAACTTTGGTTTGAATACTGGAGAATGCAGTTTTTCAGCTAAAACAGAAAATACCATCAAACCCATACAGACCTCAGCTCAAAATCTTTCTTGACGCTTCAGCCAGTCTTAAGTTGCTCCTTAGCATGAATTCGATACAGACGCCGACGGAATATACCCACTCGTTATGAACAAGATATCGCTTTTAAAAAACCGACAACGAGAGTATAATAAGTTCTTATAAATAAATTACATTTATAATAATAATTAGACGACCTCTGAATGGGCGTTGTTTTGGGAGCGGTAACTATTGGTTCATCAAACGACTACGTTAATTGCTTTTCTTCCTTATGCGGAACATTGCATGAAAATATAATATGTCATTAATTACGCTGCACTATAGGGGGTTGCTTTTCTTCAGATAATGCGTTTTCTAATCTGAGGCGACCTGTCGTTAGGATCGATTGTTTGTTATGATCGAGAATTTTTGCTCCTCCCTGAACAATCCTAGGGTGTTTATGAAAGACGTTTGTGAACACCGGTTTGGATCTAAACTGTAGTTTTGACTTGCATTCGTAGAAAAGTATAAAGAGAGAATGACCCAAGAATGTTAGGACAGTTTTGTTAAATGGATGATGATAACAAAATAATGAATATCCCAAGTAGGTTTAACATATCATGATTAATAAGCTATTATGAGCTGATGGTTGGATCGTCAGACGCGATACGTGGCTCTGTGCGCACTCGAAGATTAGCTGCGACAGCAAACGATAAACAACTTTTACCGAAGCTCTGTTGGCTCTTATCGTAAAGTGCGGCAGGATGCCCAGGTGCTATTTCAAGAATCGGCTTTGGTAGTTGTTATTGTTTGCTGAAAAGTGACACCGTGTGGAGGAATGCAATAGAAAGCGGTAACTGTAAACCAGCGATTGATATACTCGTCGATGAAACTTGGTAGTTTACAGCCAACTCAAAATTTATTATCAATTTTAAGTTCTTGTATTTTCATGTGAGAGCTGAGATGGTTTCAGTATCGAGTAGACAGCCTCTGGAAGGTGCAAGTCTGGCACATTCATGCATTTCCCTATTATGGGTGCGGGAATGCACTAAATACTTGACGAAAATATCTCCTTCAACGTCCTTATCTCAAATCGCGACATATTTACATTGAACAAAGTATGTAAACTAAAAGATTGTTCTGCTTGGTTAACAGTGAAGTAAATTTAGAACTTGGGATAAATTTCTCCTTTATTTCTTCTCTCAAGAGAATGAACCTGACACTGCATGGGTCTCGTCGAAGCTGGAGAAACTAGTTTAGAGCGTAGTTACGCAAACACGAAGTAAACTCTTCGGTCTGGCTATCAGACAATCGTTGGGCTATCGCTGAGCCAATCATTATGCACAAAGCAATCTACGCAGTCGGTTTTAAGCGCGGGAAAAGGCGAGCGAGCAAATCAGATTTGGTTTTCACTGATTGGTTGAAAATGTGGCTCGATATTTCTAGGCCAATCACAAAGGGTTTTATATATTCTAACAACAAATCGATTAGGGAGTTATTTTCTTGCTTAACAACTAATCAAAAATCTTTCCTTCCTTTTCTCCTTCAAACTAAAGGTTGTATCCTTGCAGACTAAGCATTAGTGGTGTTCAATTGTATGGCCCTTAAAAGATTCGGTTGAAAAGTGTTTTCATTCTTATCATTCTGTAGCATTCTGGTCAAATCGCCACAATGTCCCGATTGCGCGAAAGGCTACCCGTCATTGAGCAGTTTGTCTGGGCGAACGATATCTTTTACCAGGCAAACGGACTCATACTTAAAATGAACGAGTAAAGTGTATAGTGAATCAAATGAACACGACAGAGTTGGAAAATTTAAGCTGAAGGAAGCAGCCAGTTGAATTGGGCATTAATGAGTGGTGTTGAAATCGATACCAATAACCGCAATTCACATCGTTGGTTGTCAGATTGGGACCTGATTCCACCTAACCATTGACCCACGCATACGGACCCAGTCACCCAAACATCATGTGTCATTGTCGTGTTACACAACTATTCGGTGTAAAACCTACAACTAGAATATATACGAATCTACATTTTAATTAATGCCAAAAAACCTCAAAAGGATAAAATTGTATCACTGGGCAATATTCGTACAAGAAGGTTCTTAGGAAAAAATATAGCCGTATAATGCCGATCGCATTTGTTTCCAACCCTTCTTTTTGTCTTTACGTGTGATGATGAAACACTTACAAGCAAAAGCAATTGACGCAAGATTTGCCTTTACGCATTGGGTTAGTGATAAATCATGACACGTTAAATAGTAGAAGTAACTATTTTTAAAACGTATTAAGGAATCGAGTGAATTTACCTTTCTTGGAAGCAAGTGATAGGGACAAAACCGACTTCACTGAATTTCACTGTCGAAATCAAAGGCGGCTATTATAGATGACACTCCGAGGGCTGCGTTCAATATTTTAAAGAATTTAGGGGTCGTCCGATTGGCACAGTTGGAATGAAACTCGGGACATCGCTGATTCAGCTCCACACGATGCCTCAAGCTACCTGCACGTTGTAGCACTGAATTTATAAAATCGGCGAATCTTTGGCTGTGACGTTGGGCCTTTGAACTTCAGCAAGCTCACATTCTGTAGTGATAGTTAAGGAAGACAGGAGCTATTTGAACCAATTGGAGCAATGCACTATCTTTATAAAACAACTGAGGAATATCCCTGCAAGGTCTTTGTACTTTCAAAGCAAAGACGACTGAAAATTGACAGTTTACAAATCAAAATAGTTTATCATAACATATAGTTGGTTAAATGAGTTTTGTCTGCGGGTAAAGATCATTTTTTAAATAACAGTTTTACAATTCAAATGTATGAATGGGAAGTTTTAAGGAAAGCTTTTAAACCACGCCTTTTATTTGAAGCGAGCCTGCTCGTCAGCCTTGCGAAATTAACCGGAAAAATACACTTGTCTCTGATACGGCGCAATGGAACTGACACTGTTAAGTTCAGATTGAAATGAATTCGAACATTTCATTAATCATAATTGCATTGTATTTCGTTTAATAATTATTTTGTAACTTCCTATGAGACTTGTCAAAATCACCCGCGAAGAAATCAAAAAGGTTTGGGTTTAAAAATGTAAAGGAGTTAGGAAATGGCTGACAAACCCCCACATGTTAACAATCCCATCTAAATGTTTATTCCGTTTAGCATGAGAGTAAAATTTCTACGGTATTTTATCGAAGAACAATGGAAAATTATTCTTATTGTGTAAAATTCTCTTTTCAGAAAGCTGTATGCAGACCAAACTTCATACGCCACTTCCCAAAATAAAATATTGTTGGATGATAGAGAGGTGTTAAAAATACTAATGAAAAATCTAAAAGAATTTTTTTATCCATTATTTCATTGAGGTATCAGTATACCCCGAATGATAACCTCGCGTTGTCGCTGCTTCACGGTCACACGTTTCATAAAAACCCCAATGAAGTATATATTTTCTGAAAACTTAGGAATTGTAGATTCCGATTATTAGTTGATTTAAGGCAAGAAATAAAAAGCTTTCCTAAAATAACGATCATTTTCCAAAAGTATGTAGTTTCACAAATTGAGTTCCTTTCCGGTCAGAATTTAACCGGAGAAAGCGAGCGACATAAAATTCCCCGGCACCTTTTTTTGCCACATTATCGGGCAACATTCTTACCTAATTTCAGTGAAAAAGGACGAAAACTCGCTGTAAACGAACTGAAAACGTGCGCCTCATTAGATGCAATTTTAGTTTTGAGAAATATAGCCATTTGTTGACAGCTTCTCAATTAGAGATAATTTAACCTTTTTCGCGGAACTTTTTGCAATTAAAAGAACTCAATGAGATGTACCTGAGAATATCAAAAACTAAAATTTGGCAAAATTACCAATTTTAGGGTATAGTGATACCTTAATTAAAGACGGTGGCCAAAATTTGGAGAACTTTCGCCAAGTAAGAACAGCGCCCCGTAATCCCATTAACATGTAAGCACCCCGCCATGGCACTCACATAAAAGTAATTCAAGATGTTAAGTTGTCATTTTATTATTGTTTCATCTTGCTGAGAAATTTATTACAGCTCACGAATTAAAAAGAAACTCAGTGATTCAGACTAAATGTAGAAATAGGGGGTACAATTCAATATTGAAATAGATTAAGTATCTTTGATGGAAAGCCTTTGATGAAAAAAGCATTTAAAATTCTTGATTGTTCCCAGTTTTCAAAACCAAAAGTTAAGAGTCCCTGGTCTGTGTGCAATTTTATCTTGTTAAGAACTAGTTTTTGAAGACCCTCTACCATTTAAATGTGGTTTTCGTTGTACTTCTGTTTGCGATTTTGCTTGTAAAGGTCGCTCAAATTGCGAATATAGTTGCCAAAATTGTCAGTCATTGTTCCCACGGCCGAGCGAGAAAGAAACATGGGCCTGGCCTTAAGACGACCTTATGGACGGTGCCTACTAATTCAAAGGTATTTTTTGCCCCACTTATGATTATGCAGAAAAGACAGATCTTAACAAGTGTTATTGAAATCCAAAAAGAAAATTGGGGGTAACCACGCATTTTTCAAAGATAATTCATGAACAATATTTGTAAAAAGCTCTAAAATACAAAGCAATGTATGGCGTTCTTTCTCAAATTGAAGATTAATTATCTCTATAGAATGCATGGTTACCCACAATTTTCTCTTTAGATACCAACGTACATACGAAGATCTACTTTCTCCGCAGTTTTTAACCGCGCAAAAATATCCCTGTATTGGTAAGCATCACCAATAGGAAACCCGAGTATCTGAAGATGCGCAGAACGTATGCGCAATAACAATAGTAGGCACCGTCCTTAATCACTGTTTTGCATTCCAATTAGCCGCTTGACCGTACGTAGGACGGTGCTCTAAATTGAAATCTCGAGGTGAATGGCGGAATTTTTTGCAACGAATGAATGATTGTATTTCGGCAAAGATAATCTTTGAAATTAAGGCAATTGAAAGTGCACGATCAGGTGCGCCAGCTTAAGGTCGTAGTACTAGTAAAACTAATAATATGAGATTTTCAATCACTGAGCACGCGCAGTTGAAATGAGGTGGCTCAAACCAGCTTCAGCAATTTGAAGCTGATGATGTCTCATTAGAAGGATTATCTCTAAAACACTGTTGTAAGTAATGACAATCTTGTGGTACCAAATGAAACACCAATAATGCTTAACAAGATGTACTCATTAATGTGACGTACATTATCACCATGGCAACCTAAACACACCTTTTATTTTGACTTTAAACGATTATATCACAAGAAACAAACTCGGTGACCACCAATTTTTATTGCTGGAAAGTAATAAGCAGGCTAAAATAAAACTCTCTGCAAAGTTTACAGTGCGACACGCCTTACCGTGGCCCCCAAACAAAGTTTTTTACAAATTATCCGCCAATCAGGGTGTGCAAAGTTCGTACAGTTGTAAGTTGAACACCGTTGCAGGGGTTGTTGAGTTGACGTATTTACACCTAGTTGTCAAATGTGAAAGTTAATTGGGTGGCCATGGTAAGGACGGTGGCTATTCTATGAATCTGCTCCAGAGAACAAGCTGTTCCAGGAACAAGGCACTGGAATACAAGAACGTGCTGACATTGTGACATTGTTGGTGTGGAACTCTCTGCTATATTCTTCACCCTTACCTTAATTAATAATATCTGAAAACACTATTTACATGCTCATGCTGACCCTCCAAGAAATTTCATGCTAAAAGGGGTTCTTTCTGATCGTTTTGGATGAAATCGTATTCTCAGAACAGAAGAGTCTATAACGCAGAAATGTCGATCTCTCTCATTTGGCTTTGTTCACCATTTTACTATATTGTCTACATTTAGAAAATAGTTACTTCAAATAATGGCCAATCAGATTGGGCCCGAGGACCACAACGCCTCTGATTGGTCTGCAACTAAATTTTGCTGGTGCCAAATCTTGCTGGGATCGGGCTTGAAACACAATGTCACCAATTATTTTTTTTCTGGTAAAAAAAATGTTGCAATAGCCCTTCCATAAAAATAGATAATACCATAAAGTGGTAGGTTTTTCGAAATGAAATCTTGTTAGGGTAAGTCACCTACTTCCTTTTCCTTGTTCAGTGTCATCTACTGAATGACTAGAGAGACTGACTGAATGATTAAAGGACAGAAACTAGATTATCTTTGTTTTGACCACTTATTTGCTTCCTTGAGCATGTCTTCGTGATAAAGAGCAAACTTAAAAGGTTAGTGGTTTTTCTTTTCTGATGGGGTGACGGTTACAGAAAAAAAAACATTCTAAATAAAGATGCAAACATATGACGTCCTTGTCGCATTTGAGAGGTCATGTTAAACCGTCATCAAATTTAGATCAACGCCGCTTAAAACAGAAAATAATTCATTTATTTTTGAACAGAAAAATGCAGTGCTTTTTCAGAACCATGCCCGAAAATGCCTCTTTAAGCTTTGCTGACTGCGCGTAGCATTTCACATGTGTACAAATAGCATGTTTGAAACTTTCAAGAATCTGTCTTCCCATTTTAACAACATAAATCACGCATGCGTAAAATCAACTTGCAATCAACATGATAACATGGACCTTAAAGGGAATTGCTTCACGCAGTATTGCCCATTTTAAGTTCGATTTAATCCTTAAGCGGCCTCTCTTGTTTAGCCCATTGCGGGTCATGTGAAGAAAGACCTTTGATAGAGGTAGCCTCTGACGTCGTAGTAATGGTCTTCGCAAAGAACTGCATTGAAATGGAGATAAAACCTGTCCCCAACACAGAATCGATAGCGGCAGACTTGACAAGCAAAGCAGTCGAGATGATAAATATGCTCACGAGCTCGCATCACCATATCCAGTGGTAAAATGGTTTTTAAACACTGAGAGCAAATCCCTTTTGCGCCAAATAACCTGTGAAATAAATTACAAACTCTTTAGTGTTTAGAAAAATAAGTAAACCAATACAAAGATGCCGCTGCTACCCATGCACTCAATTGGGGACTGAATTACGAAGGGCACAGATCAACGAAATGGTTCCAAAGCATATATAAGACGCCTCTAGCAGCCGCTACACCTCCCATTTAAGATCTCGGAGCACAGCACCACAGCAAGAAGTAGTTAGCTGCCGTGCGAGTCGATTTTGTGTCTAGCTCATCGACTGAACTAGGTGAGGTCCGATGAAGCTTCGGCATGAGACAGTGAAGCTGATAGACAACAGAGGGAGGAAGAGGACTTCTTTTCCAGCTTTTCCTCTTTCATGTTAAATAAGATTCATGCTCGATCCAGATGAAACTAAAAAGAAAATATTTTCAGGAAAAAATTGAATTCAATTTCCCCATGAACCGTTATGTACACCAACATGGCCTGTTTGCTGCCAGGACGTTAAAACTGAAAGATCTGTTGCTGAAAGTGGAAAGAACCATTTCTCAAAGCTGACTCGGAAGACATAACATGGTCCAGCCAAAGTAGAACTGTGAATAAGAAATCATGTGGTTAATGACATGTAATGATGTAAATTTTTGCCATGATCGAGGATGCAGTCGACGGTTACTGATCTTGTGTTTCTTTGTTCTTTTTTCGGAGAAAACGCAAGGGGCTGCATCTTTCTATATCCCAACTGTTGACGGAGGGGAAACGAAATGTAAACCACGAGTAAACGACAACGAAGTGGACAATATGGTAGCAAGAGGGGTTCAATTCCAC
Organism: Montipora foliosa; assembly: GCF_036669935.1. Classification (NCBI taxonomy): domain Eukaryota; kingdom Metazoa; phylum Cnidaria; class Anthozoa; order Scleractinia; family Acroporidae; genus Montipora; species Montipora foliosa. Next base: position 14,489,153 of record NC_090872.1, read on the forward strand.
TATTCACCTGACCCCAGTTGTTAAAAAGATGTCGGGATAACGCGCGCTATCCACCGGGGATAAATCACTATCCATTGGCTAGCGTAATTAGTTTCGATATGACTTATCCACTGAATGGTGATTTATCCAGTGGATAGCGCTGTCCATCGTGAACAACTGGGGCCCGGTAATTTTTGCACTCAATACCTGTTTATATTGAATTCAATCGGCTTCTCCAAAAAATGCCATAATGTTTACTGGGGTAATCAGTCACACGCGCCCCTCAATGACATTTTTTCATCTAAAATTTAGGTGGACGTCAATCAAATGTTTCCATGACAATAAGCCTGTTCTCTTGGTGGCAGTTGAATTCGTCATGGAAACATTTGATAGACCTAATCGGCTAACTCAATGTTGTACCCAATTCAAATCTCACGGGACTAAGATTCTTTGTGTGTTGTATTTGCATGATAATGTAGCATTCATATTTAAATGATATGGAAATACCTGGAACAAAACGTTTTATTCCCAAAGGGTTTGAATTGGGTACAACATTGAGTTAGCCGATAAGGTCTATTGACGTCCACCTAAATTTTACTTTCGAAATGTGAAAAATGTCGTTGAGGGACGCGTGTGACTGATAATCGCTGCAACATTTGGTGTACTATCCCCGCAAAAAATCATCATTTTTTTCATATTAAAGTTTAACACTCATCTTCCAACTTATGGAACCAACATTTGAGTTAAGCACTCAACATTAAACTTTTTAATTCCAGTGTTCTCCGGGATGGGTGGGTGGTATCAATGTCTTGAGATGAATGTTAAACTTCTTAACATCATGTCGAAAAGTTGTCCTGTAATTTATAAATAACAGATTGAAGTACCTTTGCGATTTATAAATCGCACGATAATAATAATAATAATAATAATAATAATAATAATAATAATAATAATAATAATAATAATAATAACAACAATAATAAAAACAATAATAATAATAATAATAATAATGATAATATTTAATATTCTTAGGCGCTAATTAACATGTGAATATGATCAAATGCGCCTTACAAAAAAAAAGTAAAACGATTAAAAAACAAGTTAAAAAAGTCAAAAATAGTATTTACAATTCTGGATATAATAAAAAGACTAAAAAATATAACAAGCTTTTCATAGGGTAAGCTACTCTAAACAAAAATGTCTTTAATTTAGACTTAAAACGTTCAGTCAAAATTGTCTTCCTCCTGTATTTCACTCGGTATTTTGTTCCAAAGTGATGGTGCAGCAGCTGTGAAAGCCCTGTCACCGAGTGTATGCCGATGCACAACTTTGCCATTTATAAATCTCAAGATTGCGAACTTTGCGATTTATAAATCGCAAAGTTGGTAACCTTGCGATTTATAAATTGCGACGTTCGTAATGCTGGGATTTATAAATTGCGCCCAAATTGCAATTTGAAAATCGCACATTTGCGATTTATAACTCACTGCGATTTATAAATCGCGTGCGTTTTATACATCACAAAGTGCGATTTAATACTAGTATAACCGCAAACTTATGAAATTCATGCCTGCGGGCTCGTGGTCCATTGTTTTGGTTTTTTGGTGCACAGACGGTACTTGACAAGACTGATCTCCTCAGCCGTCTCAGGAACAATTTCGGAGACATTAAGTGCTCAGGCAGGAATCATCATAGAAAAGTGAGGTAAGGAGAGGTTTTATTTTTTTTCATCACTATTATTCTCCTTTCAATAGTTCGTTTTTCAACTCCCAACATAGTTTCTCTGCGGTTATTTCAAACGATGGTCTTCCTCGAGCGCCAGATTGATTTGACTGGGCATGATAACCTTAGTCAACTTGTGCGTTGGAACTGTGATTCGCTTCGATCTCTGTAAGGGCCTCATACCCAGTGCTCACGGTTGTGAAACTAAATATTTTAAGCAAGAGCCGATACAACGTAGATTTGATTTTAGTGGTGTACTATATTTCGGCTGGCCAAACCAGCCTTCTTCAGGTACAATGAGATTTTATATTGAATTGCTTCTATGTACATATATATATATAGTAAATGGATGTTGACGTAATACTGGAAAAAATGTGATAAAACATGGTAACTGCCATGTTTTATCACATTTTTTCCAGTATTACGTCAACATCCATTTACTATATATATATATGTACATAGAAGCAATTCAATATAAACTCTCATTGTACCTGAAGAAGGCTGGTTTGGCCAGCCGAAATATAGTACACCACTAAAATCAAATCTACGTTGTATCGGCTCTTGCTTAAAATATTTAGTTTCTCAACTTGAAATAACGCCGATCAGATCAAGCCACTGATCCAACGTACACGGACAGGAAAATTGTCCACGGTTGCTTGCTTCAAAACTCACGGTAGTGACGATGTCATCAAATACATGGAGTTTGCCAGCATCCTTAATGTATAGTTTTATCTTTGAACTACTGATCCCATGCCGTTGGAATTTTCCAATCTTTCAATCCTGGAAGTAAGGTCATTTATAGCGCACATGACACACAACATTGTACAAAGCCGTCATTATCCCGATCTTCGGACTTGATCCAGGCCCTTTCGAGAGAAGGCTACGTCACGCTTGACATTCGATATCTTTGTGGCGGAAATCGCACGCCCTTTGCAATACGAAGTCAACTTTTCGCAACGATGTTGTATTCAGATAATCCCGTGACGAAGTGGGCTAGACGAACTGGATATTTCGCGACAACGTTAAATGAGAAGAGTCTAACATTTTGACAACCGTGTTCATTTCAAAACATGAAATCGTGAATATTTTCCTTGCAAGTTCGTGTTCTTGTTTCGGCATGGCGTTTCAATTTTACAAATTGAAACCTGAGAAGGTTCGACTTGGTGTTTAACTTTAACATTCATCTCGAGACATTGATACTACCAATCCCGGAGAACACTGGCATTAAAAAGTTTGATGTTGAGTGCTTAACTCAAATGTTGGTTCCATAAGTTGGAAGAAGAGTGTTAAACTTTAATATGAAAAACTAATTTTGATTTTTGGCGGGGATGGGGCACCATAGTATGTAAAACTCATACAATTTCCATATCGCCGGGGTGTCTGCATTAAATTTGTTCTCTTGATTTGCACGCCTCCATGGTCAATTGCACTTGATATCTACCCAAATATTGCCACAATGCCACAATCGAAGCAGTTAGAATTTCTTCAGTCAAAGGTTTTTGGTGCACGGCGCTCGCGTCGTTTCCAGGCTGGAACGCGATTAGCGAACCAGGTGGAGCCCGAGACCCTATTAGGAGTTGGAATCGTCCTTTCAAAAAACGTTTTTTGACAAAATAATGAAATTACATCAAATTCTATCTGTCTCCAGCAGTATGTCAATATTTTGGCAAAGATGCTGCGCTGTTGATAAGACTTTAAATTGTGGTTTAACAAGCTTTGAAGTTTACTTTGTCGCTCTTTCACGTGATTCGGTTCGTAAACACATTTACTTAATGTAATAAGAAAGGGAGATTTTCTGCAATTTTGGAATTCTGAAAACTAGTTATTAGAATATTGAGGTTTTCGTGACAATACAAAAATCTCCTTTTGTTTTGATTTGTAAACGGCACATTGCCCTATTGTAGTTTTATGAATGTCAATTCAATTTTCAAAAGACTTATTTTTCTGTATCGTGACTTTTGCTTCATTCTAATGTAAAAAAAACTCTTACAATAAAGCTATTAATCCATTTAAGAGAATATTCCGTGATCTTGGGTCTTAAACTTCGAGAGCTTCCTACGTAAACTTAAATCTGGCTCTTGTATATCTCCCTTGGCATTAAAGAACGAAAACAATAAATTATTCATAATGCTTCAACTCCCTTCAAAACAAGCATTCACATGAACACTAATTTGAAATCTCACGAGCCATCAAATTTGAGAAAATAAAGTATCTGCTTCTAGCTTTCTAACATAAAAGGAATGAATCGAAAAGCTTATATTAGATTTCATTTATTCGAAGGCTTTAATTTGCGCGTATTTCATTTTAGTAATTGAGTATTCAATTGTAAGGACAAAAGGTTTGTCTAGACTCAACTTGCTAATTCCATTTTCCTTCTTCGAGAGCTGTTTTCCGCGCCAAGAAAGCTTTTAATCTTGTAATTATGTATCGAAAAAATTGAACAACTAGATTTCCACAGGCTGGTAGCACGGAAGCAGATTTCAGCTTCCTTTACAATACTTCGCACGCGAATATAAGCCTTGATAAAAGGTTCCGAACACTAAATGTAAACAAAATTAATATCTTACGTCGCAAGCATAACAAAAATCCTTAAAAACTAACGGAGCGAATTAGTTATTTCCTAGACTTTTCTCTTTCTTCTTTGCAGCTCCGATGGCACTTAAATCAACAGTTAATGTTAAAATAAATGTTTACAGTCCACCGCGTATTCCCCTTTATACGGCAGCACGTGTCAAACTACTTACAGCACGAACGGAGTGCCAAATTGATTTTTACGGTTAGTTAAGCCGGATTTAAGAAGTACTGCACCAGACAAAGCGTTGCTTCTTTGTGAAAGAAAGACATCTTACCTTATATAGTCCCTTTTGCACAGCATCAGGTCCCGTTTGAAGTAAAATTTAAGGCTTAAGTCTGTCAGCTGTGTACTGCAATATGAACACTTCAGGCATTCCTCGTGCCAAAACTGATCCAGCGCTCGCAGCAAAAACTTCCCTTGGATTTTTTCACCACATTGCGCACAGGTCTTAAATTTCGTTGTCGTTTCTTCATCACCCTGTTTGTGGTTGTTTCCTTCCTTGTCTTTGTCGCCTATGATTAAAGAACCGTTCATTAGCGCATAACATCCTGTTCAATGAACACGCGTTCGCGCGTGGGTTCAATGGCACGCGTTCGCGTGGGGGTCCTCGTCTTAGTGTAACATCTTAACAGGATCGCTCGATCAAGTCACGCCTTTCAGGTGAGCAATGATAAGCAACTGAACATTGTCAAACTTTCCCAGGTTAAATTTGCTTGTACTTTCATTTTTTTCCCCTAAATTTGTTTTCTCGACTTTCACCTCTCACGAAAAATATCTTGCGCAATAGCTAAAACATATAACAGGATTTCATATGGTCCGACCACGGCTGATTCCTCAGTGCGGATGTGCCAAACTGTGTGCCCAGCCTGTCCCGTTTAAAAAAAAAAAAAATTTTGGCCGTTAATTAAATTTATGTAGAGGAACGTAAACGCATGTTGAAACGGAAAAAAAAAGACATGCAGTAGGCAATTGCTACTAAAATCGGCAAAGCCATCTAACGGCCTTCGTCAAACATTTAGGGAAATGACAAAGCTCCTAAAACGAACTAAAATATGCCGTGATATCCAAAGGTTAGTTCACTTACCCATCTTCAATCTGTGTAAAGCTGTGTACGTCCTATTCTGTGATATGCACTTTTAGAGACCTTGTCATATGCCACTCCAAAGCAGCCAGAGATGCTGATTTTACGTAAGAGGTTAAAATTGCTTTGGCAGATCAAGGATCGTGTTTCTCAATCCAAATCCTCTGAGCTTCAATGATTTTAACAATGCACTCGTCTCAAGTTGTCTGGAAAATAACTTGCAACCGCAATTAATTATTTGAGCTAACCGTCATATGCTTTACACATTGCAAGTTAAACTTGATCTACCACAAATGATACCCCAGTACTGTACTTATACAATACCCATAAATTTAGTCATTTTAATTGTCATTCAAATTGGCCTAACAGGAAACATTTCATCCAATTCAAAGCAAATATGGCAGTTTTAACCAAAAGAAACATAATCCAGCTTTAATGGAGGGGCAATTTTTTTCCGGTCAAGGGCAGCAATCTGACACACAAGAAAGTCAAGAGTAAATGAAGCCGGTAATGGAGTTGTCAGAGTATCAGATACAAATTAAGTAGAAAGATACAACTTGTCTCTATTGTCTTAATTTCGCTGTTAGTTCAATTAATATTGAACAGCATTCATTGATGGATCTCAGGGACCTTTTAACATTCCAAGCAAGCGTTTTTTTTTTCTTTTTGGTTTTTTTAAGGCTCACATTCATCGCCGGATACGAACGCAGGTGTGTGAGTTTTGAAAAGAGTCAACAATATTATCTTGAAAACGATACGTAAATGGTACACTTTTTTATAAGAACTTTCAGGCTGAGATTAAACCCAAATTTAAGAATAATGAACTAAGTGCATACCCAGTTAATAACATCTTTATTTTGCTCATCTGCTTGTTTTGGTCTTTTTGAGTAGTCAGTACACTAGTAAATGAAAGCGTAGTCCGGGAAACGTAAAGCTGTAGTCTGAGAGGACAATTAACTAAAATATTTAGGGACGTTTCAGTTTAACGTTAACAATGTGGTTTTCTCCGCATAATATACTGAACAATAAGTCAGTTTGTAGTCGAACTTACTATCACACAATTTAAAGGACATTTTAACTAAGAACGTTTTCAGGCTCAAAGCGCAAAAAATAAGAACTTTCATCCTCAGGCCCAAAATTAGACGCTCTTATAAAAAAAAGAGTGTATTAGGATTCAAAATTCTCTTAGATATAAAAGTATCGCATTTTTTTGGTTTGGGGTGATCCTTCGGATACACGTGGGATACTTGTACATGGTGATGGCTTAATCCCTATTCTTTCCCTCTTTCGTCAAGTTCCATAAAAAGACATCAGTTATACATGTAAATCCCATTGCTATAAATGCTCGTTGCGGTTACACAAAACAAATTTTCTGAGGTAAGGCTTATCGAGCTAAAATTACGTCTCTGATTCTACCTCAGAAAAATTTACCCAAGGTGAAATATTTACAGTTAAGCGACCAAGATTTAAAAAAAAATTCACCACTCAAAATCACAGCTGCAGGGTGAAGGGGTCATTTCCTCCCCTTTCTAAATCCAGAGAAAGCGAGATTGACCGCGAGATTATTACATTTGTCGCGTACTGCATGATCAGGAAGTCGTCGATATTTCCAGTTAAAGGAGCGGCGACTGGTTAATCAGGATAGTTTCCACTCAACAAAGAAAGAGAGATATCTCTCGTCTCAATCTTGACTCCTGCCAGAAAATCACTATAGGTGTAAAATTTAAATTGCCCTGATATGTGTGACCTTGACTCAGGTGATACGTTTTTTCTTTTTTCGCGTAATACAATTCCCTAAGAAGAAACCACTCAGATTATTTCCATCAAATTGGACTGGCCGTCTACTACAATCGTCTGCCCTTTGCTTCTAGTTGCTTAAGAAATGGACTAAATTATAACCTATTTCATGAAGCCAAGGTTGTTGTCAATAATTCAATAGGTATGTAGCCTGTCTGTCCTTTCACTTTATAATTTATCTGCCCTGCACTTTCTGTTTTCACGAAGGTTTTGGTGGGGTCCCCTCCCTTGATTCAGTTTCCTGACTGATGCGCATGCGTTAGATCTTTTACCGTGCATATTCTTGTTTAGCGGGCAGTACGTGATGCAAGAACAAACTAAAGTTTATCTCGGACCACGGTTTACACTGTCAGTCGGGTGCTGCAGCTATCTCAGGTATTACAAAGACCAGAGCCACCACAGCCTTATTTCATCTCGTACTACACGCTTTACGGCAACTGCGGTCAATAAAGGGACGTTGGTCAGCAGCACACATCCTTGTCGTCACAACGATCCGTAAAAATACGTGTGGTCTGAAACATGACATACTTGTTTAAACACTGATTACTAAACCCATCAAACCCTCTAAAAGAAATTTTGTCGAAGCAAGAATCTGAAAACTGGCCATTACCTTTTATTTTAACGTTTTCTTGGAGGAAAGATAAGGCTGTTCAGAAAACTCGTTATCCATTCTATTACATCATCTCCGATTCTAACCCAAGGAATGGAATTATGGTTTTCACTGCAAGGTCATACATCACTTTCTGAAAGTGAATGCAGGTCAACAACAACAAAAAAAACGAATTTCCGGGCTTGGTATCTTTGACACGTAGGCTTCAGATCCTATAGCATTTGGCATGGAATCTCCTCAGTTCAGTTTAAATTCGGCACATTCTGTGGGTTGTGATATGTACGTATTTAGGGTCTTCATCCTCCACGTTTTGCAAAAATATTGCCGTATATAAGCTTTTTCACGAATTGGTCTTTTTTTCAGTTTACTTTAAAGTTCGCTTTTAATCCTTCACAAAAATTTAACAAAATTAAACTTACAGACGAGTAACCAAGACACATCGGCCTGTTCTTGACAATAATATCACACACTGCTGTCCCTCGCAAAAGTCTTCCGAAGGTTGAAATGCAAAACAGTTCCGTTCTAAGGTTGAACATAGGACCCATGCCCCTTACTAGCTCGGTCGTGAGACAAGTGATTGTCATGAAATTTTAATCAACTTTACGTTACATGTGCGGTTCATCAATAATGGAATCCCTACAAGAAAACGCCACGCATTTTCTTTCTGTTGCATAAAGGGTTTTGATGCTAGCGACATATTCATAAAATCAGAAAGATATTTCAAGCGTACACTTTGACGGGTAGCACTCCGTGGCTCGTCAGTGTCACATGTAACAAGAAGGCAGTTGATTGAAGAAACTGGTGACGTCATAGTAATCAGCCTCGCAGAGAACTATGTTGAAGTGAAGAAAAAACTTGTCGCCAACGCAGAATCTGTAATGGCAGACTTGACAAGCAAAGCAGTCGAGATGATATATGTGTTCACGAGCCCGCATCACCATTTCCAGCGGCGGTATGGCTTTCATGCACTGCGAACAAACCCCTGTAGGACCAAACAGTCTGCAAAAAACCGCAACAAAAAATTAGGAGGAAGTTATTTTGCAACCAGCTATTGTCTTAACATGAAAATGCCTTTCGAATAACCATACCATTTTTTTTTTTCAATCAGTATATGATGATGCACTTGATCATTTGAGCCAAATAAGACAACTGAAATACATAAATCCCGTGGGAAGTACCTTTTCATAAAGGTTCGTGCCAAATGGCCAGGTCGCATTAGGCTATAAAAAATTCTACAAAGTGTTCAAAAATTCTGTGTTTCTGGCATCTACAATACAATTTTGGCGGAGCTTGTTTGACAAAAACTTGTAAGGTTCTCAGGCTACAGTTGATGTCTGCACTCGTCCAAGCTTTGCGGTTGACAATTTTTGTCAAAACAACAAAAAAACCTCCAAGGCAACCTGGCCCAGGTTTGGCACCCCTCTCCCCTCCCTGCCTATATCCTGAACCTCAACATCACTGGTGTGTGGAAATACAGATAAATCATATTCCTCTTTCCCTACCCCTAAAGTCAACCCCAAGCTAAAAACAAAATCCTTTTCACCTCTTACCCTATCGTTGTAATAGTTAATTGACGTTTAATTAAACCCCTAACTTAAAGCATTCTCAAAATGACATCAGTTCACATGAAATATGTGCTGTCTCCAAGTACACCGTAATCTATTAAGATATACAACGATCAGAATATAGCTCCAGTTCAACAAGAAAGAGAAACTTTTTATCTTAGCATTGATCAAACATTTATTGGTCACAGCACCTTTTAGTTATTGTTTTGCGTATTTATAGATCGTTTTCACTGTCACGCAATAAAAAAAAAAAATCGAAAACCATCCAGTGGAAAAAGTCAAGACTTCGTGATGTTGTAGAAGATAAATGAAGAAGACACTTCTCCAAGTTTTAGGCCCGTGCGTTTCCCCAAACTTCAGATATTCGTCGAAATGTTTCGCAGAAATTTACAGAGCGCAGTATGAAAACGCCATGTTGGTGCACATCTGTGGTGCACCAATATGGCGGCCGGAAAATAGTGTCAACATCTGTTACTTACTTTGGCTATCTAGGCGAGTGATCATCTGTACTGAACAGACAGCTATTTACTTAAGAACCTTTCCTAATGCTTTAAATTCTAAAAAGGCCCAAAACCATGAGATAAATATATATTTCTCAATAAACTTGATCGTCGCCTCGTGTCACGCACCGCTATAACTCAGAAATTCAAAATGCTCTGGTTTCCAAACGAAGCACGCTATTGAGCTTTAAAATTGCAAATGGATACAAATTTACCGCCTCTTATGCCTGATGAGGACAAAAACTTTCGTGGCTCTTTAGTTTTCGATTTTAGAAAATGATGACGTCACGTGAAAACGATCTATATAAGGGCTTAAAAACTTGGGTTTTTTCGCTCCTTGCCTCTTTAGTCTTGTAAAGGGTGTTAGTTAAGATGCATGATTGATAAGCTTATATTTCAGCATTTCCTTTTCAACGATTTCCATGTTCAGTCAAAATTGATTTCGGTCGTGAAAATGGAAGTCAGAACACAGATGTCGAGGTCATCTTTGAAAGAGTAGTTCTCGGGTTTTCTTCGGAAATAAATTGACTCAAATAGTCAAACAGTCAAATAAGATCATAGTTAATGGATAAGATGTTTGTAATGAGCCATGCATTTGAGCCATCGAAATAATTGCTGATATTCGCGGAATCGTTCGCCTATAGCAGTCACTATATAGCCCTTTTTCTTTTGTTTCGTTATGTTTGCCGATAATGCGATGTTTAAGTGGTTTTCCGACACGTTGAAATCACTGTTTGCCGCCATTTTTTGATGGACGAAAAAATAAATCACTCATTAGCTACTTTCGTGCGTCCTCTAGCATTTGCGCATAACACAAGTGCCACCTGTCTATGAATAGATTGGTCGCGATCCAACTGAATATCATAATGGTTAATGCAACCTTTATTCCAGCGATTGATATTCTTGTTTTTTTGCCTTACTTAAGGAACCTGAATAGTTATACATTGTTTCAGTTATTGCTTCCTTTCTTTTGTTCCTTTGAACATTCCTCTGGATCACGAAACGTCGTAAGGCCAATGCTCCAGTTCAAAGACCTTGTCAAGAGGGACCTCAGACAACTGCAATTTGGCGACGCCTGGAAAGCACGTGCATTGGACGGGCAACGTTGGCTCGCTCTACTTCATGAGGGTGCATGCCCTTGTCCTCGACAGCGACCTCTCGGAGGCAACGTCCCCGAGGCAGTGTGGCCCGGTGGTTAGGGGGCTTGCCCTCAGGTCCAGAGATCCCGGGCTCAAGACCGGCTCTGACCACTCGTTGAAGTTGTTCCTGGTAGCCGTCTCTGATCAGTTCAACTTCCCAGCTGCTCTTGTAAATAGCCAACTGGTTTGCCTCCGGCCAGTTGAGATTCTTAACAGCTGTTGTTGTTCTGTTCCGTCGTTTCGTTAACTGTGTTTCATTGGCCCTGAAAAGCCCCTATGGGGAGCAGTAAATTAAGTATGTATGTCTCCTCGAGCAATCATCTTCTCCCGTAGAGGTTCTGCCATTATTTGGCGTTCTTGTCCCGACTCCAACTTGAAATGACCAAATTTGAGTTCACTTGGGGGGAAATTAGAAACTTTATTGTCGGGTGCGCGCGACGTCCACATATAAACTTCAAATTTGCACCTATTTAATGCCGTTGTCGGGAAGATGACTGCAAAAAATGCATCAAATGTGAAGCGCACGCGCAGTACGGCGCAGTGGTGAGGGCGCTTGCCTCGAGATACGGGGATCAGTAATTTGTTCCTGGTAGTCCCTGGTGCAACGTCTCAGCTGCACTTGTAAATAGCCGACTAGCTTGACCCCGCCCAGTTGGGATTCTTAACATTTGATGTTCTTTATTATGTTCTGTCGCTTGTTAATTGTGTTTCATTGGCCCTGAAAAGCCCCTATGGGGAGTGGTCAAGTAAGTATGTATTGTATTGTATTGCATTCTTTACAGCGATTTCTTGCTAACATTTTCGTTCTCGTCGAGGTCTTCGTTCCCGCTTTAACTCCATATTAGGAGACTTCTACAATTTAAGACTTTTAACTGCGGAAAGGAGCATTTTAAGATTTTATAGAACATGGAGGTTATCATTGAACATTACTTATAACCAGCAGAGAAAAGAAAGCCTTAAAAATTCAAGATTGAAGAGGATTTTAAGCCATGATCACTGCGATATCGGTTCAGTGCTATGGCCAACTGGGAGTTTGTCAAGATGCTAACATAAGGGTGAGTCTGGAAGCCTGCGGAAAAAGAACTTTCCCATGTTGGGATTTTTAGATTAAACCATTATGCAAGTTACTTTATAAGCAATAACGAAAAACCTGAATAGACCTGAATAAGCTCGCTCTTGCTTGAGCCGCTACTTCATGTCATACTATAATCTGATTTTTTGGCTCATTTTTAATTACATCAAAGGGTTTCAATTATCGTGCACTTTCCAATGGAAGAAGACACTTGAAACATGACTTAACGGTCATGATAACTGACTCAACAGTCATGTTAACGTGCAGATAAGCATGTGTGTTGTAAAAGCAAGGTCAAGGTTATGGAAAATCTCTGCAATGCTTCATAGCTTCTGAATCGTTTATTTTCGTTAGTCAGAAAGAGAAGTTTATCAATACTCGGGAAATTATCACTTCTTACTTAAATCAACACTGAATGGGTGGTCTTAGCCATTTTCACTCCGGTGTTTTCTTGGGAAACTTTCAGGTGAAGTGTTATTTGAGTGATTGAGATAAGTATGTCAGATTCATTTTTAAATTTTTTTCGCAATTCATTTGTAATATTGAAGACCTTGGCCTTCAAACGCTTAAAAAGAAATTTACTAACAGCTTCTTCTCGTGTGAATTTTCGCTCATGTGTTTTCTTCCAAAAGGCGTTCGAGTATAAAGTGTGATTTGAATGAGTATTATAAGTATGTCAGATTCATTTCCCCAGCGATTCATTCGGAATATTGAAGACCTTGGCCCTGAAAGTCTTTAAACGGCTCAAGAATAAATTTATGATCAGATTCTTCCTATGCTCAAGAAAAATAACCTTGCGAAAATGAGGTTCGTAATTGTTATACTTTTCTTAACTTCGTTGCAAGAAATATGGAGGTGCACTTGCATAAATTTGCGAGACTATAGGAACACTTTAATGAAACAACTGAAATTCCCATAACATTCAAGGAATTTGAATGACGCATCATTACCAATTTTTGAGTGATTCATGTTATAAATGAGATCTTTTCTCGTGGTGGCAATTTTATGCTTCAAGCCGCAACACAGTGAATTTTCTAAGAGAGTCCCATAACTGTTCATGCTCCTTCTGCACCTCGCGCTCCCCCTTCGAAGCAATACGGAAAGCAAAACTAGACGAAAACGAAGAAATTTAAGTGATAAAGGCGATGCCAATGGTAGTGGCATCCTCGTCTCGAAGAGGCGATGGTTAGCACTGGGGATTTGGGCAGGATCTTGTATGACTGTGTAGCCCGATCCTGGAGTGGCAGTCTTTGCAGGTGGCGCAGACGTGCCTTGTGGAATCGCGCGCAGAGGTTGCGCGTTCTTTCCTCGCGGCTCTCTTGCATGTAGCTTGTGAGTATTAGCCTGCGGAACAAACTGGCTGCTGGGTATAGTAGTGAGATTTACACCCCTCTGTAGCGCTTTCAAATAATACTTGGGTGGCTGTAATTGTAGGTAATTTGGTTCCTGCTTTGAACTTCACACCACGACAAAACGTTTTATTTTTGATTGTCATGTAAGGCTACATTTTCTACAATTTTCTTTTGCGCTGTATAATTGAAAAAAGTATTGGAAAGTTTGGGAGGGGTCACACTAGGCTACAAAAAAATTGTCGCAAACTTAACTTCCACTTTCCGGAAAACAAAGGAGCAAACCCAATTTTTTGTTCGGTATCCTGACAAAAAAAAAAAAAAAACAGCATTCCCGGAGCCAAGACACCCGCTCCTCCGTAGTTTTGTAGAGTTTGACAAACATTTGTAAGGATCTCGGGCTTCTGTGGCGCTTGCCCAGACTTTGCGGTTGGCCTTTTTTTTTCTTGCAAAGCAAAGATAAAATCCGATAGATCGACCGGACCCTTTATTCGTGACTGTTTCTATGATTTCAGGGAAAAGTATTTGTTATTTAATTTTGATGGAGCTTAAGAAGACCCACCTGATATAGTCACGTTTGCAAAGGATCAAATCTCCCTTCAAGTAAAACTTGAAACTCAACTCGGCCAGCTGAGTACTGCAATAGGAACATTTTAAACACTCTTCGTGCCAATACCGATCCAGCGCTTTCAGCAAGAATTTCCCTTCGATGCCTTTGCGGCACTGAGCACAGATCTTCTGTTCTCTTGTTGTATTTGGCTCCTCCTCTTTTTTATCAGCTTTGTCAGTGTCTTCTGTAATTAAAGGATTGTTTTTAGAGTGGCCCTTTAAGTGAGTTCCACGAAACAAAAATGCCAAAGTAATTACTTGAAAGTTGATTCTTGTCATTTTAAAATACGCAATATTAAAAGAGAATCTTTTTATCAGAGTTGGGGCCATTTCTTTTGTTTCCAGTTCCTTATCGACCAGATTGTTATCAGAAAGTAACCCCTAAGGGTTGAAACGTGTAACGGCCCCTTGTGTGCTGGGAAACAAGCTTCTGAATATTCAATTTGCTAAGTACCATATTTGGAACAACAAGAGCGAGGGGTTTCCAAATATGGTACTTAGCACTGAAACATTCAACCAATCAGTTCGCACTGAATATTCGGAAGCTGTGAACGCGCGTTACACGTTTCAACCCTTATGGGTTTCTGTTGTTATATATTCCAATTCTAAATGGCCAGCTATGGTTCTGCCCAGCAACAAAACAAATGACCTCACGTAAAGCTAAGTGATTCTCTCAGCTTATCAGATAGGGATTATGGACCATTTCCAATTTTTTTTTCGAAGAACTCCATTTAATTGTATAAATTCTCTTTCTGTATGCACCTATCAATGTTAAGCCCCAGGGAGGGGGGGTCGGGATAACCACGGGAGTTTGATCGTGAGGTCTGTCCCCAGGGTAGGGATTTTGATCGTATGTGACGTCCACAGGCTAGCGATTTTGATCGTACAAAGGACATTTTACCACCTTCACTTGACATTTTGACCAATTATTTTGTCCCAGGGGTGGGGCATTTGAATTATTTTAAATGAAAATGTCAAAATCCCCACCCCATGCCCCCCCCCCCCCCCATCCGTGGGGCTTAACATTCATAGGTGCATTACCACAACCTTAACTTCCCCAGTCACCGTTCTTTAAAACATTCACTCTATTTTGTTCAAATTCCTATGATTCACATTTTCTAATATCTCGCAAAAAGGGCACTTTGCAATTCTAAAATTCCAGACAGGCCTAAGTAAATTACCGACGGCTTCCTGATTTTGCAACCACTACAGTAAATTTCCATGTTAAATTGTTGATGGGCTCCTGATTGTTGTGAAAACTAAGAATTTTTCATCGAAGAGTACCGGGGATAGAATTGTTGGGGATGGTTGCAGATTACGATGGGCATCACTTCCAAATGGTTAAACTTGGTAAAAATGAATAGAAAAATAATATAAAGGATCTTGAAAGGATGAAGGAGCATCGCATTGTCACGCTCAGCTAGCGTTACTCAATAAGGACAAATAAATTTTCTTCATACCCGAATCTCGACACCAAAGATTACATTTCCATATCAACAGTTCTATAAAAATAATCGTTTTCAGCGAAAAATGGCACGGACAAGAATTAAAACATTGAAAGTAAATTCTCGAAACTGTCATTGTCTTATTATAAATTCGCCCAAAAATCATTCAGGACGAATCTTGGCAAAAGCAATTTTTTTGTTCTTTTACCTTAGGCCAGTTCAGCTTTTCACGCACAAGAAAAAGTATCTTAGTTATGATTTATTGTCTAATTTTGACTTAAAAGCAAGACCAGCCCTTGTGACAGCGCCCCATTCGCTAATTAGCTTTCTGGAAAGTTTCGTTGGCCACGTCATTGTTTAAAAAAAGAAGGGAAAAAGTCCTTAATGGTTTAATGGCACACGATTTAATAATCAAGTGCGTTTTTGCTTACCCATGGATCTAGCAGCTCCGTAGTCGTCGATAAATTCTTCTCGTGACTTGTGAAGCGTCCTCACTCCATCATCGCAACTTGACCCTTGAATCCGAGTTGCGGCCAACCTTCTTAAATCACCTTGAACTTGTATTGACTGATAAACTCAGCTCGTGTTTCTTCAAACAAAATATTTTACATTTCAATGAAGCAAGTGCTTAGATCCACAAACAACAAGAAGCTGTTTAGATAAGCCTTCAATTCAGGATCAATTGTTTGACGTCCTTTGTGTCTGCAAGTGGAAATCCCTTTTCAATTGTGACTCTCCTTTATAATGGTGTCTGTTCACGGTATAGCACAGAGAGAATTTCAACACGTGATCTAACCACTCTAGAGTTTAGCAAAACGGAAAGAATCACATTGACCCTGTCATCAAGCGAAGAATATAACTGTACTGTACAGGAAGGCAGCGTGGTTAAAATCCGGAGGTCCAAGGTCAAAACTGAAAGTACCTGGATTACCTCTCCTTGGTTACCCTTGCAAATAAAGGATAGGTCTACCTCGATCGGTTCCACCAGCTCGGATTCTTAAATAGGACGTTTGTTGTTGTTGTTGAGCATTTATATTGCCTTTGTAAAGCCACTTTGAGACAAGCAAAGTATCATAAGATTATGTTTGAAGAAGGCGACAAAATTGACACGGTTTATGTAATGGAGTACGTCTAGATTTGGTCTGTCAAAAGCAACTATAGGTCAGTCTTTAATAAGACCCCTAAAATAATAACTTTTATTTTGTTAAACTGATGCAATGCTGGGAATGTGAATGAAGTCGAGCGTACGCGTCGGTGCTGTTTCATTCAAATATTTTGATTTTTTGCTTCGAAATTCTCGAACCTGCAGGAAACTCGATCAGCTAAGATCCAATAAATATTCAACGGAAGCAGTAACAATCTTCTTAAAACAACCGAAATCCGGCAAAACCGACTATTTTGGAGTTTTTTTTTTGACAGAAAGCTTCTTGATAATTTTAATTAGTAAACAACATTAGCTCAACTGGAGCAAAAATCATCAATTTCTCATCATTATGTCAAGAAGATCTGGTGAGACGGGAAATTTGTAAAACGCCCAATTTTAACGTTCACTAGGTCGCTGTGATCGGAGCTCAACATAGGCTAGACGGCTTTGCAAGCAAATAGTACGTCCCGGTGTTTTAAATCAAAAATTAAAAGGTAAACTTATCCCTAATGTGGCTTATTTCCGTACGTTGGCAGTTGAGTAATTTGCAGTGACCTACTGCGCATGTATTGCACTCTGCCAAGTCAGACATAAATCAGCGGGGAGTGCATCGCCTCAGCTATAGAGGACATCACTCTGCATAACAATGAGCTATAATAAAAAATTACTTCGTTTAGATTTTTTTATGGTGTATTAGTCAGTTATATGCAGTTCCTGTCGATTCCAGGTTTACCGATGAGTCATCGGTAAACCTGGAATCGACAGTTTTGATGATAATTCGCGCTGTAATTTCTCCAAGTACTCGTAAGAACTTCATTTGCAATCGAGTGCAGCCCACGCTGGTATATAAAGCCATTTTGTATTGTTGTTGTTTTTTTTTTTTTTGCTTTTTTTTTTCATTTTTGTTTTTTCAGGAATGCTCATAAATCATGGAGGATCTAACTTTTGTCAAGTCAACGGTGTGCTTCGCACACGAAGTGCTTCTTTCCGGAATGAGTGACCTCAGGGCAACATTCCGCAAATGCAAAGTCCACTGAGAGAACCAAGGTAAAAAACGATTTTCGTTTCTTCAGAGTGGGCAGTAACATGGCTACTTTAAAAATGAGATTTAAAAAACCAGGACTCACAGATGCAGTCACCGTGTACGAGTTAAAAGCACAAAACAATATTGGCTATGTACAATGGATTTCGTACCCCGAACCTCGAGTTGAAATGTTTGGGAACGAGTTTCGGTGGAGCAAAATAAAAGTTTTCAATCTCTCGGGACTCAAAATGACCTCTGTGTGATAAGGCCCATGAAAGACTTTGTTTCGTGAATTTTTTTGCAGATTTTAGTGATGATCAACATCTACATCGACTTATTTCAAGACACGCGAATTTCTAAAGGGTGTTCACTGAGAACTGGATGAAGGGCGGATTGATCTTTAAAAAGGTTTTAACCACTTGAATGCTACTAAATCGAATCATTTTCAAGCGGAAACAGACTGCATCAGCTTTATTAATTAGGATCATATCCACAAATCAGGTAATATTTAATGTTTTTAAACACGATTTTGAGATATTAACATTACAAAGCATCAGTTTAACTTTAAAAATTTCATCCAGTTAAATTGGGGACTTAAGTCTAACACAAGCTTTAAGTTACTGTAAGATTCATCCTGCTTAGCCGCCAAATAGTAAGCTAAGCTGGCCGTGGAATGTTTGATCTGCTAAAAAAGATAATCATCATGACAGGTATAAGAATTTGAGTCTGGATTTACGCTGTTCGTTTTAGCATGGTCGTTTGTCTGCATTCGTTTAGCTCAGTATATGTTAGTTTTAATTTGGATCGTTTATTTCGTATTCTTCCAAATGGAGATGTGAAAAGTTGTTACACTAATGGGATGGTTACCTGAATAGAGAACTGAAAAAATTCTATACCTTGCAAGTAAAAAACAAATAAATAAATACGCTTGTAAACGAAACCATTAATTTAAACACTTGTTGGGCGTCTCTTCAAGAATCCTGCCTTCTCCGTACCCTGGAGTTTTCCGACCATACCGCTTTTGACACTGCTGTTAAACTGAGAACTTTACCTCCTATTTTTGGTGCGGAGGAATCGGACTGGAATTGGAAAAAAAAAACTACCTGTCTCTGACAAAGTCAGGTCGCATCTTGCTTTCCTAGTTGAGATTCAGTGACTCATCTTTTGTGACTTGAATTAAAAAGAAAAAAAAAAGCAACAATTGTTTTCTAAAGAGTGACTTAAACAGGAACAGCATCCGGCATCTTCCTGTTCCTTGTTTGCTGGAGTTAAATTTAATCTTTTTGATTGATATTTTGGTTGAAAACTCTTACCATTAACAAATGCAGGGGTGGTAGAAGTGGCTTTGACATACTTTTGTTCCATTAAGTCTTGACCCACTCAAAAAAAATTGACAGAGTTTGTCAAGAAATTCGAACTAAGCTACACAAATTTCCGGTGACTTTCCTGGTGGCCTAGACTGCTAAAAATGCATTTCCGTCCATAAAAATTAAGAAGAATCTGTCGTTCAGATTACCGGTTGCAACGGGACTGTCTTGAGTTTATTTGTAAGCAAGTGTTAATTTGCTTAAAATTAAAGAATAAACTAGCTTTGCTGAATATGTCGCATACCAGAGTCTCATTTGTGTTGTAGTTGTCTGTGATACATGAGAAATTAAAGCAATGAATAGCATTTGTATTATAGTTTGGGTCTACACGGTGATACAATACGTGATCGGGTTACCAATATGACTTCAAAGCACCAATCGGCCGTATTCTCTGATACTAAAAAGTTGTCCCCAGTTGGCATTTGAAAGACACTCGGTGTAAAGAGACCTTTTGGTATCAAACTGATCGAAAATTACACAGTTCACTAAAAATTGTTATCAAACGCAATATCGATAATACTTCATAATCGATCGGTAGGATATTCAAACAGGTTTCTTACTGGTTGAACTGAATGATGATCATGCTCAAAACGGATTGTGAAAATGACAAAAAATACCTATCACGATGGAATCCACAAAGCTTACGACGACTTTTCATCTTAGCTTGGTTACCAAGTGTTGCTAAATGCAACTCATGCATGCATATCCTTTAGAAATTGTTGTGAAAATGACATCAAATGCTTATTTAAGGCGAAAAACAACAAAAAAAGCAAGGTGACATAAGCTAACACCAGCCCAGTGTGGCCATCACGTCACGCATGCGCAAGACCATTTCACCCTGTCGATTAGCGCCATGGACAGCTGTTCACGTACAATCACAGCAAATACTTGCAAGCTCAGTTGTTCGCGGCAGCCTTATCAAGGGTGTAGGTTTACACTAGGATGCTGCAAAGTGATAAACGATGTTCTCCACAACCCTAACAACGTCTTGCCACCTTAGCTGGGTTAGCAAATTTTGCTGAATGCAATTAATGTGCATATCTTTAAGAAAGCTTAAAGAGAATGATTAAAATGGAATCGAAAGGCGACGTTCTTGCAGGACAGAAAACGAAAAGCAAAAAAAAAAGATAAAAGAGTACAACTGTGCCTGTCACTGTACAAAGAACGTTTGCGCGTGAATATGGGACGTTTCGGTGTCGATCAACTTTCCGACTCTTTTGCACAAATCTACGACTAAGAACATAACAACATATCAACCTTCATCAGCCTCATTGATATTGAGTTGTTTAAGATGACCATGAACTCCCTAAAAGAAGAAACCAAAATCAAAGTTACAAGCACTTGAAAGCCTTTTATTGCATCAACGTTTAGATAACAACTACACTATAATGTCATATCGTGATTTTCTGTCCATCGCATTATCCAAAGATGCTTCAAACGTCACTGTTCTCCATTATTGTTGCCGTATTCCTGAGAAAAAAATCAAGAAGAAATACAAGACTAATCAGTTTTAGGTAGATTTTTTCGTCTTACTTCTTTCACTTCAAGTTGATTT
This sequence comes from Montipora foliosa, assembly GCF_036669935.1. Lineage (NCBI taxonomy): Eukaryota > Metazoa > Cnidaria > Anthozoa > Scleractinia > Acroporidae > Montipora > Montipora foliosa. The sequence continues at coordinate 14,509,686 of NC_090872.1, forward strand.
TCTGGCTTATGAATACTTAATAAACCTCGCTCGACCTTTTCAGTTGTAAAACGAACGACCATTCTCCGGAACAAAGCTTGTTTATCAAACACTTAGAGGTACAAATCTTCCTTTTAATTTTTGGACCAAACTCTTTTCGCACCGGTCACTGAAAAAAACGTTCCGCGGTTTTAATAGTATAAGAGGCGATATTTCAAACGGGTAAAATAGTAAATGACACATATCTGGTTTTTTGCAATGTTACACTGGAATGTTGATTGGACTTCCGGTCTTAGCTCAAAATTGCCTCGGAAGTCATAACGAGATTTGTAAGCTGAGAGAAAGAGCACCGCGGAGCCCTTTTAATAACCATATCTGAACAACTTTTGCAGTGTTCCTGTTCACTGTAGGCATCATCTTGGTTGGTTAAGGTGGCTCAAATCAGTTTCCGCAATTTGAATGGAACTTCTTATTACAAGAATTAATTAACTCTACAACACAGCTTCACGAAACCGCAATGTTATGGCACCAAATACGAAACTGTAATAATTGCTTAAAACAAGGTGCTATCACTGATTTGACGAAAATGGTCAACATGGCAACAAAAGAAGCCATCTAAAAACGCCCTATATTTTGTCTTTAAATGCTTGTATCCCAAAAACGAACTTTTTGACCCGCAATTTTTATTTCTGAAAAGTAATTAGCAGGCTCAGATAAAACTCTTCAAAGGTTAAAAAATTATCTGCTGCGGATTCAAAGCCACCTTAAGATTTTCAAATTTGCAAGGTGGCTATGAATCCCGCTCCAGAGAATTTTTCTTAACTCTGCAGAAAGTTTTATCTGAGCCTGTTTATTCTTTCCAATCATAAAAACTGGTGGTCACCAAGTTCGTTTTTGAGATATACACGTTAGAGGGCAAAATATGGATCATTTCTAGATGGCTCCTTTATGGCCATGGTGACCAATTGCGTCACATCAAGGGAAAATAAAGGGGAAAGAGAGGGCATCCAAAAACACGCTTTTTTCCACTGGCAATATGTCTCAAGTTATTTTTAGATCGACTTCCACGCTTTACAGTACAGATCCCAAGGAGATTGGGCAACAGCCGGAATGTGTTCTCTGAGCGTGGGCTATCCACGCGGAACACATTCGGGCCTGATATGATTGGCTGTTGCTCAATCTCCTTGGGATCTGTGCAGCGTGGGAGCCGATCTAAAAATAACTTGAGATCAAATCACCTATGGAAAAGGGCATGGATGCTGGAGGATGCCCTATCTTCCCCCTTTTATCATAGTTTTATTTTGGTCACATCACATTAGTGCATCTTGTTAAGCAATTATTGATGGTTCATATGTTACCGTAACTTTGCATTTACGTGCAGAAACAGTTGAGTGGATTCAATCTTTTCAAATGGTTCAGTTTGTTGAAGTGAAAAAGACAAATTATCAGTAATCTAACAATGGTACAGCACTAAGTGTTCATGTAAGTGGTAACTTACTGACTTTTTTTCACTCAGCACGGGGGAAATGGTACCTCTTTTCCCATGGCGTAAGTCTCAAGAATTTCCTTTCATAGTCGTCTGCCGAAGTTTGTTGTTGGCGAGGCGAAGACACAAGTCTCTCTTCAAACCAGTGGTGAAACTTACGACGCAATTTATTTCTCGCTTTCCACGACTGTTCGCCGTCTTGCAACGGCAAGGAGGTTTCCTTGTTTGTGAAGAGACCAAATTCCCGCTTCCCTACGTGAGGGCCACAAAAAGGGTAGCAAGGAAGTAGATTCATGATGGATTTGAGCCCGTCAGTTAATAAAACAGTGGTATAGTTTTTGCCAGCTAAGGTAACAAAAACGTGGCCAAAAATCAACGTCATCCAAAAAATGCCTTTCATCTAAAAAGAAAAAACTATGAAGTTTAATATAATAACAATAATAATGATAAAATTTATTTAAAGGCCCACTTTCAACCGACAGGCTTTTCAACCGTTTGTTTTTGTTGTAGAAATTCGCATTGCTTATCGGAGTGATCTGATTGGATGAATTTCAGGTTTGGCTGTATTTTCATATATGAAAATCATGATTGTTCCATGGCTCGTTATGCCTGTCGGTTGAAGGTGATCATGAGCCTTTAAGTGATAATTCTATTTAGCTCTGGGACACGTAACAGAAATCAAGATCAAATCAACTCACAGGTTACTTTTTGAGCAGAGGGGAAAAAGCGGAGAAAAACCTCTCAGAGCAGAGTGAGGAATTAACAAACACAAGCCACTTATTACGTCGAGTCCGGGAAACCAACCCAGGCCTCATCAGTAGGAGGCCAGTGCTCTCACCAAGCGCTGCCCCGGAGAAGGAGTTGAGCTTACCAAAGGGGACAAAACCTCCTCGAATACTTCTGGGAAAAAGGGTTCCTCTTCCCACTGAAACGCCTTTCATTAAACGTTTCCAAGATCAGGGTGATCCTGTCGCGATTTATCCATAGTAACGTGACCTCGATTTCATTCGGCAAGTTTTATTGTCCTTTTTCTTATTTCAATGTCAGTTTTCTCATTCAAAACGATATCCAAATAAAAGACATTTTTGAGGACTTCAGGAGACTATGTTCTTTCATCCTTAATATTTTATTGATTTCCCGTTTTCTGTGGTAGTGCACTGTAAGTGCACTACA
>NC_090872.1:14517323-14529823 GCF_036669935.1 Montipora foliosa
TGATTATCGTCAAATAGCTAGAAACGTCATTATGCGTCTTAAGTGAATAAGGCACAGCATTTTCCTTATCCATGCTGGTGATCTGCGCGCTTTTGACAAACAGGAAGAAATAGTAACTTTGGGGGCGTTATGTCTCTGATACACCAATTGCCTTTCTTTTACTTTTCACCACATGAGTCTGAAATTAATGTGTCTTGTAGGGAGTGCTTTGTTAAAATAAAAAGGACATTTCTTTAACAACAAAGTAAAGGCAGTTGAAGATTCACGAGAAGACGTTTGGCCATTAATTTCGCATTGTTAACTTAACTAATTTAGGCACGGAAAGATTAAATTAAATTCAGCTCTCAACAAGGGGCCACGAATCTTTTCCTTCAATAACAGGTAATGATACCTAAACTGAAATGCTTTTTTTGGCCGGACAGTATTTCACATTTTATAAAACCATTCAATCTAAGTCACGTTAATTTACTCAGCGGATAATTCGGAATTTCCTAAAAGGGATATATCATAGTACAATAGAAAGATTCAACGTAAACCTGCTTGCCTATAAAATGTATTTTTCCATATTTGAGAAATCTCTAAACATTCTTCGTTTTTGAATCTACGTTCCAAGTCCATTAAGAACTGTTCAGGAGCAAATCATGAACAAGTGTGTGAGCTGTGATCCTTCTCGGTCTTGATAAAGGGGTTATATTTACCCTGATGAAATGATCTATAATCGGGGACAAAGCAAGTCGAAGCAATCTCCTAAAAGGACCTAAACGCGTGGTGAATTCTCCAATTTCTCCCTCGAACATTTCATCGTGTTCCTTCATTTTTCGATAATGCAAGAGCGTAATAGAGTCCACAGAGGGTGTTTGAAGACAGAAAGGGCCCGTGGGAGGGGGCGCCTACGCAGTCACCAGGAAAAACGTTTTCTTTCTCACAGTTAGTTACCGGAAGGACGCCTCTTTGAAATAAAGAGTTTCTTTGAATATACGTCTCAACTCTTTTTTTATCCCAGTTGGACACTTTTTGTCCGTTTGTATCTATTCTCCAAACCGTCATGGCCTTTTTTTCTGGAATGTCAAAGACGCTCGAAGAAAAATAAAAATAATATCTTCGTCACATCCTCAACGAGGTTTATTTAAAATTTGCCTCTATTGATTTAAAGACTTGGGAATACAAATCTTGCATAAGATTCTTTGAAGACAGAAAAGTGTTGCAGTCATGGCAGCAAATCCTCTAGATGATGTTCTCTGCAGCAAGATACTAGAATATGAAGCCTTTGTGAAGGAAACCATGCTGGATAATTTGAAAAAAATCGCTTTATCGTCTTTGCATCTTTGAATTGCATTTCGTGTGTCTAGACATTTATAAAGATCTGTTTGTCTTCTATCTAAGCGGAGAGAGTGGAACTATTATACTGTTTTATTTTACGAAAGATGATACAGTCGAAAACATCATTATGAGAAGTGGTACTTTCGCACGTGGTATATCAGTACTATGTATAATGGTGACATAACACAACGACTATGAAACTAATGTAGGTCCTCTTGGTAAGGTAGATGTGGACGAAGGGTGCATGCACACTTTCCGCTGAAAGTCCGTTGAAACTGGTTTGAGTCCCCTTTTAAGTTTTGTCAGGAACTAGCAAGTAATATGTGATTGTTATCTTCTAGGTATATTTCCTCACATGTCCCATCATTACGCATGCCCCGTCATTATGTCTTGCCGTAAGAAAAATTGGAATTCGTTGACTGGCAAATATGATTGTTTTTTTTTATAGCATGAAAAAAATGTCGCCATGCGATAAATATCATGTTATTTTATGCAATGTCTCTGGCCTGTAACACTGCTTTTGCAAATTTGGTTCCAAGCTCTCCGGCAGCTGTGTCCTTTTGTAGTGTAAAATACGTCATGCGGCCCAGACAAGCAATTCAATGATATTTTTCGCACTATTTTGAAATGTTACCTCCCTCGGTTTTAAAAGGGGCCAGTACTTTTACACTGTTGATTTCGAAACTGATTTGAAGAGGAAGGAGCGTTGAACGTTGAAAGGAAGCCTGTGACGGAAAATCACGCGAACGTCCAGTCTAGTTAGTTTCATTTAGCCAACTTTCGTTACAGTGGCTGTTATTCCACTCCCCAATTCATATTTTCGTCAAGTGCAGTCATCGAATATTTTCAAGGTTCGAAACAGATACAAATCTTCAACGTACAGATATAATATTCCCCTTGGCCATAGGCTCACACACGTCGGATCAGTTTTTGGACCAAATCCAAATTATTTTTAAACAGCTAAGGATCACGGTCACCCTCAAGCTGCGGTCACACCTGGGACAAGCAAAAAAATTAACCGTCTCCGAATTAAATGTCAGTCTTGCTTAACAAACCATGGGGAAGCACCTTTCACCCTGCCGGAAACTATTTTTTTGTGGAGAAAAAATTGTCTTATCCAGTCTACTCGAATTTTGGAAATGTGTTTGAAAAAATTGCCCAGGTGTTTCAATTAGGCGTCTATAAAAAAAACGTATAAAATTTACCAGACAAAAATTTGGGAAACATCTAACAGCGAATTATGGAAAATCCGTCTGTTACAAAAAAGGTGTTAAATGTACTTTATTTCTATTACTTTAAGGAAGAAAATTCTGAGTGAATTTTGCATAAATGAGAAATGAACATACTTTAGGCCAGGCTTTCATCTAGAATAATACAAGACGCCTATGAGGGAGTATCCGTGGGATGCACAAACAGTTAACACAAATTGTCCAGTTACAGTGAACTACAACCACGGGTAAACTTCGAAAAATAGGGAGAGATTACCAGAAAAATAAATCTATAATTTAACTAGAAGTTATTTGTTGTAAAAACAGGAAGAGGTTATTTCTTATTATTAATGCTACTAAATTATCCAGTGGAAACAACGAGGCCCTATTAGGGGTTATCAGGAATACAGGAGAATACAGGGGGGGGGGGGGGAATTAACGGGATGCAGGGTATTTAAAAAACCGAACTTAACGGGATACAGGTCAGGATATTTAGAGGTACAGGATACTTAGATTCCTCCCTCTCCCAATGACGCCTCAACAATCAACACAGCAATACTATCACAATTCGGGCGTTATCCTAGACGAGGATATGTCTCTTGAACACCATGTTGCTGCTATTTGTAAATCCTGCTTTTTTCATTTAAGGAACATTTGCAAACTGGCAGGAAACATATCAGCGTTAAGGCCTATGAGACACTTATCCACGCATTCATTTCTTCTAAATTAGATTCTTTATGGCGTGTCTAAATCTTCAGTGCAAAAGCTACAACTGGTACAGAATGCTGCAGCCAGAGTCCTCACCTTTTCTCACAAATCCGAACATATTACTCCAATTCTGCATAGCCTACAGAATTTGGCTACCCATTGAGCAAAGAATTCAATATAAGATGTTACTTCTTACCTTCAAAATCCTCAATAACTGTGCACCGTCTTATTTGTCTTACTTAATCAAACCTTATAGATCTTCAAGGACTCTAAGGTCGTCTGGCCTCCATATTCTGTCTAAGCCCCCTTATAATCTTAACTCTTATCGAGAGAGAGCTTTCTCTTGTCCTGAGCTGTGGAATTCACTCCCTCATAATATCCGATCATGTTATTCTATATCTATATTCAAAGGCTTACTTAAAACCTGGCTTTTCAAACAAGCATACCCGGACTAGTTATTGTCATTGTAAAGCGGTTTTGATCCTTGGAATTATTGCTATATTAAATAAAGGTATTATTATCATCATTATTATTATTATTATTATCATTATCATTATCATTATCATTATCATTATCATTATCATTATCATTATTATTATTATTATTATTATTATTATTATTATTATTATTTACTTTTACAGAACCTTTTTGGGGAATGTCAAGATAAAAAGATGAAATTTCTTTGGAATATTGACTGCAGATAGGCCGCTTCATTCGTTTGCTTTGGTTTGTCTATAAAACAAAATAGAGTGCATGTCTTTTTATTTGGTTCTTTAAGGGTTTTTAACCAATATTCTTTTCACGTTTTTGATTCCTGTACTAGGAGGAATGGATTTATTTTTTGTTGTCGAATGTCATTGACTTGACCTATTTGATGTTAGGCTATGTGTCTACTTAACAATTATTCACGAGAGCGCGTTGGATATGAGAGAGACTACTGAGTATTGTCTGTAGACTGTCACGTAGTAAAAACCGTTCAAACAAAGAAGCCAAAAAATTACATGTTATAAAAGACTAATACAAAAATATCTGCTCCAAGTCTCAAGTCTGTTTGGTGCATTGTTTCTAAGTTATTTGCCGAAACATGTCACTCAATTTTACAGAGCTTTATATGGAGACGCGAATGGCCTCCAATCAACAAAATATCTGGACCTCAGTTTGCGAAAGCCCTCTCTTTTTGCTCGTGAACTGAACTGAATGAGCATAAACATGTCTTCTACAGCTTTTCATGCTTAATTTGCCAAAAATCACAGAACAAAACCGTTTTTTGAACCACACCGCTTTGTCTCAGTTACTGTCTTGGTGTCACGCAAGGCGAAATTCCAAATGCTGTATTCTCAAAACGGAAAACGCTACGGTGCCTAAAACTGGTAAAAGATTTACTTCTAAGTAGATTTTTACCTGGTATAGATTAAAAAATCAGAAAACCTTGCAGCTTTGATTTTACAATTTGATGGCGTCATGTGAAAACACTCTATTGATAAGCTTAAATGCTTGGCACAATGGCCGATTAAACACACTGGTTCGATTCGCAAAATATTTGACACAATGGCCAGTTGAACACATTGATTCAATTCACAAAATGTTTTGGAACAACTGAACAAACTGGTTCGCAAGATAAACAGATCCATTGGAGTATTCGTTCGATGCAATATTAAACGCTTACAGTGAAACACACGAGACCGGAGCAAGATCTAAAAAAACCGTAGCTTTACCTTTAAGGTTACTGTACGTCATGAACGTCATGTACGTCATGTATGGGGACACATTATGTACCGATAGTCGCCCATCACTAGGGAAGTCGATCAGTTCTAGGGACAGATGATCAATGCTAGGGACAGTTGATCAGTGCTATGCACACTCAATCACTACTAGGGACAATTGATCATTGCTAGGGACAGTCGATCATTGTTAGGGACAGTCGATCATTGTTAGGGACATATGATCAATGCTATAGAGACAGATGATCAGTGCTAGGGACAGTCGATCATTGCTAGGGATATATGATCAATGCTAGCACTAGGAACAGATGATCCGTGCTATGGACAGGCAATCACTAGTAGGAATAGTTGATCAATGCTAGGGACAGCTGATCATTGTTAGGGACAGTCGATCATTGCTAGGGACGATTGATCATTGCTAGGGGCAGATAATCAGTGCTAGGGACAATTGATCACTGCTAGGGACAGTCGATCATTGCTAGGGACGATTGATCATTGCTAGGGACAATTGATCACTACTAGGGACAATAGATCATTGCTAGGAACAGATGATCAATGCTAGGGACAATTGATCACTGCTAGGGACAGTCGATCGTTGCCAGGGACAATTGATCATTGCTAGGGACAGTCGATCATTGCTAGGGACGATTGATCATTGCTAGGGGCAGATGATCATTGCTAGGAATGATTGATCATTGCTAGGGACAGTAGATCAGCGCTAGAACCAGTAGATCATTGCCAGCGACAGATGATCAGTGTTAGGGACAGTCAATCACTAATAGGGACAGTCGATCATTGCTTAGGGACAGTTGATCATTGCTAGGGACAGATGATCAGTGCTAGGGATAGGCAATCACTAATAGGGACAGATGATACTAGGGACATATGATCACTATTAGGGATAGTTAATCACTAATAGGGACAGTCAATCATTGCTAGAGACAGTCGATCAGTGCTAAGGACAGTCAATCACTACTAGGGAAAAAAACAACATTGCTGGGGACAGTCGACCAGTGCTAGGGACAGTCAATCACTACTAGGGACAGTCGATCAGTGCTAGGGACAGTCAATCACTACTGGGGACAGTCGATCATTGCTAGGGACAATTGATCATTGCTAGGGACAGTCGATCACTAGTAGGGACAAAAGATCATTGCCAGGGACGGTTGCTCAGAACTAAGGACTTTTGGTCAATGTTGGGGAGAATATCAATTGATAGAGAGTGACGGGCGACTATCCGTACATAATGTGTCCCCACATTAGAACATTTTAGATCCACGCCAGTCTGGTTTTAGATCCGTCCACTCAACGGTAACTGCACTTCTTGACCTTACAAACCAGTGGTGTTTTAATATAGACAGAGGATTGATTAATTGCGTTTTGTTTTTAGACCTCAAGAAGACCTTTGATACGGTCGATCACAATCTCCTGCTGATTAATTTAGAGTATGTGGGAGTTCGTGGACAAACCTTAGGGTGGTTTAAATCGTATCTTTCAAATAGATCCCAGGTTGTTTTCATCAATGGTGTGTTTTCCGAGCATGAACAAATCAAATGTGGAGTTCCCCAGGGCTCAATACTTGGTCCATTGCTGTTTTTGATATACATCAATGATCTTTCTAGTATTATAGACTTTGCTACTACCAGAATGTACGCAGATGACACCAACTTGACTTTTACCGCTTGCAATATCCCTGAACTCCAAGAACAAATGAGCGTTGATATACATTGTCTCAAAAACTGGTTGATTGCTAACAAACTAACATTGAATGTAATAAAAAACAGAGTTTGGCCGTTGAAATTGATGAATTCCTCACATGGGATACCCACATTGCAAGCGTTTCAAAGAAGGTGTCGTCATGACAAACTAGAAACTTCGTGGTAGCACTAATCAGTGACCAAATTTGAGCTTCCAGGCAAAAACTGCATAAATATGAAAGAAAACAAAGACTAGTATAAGCGCTTAATGTGTTTACACTCTTTTATTTTTTTATAAGAATGTTGTTTTCCGGCCCAGGCTGAATATTCTTATTTTGTCTGCCGATTTTAGGCTGAAAATATTCTTGTATTATTCTTAAATTATCGCTTATGACATTTCCGTTTTAGAATTTATTGGGGTATCAATTACAAGTGTTTGGTATCTAGATCTGTATCACGTTACACGTGCTCCATTTGTCATGATACTTTTTTGCGGTTTAGTTTATGTCTTTTGTGCTGAATACTGTACATGTGTATTACTACCCATTAGCGTTGAACATTTTGCTATACCTAGTTTCGCCGTTCAGAGAAAGAAATAATTTTATACGGTTAAGTTAAAAACATAAAATTGCATTGTATTTACAGATGTTTCAACACACATAATTACATCTATCCGTTTCAAAATCTCAGCCTCGGCTTTATTCTTAAAATATTCTTAAAATTTCGCAAATTTCAGCCTTGATATTCTTATAAAATATATTCTTACAAAAAAAAGAGTGTATTTCATTTATCAGAAATAATACACAAACAGCGGTGACAAACATCAGATATAAACGTATCATTTGAAATTATATTTTACTTGACGTTTCGTATGAAGTTCTGCTTCCGTAGCTCGTTTTCACGTCATTCTCAAAGCAAAAAGAAGGACAAAAAGAGCTGCAAGGGTGAAGAAAGGAAAGGTAAGTTGACTGACACAGTTTACCAGTAATTACGGACTAATAATTACTAAACAGGGCCAGTTTGACGGCCTTCGCTTGCATTTAAAGTGTCCAGCAATCACAGCAATTAATAATGAGAGGACTTAATCGTTGCTTGATTTTTACGTATTTTGATGACCGTATAAACATTTCCGTTGCTCGTTTTCACAGCATTTTCAAAAACAACAAAAAGAAGGACAAAAAGAGCTGCAAGGGTAAAGAAAGGAAAGGTAAGTTGTCTGACACTGTTTACCAGTAATTACTGACTAATAATTACAGAGCGGAGGGTTTTGACGGTCTTCCTTGCATTTAAGCTTAAGCAGTGTCTAGCAATGACAGCAATTAATAATTATTAGTATAAATACTCAGGTGATTATACAAAATCACGCGCTCTCATTGGCTCGCTATCTCGGATTATCAGCCGATAATCACCTCGACAGACAAAATGGCTGCCAGTAGTCGTTTTGCCACTGTAAGTGAAGATGATTTAGCGTTGAAATGTTTTTTTTTTTATCTTTTTTGAAATAATCACCTGTGTATTTATACTAAAACAATTATTCGCCTCAGGCTCAGTGATTCTCGGTGAATATTCACCGATAATCACTTCGCCTTCGGCGAATAATTGTTAATTAGTATAAATACACAGGTGATTATACAAAATCGCGCGCTCTCATTGGCTCGCTATCTCGGATTATCAGCCGATAATCACCTCGGCGGACAAAATGGCTGCCAGTAGTCGTTTTGCCACCGTAAGTGAAGATGATTTCGCTTTGAAATGTTTTTTTTTTCTCTCTCTCTTTTTAAATAATCACCTGTGTATTTATACTAAAACAATTATTTGCCTCAGGCTCAGTGATTATCGGTGAATATTCACCTCAACTTCGTCTCGGTGAATATTCACCGATAATCACTTCGCCTTCGGCGAATAATTGTTAAATGTATAAACACTTACGTAGCTCATATCCCCTCTCCACCCCCCTACACCTCTCCCCCCAAAGTTATAAGCCCACCCAAAACTACTTACGAATTGTGTAAGGCAGGGTTTACAGCCCAGAATTTTACAAAATTTCTGATCAATTCTGGCCGGCGGGCCTTAAAAGGTGGGGAATGAACTGTTTTCTCTTTTGCATGCCGGGCGGAAGCGTGATGTGCAGTGACTGTAACCAGTCAGCAAACTCTGCCACAGTAATAACTTCCAAACTGTCACAGCCATTTTATTTTCGTGTGGGGTCAGGGACCGAGAAGAGAATGAGCGCCAAAGGTCGCGGCAGAAACTGTTCTACAAACTAATTATAGTAGTTAGCAAATCTTGGAAGTGACGCGTCCTTAACTGTTTCTCTTCCAGAAAAACACATGTTGGTGCCATAATAAGGCTCCTGTGGCTAATCCCGTTAAGGTCGCTAAGATCACCAAAACCGTTCAAAATGTCTATCTCTGGCTTTCTCAGTAATGGTGATCTCAGTAGTGGTTGATCTTCTATAAAAGAAAAAAGGAAGTTTTTACTCTTTAAAATACTTGTAAACAAAACTTACAGGACGCAAACATTAAGCACGTTTAGCCAACATTTGTATTCTAGCGAAAAAGCGACAGCGCAATCGTATTGCAGCGAAAAAACGACTCTGGCGAAATAGGCGACACGTGGGCTGGAAAATGAGCGACAATGCGACATCAGAAGGAGATAAACTAACATCAAAGCCAGGATTCGAGCCAGGACTTCGAGCTAGGACTCGAGACAGGACTCGAGCCAGCACTCGAGCCAGGACTTCGAGCCGCATGACTCGTAGTCATGGCTCGCAGCCATTGCTCGCATGACTCGCATCCCAATTCGTGTTGTCCTACCGTTTAAAGATCAGGCCTCAGCTCATATTGTGCGTTCCCAACTTAAAGATTTAAGCAGGAGCCCAACTCATGGGCTCCTGATTTAAGCCATAAGATCCACACGAGCGTTCAGCCTGTTTTTGTTAGCCAGAAGATTGAACAAGATCTCAAACTGCGAGAAGCTAAGCCGCCGATTGTGAACCAACAGTACCTTGTTTTCAAGTGTAAATGTGACCTGTCACGGATGCAGGTTACGTTGGTCTCACGCGCCGCCATCTACATCAACGCGTTGAAGAACACAAAAACTCTTCTTCTTCAACTGGCAAGCATTTTCGCGACAAACATTCTTTGGCTCCAAGAGATCTTACAAAGAATTTTAGTGTTTTGATGAAGTGCACGAACAAATTTGACTGCGTCGTCTATGAAATGTTTTTTATTCAAAAGTTAAGACTTACTCTTAATATGCGATCGGATTCAATTCGTGCTAAGGTTTTTAATTAGTTTTTACTAGTTTTCTCTTTGTATGTTTTTATTGTCCGTTTACCCCTGCAAATATTTTTATTCTTCTTATATACATAAATACATTTATTCACTGTTTCAATTTTACCATTCAGTTGATAATGACCGAAGTACGGTCGAAACGTCGCTTTTTACAGTTTATTTTTATCGCTATTTTACTGTCGTCTGTTGCTACGGAACGGGCTGGCGAGGAAAGTAATGGATTGCGTTGAAAAGGTAATTTCTTTTTTTTTTCGCCTCTCATCTTGTCCACATCGCCAAAAAAAATACTACTCATCCGCCAAAAATCATTCGATACACTTTTATCAGGCACGAGTAATATAATGCTTGCCTGTCAATGAAAAGATCGAAAAGTGAAATTTACTGTCTTTTTTAATTGTCGCAGATAGTAATGAATTGCAGTAAAAAGGCAGCATCTTTTCACAACCCCATTATCTTGAAGACATTGTCAAGAGTTTTCCGTTAGTTCAGATGTGAGGCCCTGTTAGGGGTAAATTCCGACAAGCGACATGGCCTTGAACCGGCGACATGATAGCCACGAACTGGCGACGACCGACAGACTATTACAACGAATTAGCGAAAGCGACACAAATGTCAAGACTGACCGACAGCGAATTTCAGAATTGTGAATGTTCTGCGGACTGCGGAACATTTGCGCGTACACAATTCGTCGTAATTACTTAATAATGATCATTGTTAGCAATAATGGCCAATTATGGCTAATAAGGGTCCAATAAAGGCGAACAGCAATACATCTCATTTTACTGCTGTTTTGATTGTTCATTTCATGTGATTGACGTATTCAGTGCATCACTCCCTTTGAGGACTTTTCCGCTTTGCGTATCATGTTCTCCCTGCATGACCTACGTGCGCACTCCATCAGTCTGTCAGAGAGATACTTTTTCCTCTATTGATCGCGTTCATCTCGGTGTTCCAAATCGTAAGCGAGTTATTGAAATACATCAATATCAGAGTCATAAGCGAGTCGTCGGAGTGCCAAACTTGTGCACGGTCAGAGTCACGTGACGGGTCTGTTCAACATCAGAGACCGCGCTATTGTTTAACCCTTTGAAGTTTGCCGAGTTTCATAACCAGTCCCCTCTACTAACTATGATTTTTCACAGACCTTTTGTAAACGCATGCCTTGCGGATAATGACTGGTCGATAATGTCCTTCCTCCTGGGTTGTTATAGTTACAGAAAAGCACAGTCTGACAACTAAATCAGAGTTGAACTCGGAAGAAACATTAGACTCTTGCACTACCAGAATTGTAGAAACGCTATTATAGCTCGATTGCTTTGCCAGATTAGGCCTTTATTCACTTGTATAGTTTACTACATGGAATTTCATTGACTTCAACAACTATTCCAAGTAGTCTGAATAGGTATTAAACATTATAAAAGGTCTCAAAACCCTGGGCTTAAAAGTACTAAAGATAGAGGCCGTATGTTCCGTTGGCGTCGTTCCAGCGAATGGGGATTGTCAGAGGGGCAACAAGCTAAAATTTATTAATGAAATTCCGACATGCGACACAAGAATGTTCCGAAATTGCGACATAGCTAGCTGTGAAATTCAGACGGAGGACATGGGCACCCCCCCTAACAGGACCTCAGATGTGGCCGAAAAAGAGATTATCTCTCCTTGACAAATCTACGTTGATTGGTTTCCAGGAGCCCGCTGTTCAAATTTGAGGAAGGTGTCTCCCATCGTCTTACTAAAAGATTATAGTTATCAGCTGCAGCTTACCTTTAGGTCAATAATTCAGTACATCTGCCAGATCATCATGTGTTTGTTCGGCTCCATTTTGAGCAAAAATGCTTCGATCCTCTTGGCTGGGATCACTGACTTTAAGAGTTTTAGTATCGAACGCGAGATTAGGATCGATTTAAAGTGGCCCTAACCTTAAATTATTTTGAAATTTCAGCACCATAACTGAAATGTGTTTGGTTTGCTGTAGGTGATCTCTTCAAGTATAAATGTACACACATGTATATGTTTTTCTCGGCAAAGAAAAATATTTGAGGTTAGCATTACTTTAAAGCAAGAAACGAGAAAATAGAGTTATCAAGACGTGACAGGATATTTGATATTGGAAACTAGTAGCTTTGTTATTCCGCTTTTGAATCTGAAGGTCGGTATCATTCCAGGAATTAGATAGAACAGGGGCAATCATGATTTCCATGCAAGCTCCGTTCATTATTCGGAGGCTGTACAGCAGTGTCTCTTTAATGTGTTTTTTATACTTTGACGAACTTCTCGATATCGCCAGAAGTAAACCAGAGGATTTAAGGACGAATTGAGAAGAACAAAGAATTGTGTCACCAAGGAAACTTCCAAAGAGTCGCTGGAGCTATCTGTGATCATAAGTGATAAAACAGAGCAATAATGTGGGAGGTAACATACAGCAAATACAGCATAAATATACACGACATTAAAAGCAGACTTGCGTTCTCGGAAAAGAATCGTTGCTTGCGAATTTTGCTGATGAATTTGATTCTGATGATATCTTGCTGCTTTGTAAATGCGGAAGTA
>NC_090872.1:14534823-14539823 GCF_036669935.1 Montipora foliosa
GCTTTTATTTTCTTCCATCGTTCTGGGTTAAGTACTTTACTGAACCACATGTCTTCTCAGGGGGTATCTATCAAAGATATCTACCATGACACTGTAATGATTTACGATACCAAAACAATAGTTAGATTAAGCACCGCGAAAACAGCGAACGCTGAACGTCGGCTAGCCGTTTGTCGTTTGCCGTTCCGTCCGCGATGTTCGTCTGCTTAAGTTTCCCGACGACACGGCTAACTAGGTATTAACTAAATGTTCGCTCAAAAAGAAACTTTTTCAACTTATTGGTAAAATTATTAACTGAAATACAGATAGAGTTCAATACAGGCCAGGCCCATATTTCTTAATTTTCCTAAGACAAATGTTCTTGGTCGCCATTCACTGCGACTAGAAAAAATGGATGCGGAGAAGTTATGTATTTTCCGCTTGAATTTGAAACTCTTTTAGCTTTATAAGCAGTTCATGTAGAAGTAGGATGATAACCGAAGCTTAGCTATAAAAGCAAGTGATCAAAATGAAAGAAATAGTCGGTAAAAATGGGCTTCAAATACTCACGTTTTGGCGTTCGCTACAAACGGGAAAAATGTCCTCCTCGAGTAGAAACGGCGGTCGGCAAACGGCAAACGCGGGAAATGTCAGGTCACGTGACCCTCTCTGCCGTTCGCGGGAAAAAAATACTCGTTGCTTAATCTCTCTAATATCGTGTACCACTATTACGAAAGGACAACATCAACCTAATGAAGAAACAAGCGCAACGCAGTTGTTTGATGTGTGTTGATCAGACCAAATCTTCAACATCCTCCCTGGTAAAGCACGGGCATTTCCCTACCTTCTGTGCCAGAACAGTTTCGGTTGTTTGTCTAAAACAACCGAAACTGTTCTGTACTTGCCCCTTACGGCACTGACAAAAGTACCGTACGTAGTACATGGGTACTTTACCGTAGCCATTGGCCTAGAAACTAATCTTAGCCAAAAGGCCGAAAAGCGATCAGGACATGGGAGAACTTAGGTAAAAAAATTGTGGGGATATGGGATTTTTGGCTGGGGGGGGGGGGGGGGGACTGAGGAGATACGGGATATTTTTTAAAGTAGGAGCGCATTGCGTACGTGTGGTAGTGCAGTAACTAGACAGTGTTTTCTCGAGAAGCGATCACTAGGGTTTTTTGTTTTCGTGTTTGATAGTTTTTTGTTCAGCTCGAGTGTAGAATCATGACGAACTTTTGTAGTTTGTGAGAACTATTTACTACTTGTAGCTTTTGTTGAGTTTTGAATCGATAATAGAAAGAGTTTTTGGCGATTTCAACCCAGACTGGACTACTGGATTTAAGCTTTTTTCTTGACGAGATTTCAAGTTATTGTGCAACGTTTGGTACCAAGTTACTCTAATACTGAAATCAAGATTATGGAATTGTAATATTAGAACTTTGGACTGGACTATAGAACGCGCAATTACGGAATTTTACATTTTTGAGCATTCTGAGAAATGGAGTACACATGTTGTCTTCTTGTCTTCGCCAAGGCAGATTTAAACAGTTTGCAAGAAACTAAACCAGGATTACGGGACCGGAATTCGAATACATGGCCCGGTTGTTCGAAAGCCGATTTCCTTAATCCAGGATTAGCGTAAACTTTTGTTTCATGTTTTCAACTTTTTGGTGAAAGTTTCCTTTGCTTATTGACTCCTTCTAATGTAAAGTTTCACGGAATATCAGCCTTGAACAGCATTTGGCAGTAGAGAATAAAACTCGTTTGTTCATTTTTAACCTGAGATTAGCATTAATCGGCTTTGAACAACTGGCCCAGGATGATAAGTTGTTGAACTGTGATCTGTAATAAATTTTTCGGATGATTTAAGGCTGATCTTGTAATTTTTGGATGAACGGAGATAAGGAAGGAAGTAAAACTGTAGGATTTAAATAAAGTCTCATTCCAAAAAATAAATAAATGAAAGATCCCGTATCCCGAGAACCCGCTAATAGGGCTTCCTTGTTTGCATTTGCAAATTTAGTAACATTAATAATGAGTTTTTACAACAGACAACTTCAAGTTATATTACAGATGTATCTTTCTGGTAATCTCTCGCCATGTTCCAAAGTTTACCTGTACTTGAAGTTCACTGTAAGTGGACAATTTGTGTTAACTGTTTGCGCATTCCACGGATACGCCTTCGGAGGCGTCTTGTTTTTATACATTCTTGACTTGATAATGACGTTATGTTAACGTCGAAACGTCGTCGATTTTAGCTCTTTATAGCTTTTTATCGTTTTTAACTTTTTTAAATCTTACAATGTTATTAAGCAACGTTTTGTCGCAAGTTTTCATCGTCAAATGTTATTCTAAGTCACTTCTTCTACGAATAATAATAATAATAATAATAATAATAATAATAATAATAATAATAAACTTGTTTGATTAGAGCAAAGTTCCAAAGGAAAGACCGGATCATTCAACCCTTTCGGTAAACGAGGGAAAGATGACTCGATAAAGAAACGAGTTCGATGCATATTGTGGATGACACCCAACCGCCTATTCGTTCTTTCGATTTTAATACCACTCGATTGTGTGATTGAGATTCGATTGTACGATCGAGTAAAACGAGATTCGATTATACGATCGAGTAAATCAAGATTCGATTATAAGATCGAGTAAGTCGACATTCGGTTATACGATCCGAGGAAAGACCAATTAGAATAAATTGTAATCTTGCACAGTTAACACAGTTAGCCCACATGTAGTAATATTCCCTAAGCCGGTGTTTAAATTCTGTCTACTAGCATTCGTTTCCTTTTGATAGTATTTCATTTGCACTCGTTTTGTTTGTATATTTAAACACAATCATTTTTTACTGACGCGAATTATCTTCCGGTGAAGTGGTCTGCTCTGGGGATAAACAGATAAATACACCACCCCAAGTGTAAATTACTCTCGAAAGGCTAAACAAAATTATCTGAGTGACTGGCCATCATGGTTATTGTTAGGAAAGGCAGGGTCATGGGTTCCTGGAAGGGTAAAGTCGTCTTTAACGACTTCTAATTTAAGTACTGATTAACGCCTTGTGTAAAAACGGTTAATCGAAAAGACGCATTTAACTTCTAACGACTTCGAGTTTAAGGTCTCCTAATGATTGCGTCTCTGCATGAGACGCACTTAATAAATGCAGTAACAGACTTTGACTCTGACACCACAAGGGTTAGTTAAAATTAACATGTTCGTATGTTAGCATAATAAAGCATGAATACAGCCATTCTAGTGCTTAGGAACATTGAACAGTGATGCGAAGCTAGCGTCCGGCCTTACAACTTGTCCAATTTAAAGCCCGTTACCATAGGAGTTAAACGTAATCCATGAAATCAATCGCTTTTAATTTTTTCCCGTAGCCTACAAGCAGATCCACTTGCTTGGGGTGTCGAGCGAGTATTTTCGCCCGGCCATTCTTCTCGCGTGTTGGCGGCTCCGTCAAAACGCTCGCTCGATATCTGAAACACGAAAACAAAGGGTGCTCGCACGCTATTTTGTCCGTTGAAAATTTAAATATAAAAACTAGCGATAAAAATCTACGACGTTTCGATCTCGCTGAGGTTATTTTCAAGTTTAAAAAATGAATAAAACTTTGCATATAAGAAGTAAATATGAAAAGCGATAAAAATGTGGAAATATGTACTAAGCGTTACAAAAGGTAAGTGATAAAAAGGCTAGATAACAATAGGACAAAATGCTTTGCAAAAGAATATATGAAATACTCCGAGCTATAAAAATAACTTTGCACGGATGGATCGAGTCAGACTGCGTTTTCAAAGTTGGCTTTAGTTCTTTTATAAAAAGCATCTCATAAATTAAGCAGTCAAATTTGCTCTGGCACTTCCGTAAGATCTTGAATCTACGAGATATGTCACTTGGGTCCCTCCCATGTTGATCTCTGACGTGTTTCCCGATGGCAGATCCCTTATGTTCTTCAATGCGTTGATACAGGTGTCGGCATGTGTAGCCGACATAATCCGCATCGCACAGATCACACTTACAATGGTAAACAACGCATTGTTGGTTAACATTAGGGGGTTTGCATTCTTTTGGCTTAATGTTAGATCCGATCTTTCGGCTTGTGTACACGGGATGGATGTCTTTTCCGATTTTTGCGACTTAATTCTCCAAGTTGTCTTCGCACAGAATTCGCTGATCTCTGGTCCTTAAATCGTAATATTATTCTCACAGGTGCCTTCTTATCGTCACACGCCTGTTTGGATCTTACATTCCCTGAAAGTTTTGCAGTAGCAAAATCTCTGACTGCTGATTGCAAGAGTGGGACTGGGTAATGAAGCCGAGAGAAAGTCTCCGTGAGACGTTCACATTCTAAGGTGGAACAGTTGCCAGTTCGAAGAGAGCTTCAAAGCACGATTCAGCATTGTTTTTAGCAGTGACTGCGTACCGTGAAAAATTGTTTTGTATCACGAAAGATTGTTGTGTACCGTGAAAAAATGTTTTGCATCACGAAAGATTGTTGTGTACCCAGCTCAATATTGAGTTGTGTTTTGCCCTTGTGGGTCACCGTAAGAAAAAGCAGAGAACTGGCCGCGCCGTAAGGTTCACAACAAGGTAGCCAATAGGCAATTTTCACGATGGCGTTATTTGACTACAACTTCCACAATTCAGTTTGTTTTTCTTTTCATATTTAAATTTTGTATTCCCAGTGGGGTATAAATAACAATAGCTCTAATTAACATGAGACAAACGAAACCTGGAGGATTCTGGTACTTGTAGTCATATGGCGTCATCATGCAAATGTCCTATTGTTGGCGATAACAACCCCATGGCTGCGCGTGTTCTTGTACATAGAGTTTACCAGAGCCCAGGAACATGCGCACAACATAAGATCCGGAGCTCTGGTAACGACAATAGCTACGTATCGGAGAGCCAGATCATTTAGGCATGCGCTGACGGAATGTTTGAAAAAGAGAGAAAAAGTGCAGTACCTCCAGACGTGGCGCTGGAGCGTCGTACCAAACGAGTCA
>NC_090872.1:14597323-14609823 GCF_036669935.1 Montipora foliosa
TGGCACGAGAAGCTCGATTCGCAAAAATTAAAAGACAAGCTTTTTGGAATGGCATCAATGCGAGCCGTAATCTACAGAGTCTGGAAGTTTTCACTAAAGCGATGAAAATGTCAAAGCCTTTTTTCATCTTATTGATTTTATGAAATTGTACTCATCTATGTACTTTTGTACATATATACTGTCTCAAATATTGGCTTTATGTACCAACGTAGCTTCCGAACTTGAATGTTCTCGTAGGGAGGTGCAATAATTTTTTTAATATACAGTTTCATCCAGCTGTAATTTCGGACAAGCGGATGATTACTAAATTTCTTCGAGTTAAATAGAAGGTCTTTAAACATTTTCATTCCTTTCATCACTTTTTATGTGACGGTGGAGACGGTTTTCTCACGAAATTGGAAGATTTGCCATTCTTTGTTTGTCACTGCCGGGGCCGTATAGTGAACTTATTTGTTCTTTTCTCTCCACTGTATCAACGTGTTTGTTGGTACAGCGGTCAGCTGTGCACTTAAATATCTTTTGCAATTCCGATTTTATAGCCATTTTTCGGCATTATGGATGTGGTTTTTTATCTCTTGGCTATCATCACCTTCAGCAATATCTCGGTTTCATATTTTGAGTATAAAACGACAGTGACCCGTCTTTGTCGCCGGGGTAAACCCTCAGTATTCTAATTTTCTTCACCCTATGTGTTGAGACCCGCAACATTGGGTAAAATACGAATTGTGTAATCTCTTCCTTTTTCCCTCTGTCATGAAGACATTGTGTCATGAAGGAACCCACATAACAGTCGATCGCGAAAGAAGGTTGGAGCGTTGGTCTGCCCATTGTATGTTAAATCACGCGTATAGAAAGTTGTATATTCGGAAAAATTGGTTCGTAAGTTCGTCAACGAGACTGAAGCTAATGCCGATGCTGATGATAATGATGATGACGATACTGATAACAATGATGATGATGCCATTCTGGCAACGAGGTTGATGCTGATGATTATTATGAGCGCAACATAATGCCTTAATTGAAAAACTTGTTACTGCAATTTTGTTTTCTTTGAGACGATAAATTCGTCGGTTATCATTTCCCACACGTCTTTTTTTCTTTTATTTTTAAAGAAACTACGTTAATTCATGGGCGAGATGGCACATAAATGGATACAATAGCCGTGAAGTGCGTCTGCTGCAACATCAATCCATTTTATACGGCGCCCTCCAGCATCGAAATAAGGTTTTTTCTTTTAATCAACAGCCAATTTGAAGAGTTGAGAATTGAAAAAAGAGGTTTCATTGTTATTTCTTCGTTTAACTTTTCTTGATGGACCAAAACTACACACTTGTGATGTGAACAACTATTTCACTTCCACGTGCTGATATCCTTGTTTGAGAATTTCGTGATCCGTTGGAGATGAAAGTTTCGTCGACCGTAATTGAAGGTAATGGCTTAGACAGCCGAGTTTTACGGGCTTTTTTTCGCTGCAGGCATCGACACATTTGTCCTGGGTTGCAGATAAGCTTCTTAAAAGCTACGCGGAAATCTCTGTTCATTCCAGTGTAAATCCATGGATTTGCACATGAAAGCACGTAAGGAAGGAAAACAATGATTCCTTCAATAACCATTGGAATTTCGTGAAATGTGAATGCCTCGATAAGGGTAACAACAAGAAAAGGACTCCAGCAGATGATGAACAGACTCACAATGATTGCAAGCATTTTAGTAATCTTGAGCTCCCTGAAGAAACGTTTTCGCCTTTCAAACGTGTAATAATATCTCTTTCTTTGCTCATTACCCGTTGCTCCCGCCGGACAAGTGCCAGGACGAGTGGAACGCATCTTGGACAACTGGTGAACTGCGGCCCTGTAGATTGAAATGTATGCAAAGGACATGATACCCAGTGGCAGGCAAAAGAGTGTCACAAATAAAAAGATCACATAACCGTGGATAACATCGAAGTTTTCGTGGTATTGCAGGAAGGTAATCAAAGCGATGACCACGGAGAATCCCCAGACGAGAGCTATGGAACGTCTGGCGCGACGAGGCGTGACCACCGTTTTGTAGTGCAACGGCCTGCTGATCGCGTAGTACCGGTCGATGGACACCAGAGTAGCGTTGATGATGGAGGCAGTGCAGCAGAATGGATCGATCCATTTGGTACCCAAGTCCAGGATAAACTTTTCATCTTCGTTCTCGAGGGGGACAAGAGAACTTATGAGCCAAACTGGCATTGCCAAGAGGGCCACAGCTAAATCCGCCGAAGCAAGTGACAGAACGAAATAGTTTGTCACCGTCCTTAAGTCGCGGAAGGTGTAAACCGCTATAAAGACGAAGCCGTTACCGATGACCGTTGCAACTATGAGCACCAGGACGAGTATGACAAATATAACCGTGCCATCTGACCCGTTCACTATCAGATCATCGCTTGACGCATTGGCTGAGTTGTTCTCCATAGCTCTTCTTACGGTCTGTTGACAGTTGCACAGTTGAGGTCAGCCGTTTTTTAAATGAGTAGTTTTCGAAACTCGGCGTTGAAAGGTCCAAATTTGTGATTTTTCATTTGATTTGCGCGGTGCGTCAGAAGAGCTCCTTCATAAAGTTCTGCAGTGCTGCACAGCTGTTCAAAAGTTACCATCTACAGAGCTGACCATTTCTTTGTTTGTTCGCGGTGCTCCATTAGTGTCTGAAATTTTACAGAAGAAAGCTAATGAAGTAAATTTCCATCATTTTTTGGGTTGATTTTCTTTCAGCTCAAAAAGGAAGTGGTGGTCTTTAAGAAGGTCGTCTTTAAGAAGACAACGAAAAATATAGGTAAATGTTTATCCCCGTTAGAGAAAACACAATCGTTCCGCGCGTATGTCCAGTAGCCTTTAAGTTTCCACATTTATTAAATTTGCATTCTAAATGAAAATTTTGTTTCCACTTTTGAAAATCACTTCCTTAGAAAACACTCTTTTGCTTCCTAGTTCTATGTAAATAAAAAGCGGCCGCCCTGCTGTTGGCGACCGCTCACAACGTGAAAACAGTAGTGTGTCAAAGAAAACAGAGTCAAAAGTAAGAATTCAAGGAGGCAAAGAACAACGTTAACCACTTTCATTGTGACATTTTCTTCAGGTTTCAATCAAATTCAGTAATATTTTCGACAAGCAGCTTTCTCCCAATTTTTTTTTTGTTTTTGTTCTTTTCCTACATTAGCAAGAAAGCAATAGTATTTGCTGTTATTAAAAGTAAGAAACACACCTGCCCCAGAAAAGGCAACTCTCGGCTACGAATTTAATAAAAATGGTGGATAACAGAATTGTCAAAAACTGCTACTTCCGTGACATGGCATCCTGTTTTTTATGTGATAAAATACTGGGGCAGAAGTCGATATATGGGTTTTATTGCATTCGTTCTGTTTTTAAGCTAAGTTGATTACCTGATAATTATTCCGCACTCACGTAACTGTCCTCGTTATAAACACACGTTTCGGCAAAATAATGTCGTTTAGATCATTGACTTTGCAATTTATTATAATGTAAACACTCAATTGGTCGAAAGGGAAGAATTTCAACCTTCGTTTTTTTTCTCAATTTATCCGCGGACATCCTTTTTCTAGAATTGTTTGGCACTTGCAATTTGCACGATGGAAAGTTGCTTTATTTTCTTCTTTTTTTCGTGAAAAAGGTTGTTTCGGTAAGCAATGCCGTAAAAGGGTCATGTATTGACTTCGTAAATTTAAGATTTCAAAAGTAAAAATTGATAACGCCTCCAGGAAAATTAAACCCAGATTTAATTTTTGTGATGTTTATGTTTAGCCTTAAATGGCGTTGTAGTATGTCAGTATTTTGAAAATTAGAGATCGATAAAAAACATTTGAAAAAACAGTAATGAAAAGGGACATAAGCTATAGATAGAAGTGAATCAATATATTTTTCAGGCGCTGTTAAACGAAGTAATTTGCTCTCGAAAAAAAAAAAGTGGCTAATCCGATGTGTCCCACAAAAGCATTCAATTCATGATCCGGCCATTTTTAATAATTTCTTTTTGCCCTTTCAATGTTGTTGCTCTTTCGAAAACGCACGAAATCAATTGTATTCCACCCCACTTTTTCACGTTTTTACCCGACAAGATGCCAGGCGAAGCGATAAACATCCTTGCACCCAACCCATAATTTTATTATTTAACACATAAAAATTGTTTCAACACCGCTGTTAAGGGCTTAAACAAATGTTGGGTTTGTGTTAGACAAGTTACGCGGAGAAAGTGCCGTCTGTTGTCATTGTTAGCTGAATATGTGAAAAACCGAAAATATTTTAATTTCCGCACTTCTGTTACGGAATGAATACTCTAGATAAAATTAAATCAAGGAAAGTGTACATAGGTTGAAAATGTGAGGAATAATCCTTTTTCAGGCGCTATTAGAAGAAGCAAAATCCGGCTGGCTAATCCCCTGTGTCCCACCAAAGCATTCAATTTATGATTCGTCTTTTATTATTATTTTTTTGGCACTTCATGCAGTGTTGTTGCCCTTTCGAAAACACTAGAAATCAATTGTACCACTTCATTTTTTCAAGTCTTTACCCGACTAGGTGCTAGGTGAAGAGATAAGCATCTTCACACCCAAGCGATAATTTTATTTAACACATAAAAATTGTTTCAACACATCTGTTAAGGACGTAAGCAAATGCTGGGTTTGTTTTCATTTTTGACAAGTTACGGAGAAAGTGTCTGTTGACATTGTGAGCTGAATATGTGAAAAGCAGAAATTATTTTACTTTTCACACCTCTGTTATGGAATGAACAAGAAACAGAATTAACTGTGTACTGTGTAAGTTGTTTCTACACCTTTGCAGTTGATTTATGAAGTGTCGGTTCGTTGCGTATATTTTGAAAACTATGGATAATGTCTCTTAGCTGAATGTGAAGGGAACAAAATTTTCACAGTAACAGTTGGGGTGTGCCATGTAAGGCTCTGGAGAGAGTATCGATTCTGTTTTTCAACGTTCGGTAGAACCTCTTTCGATGAGTTCGCCGCTTTATTTTGTTCTTCCAAACACTGCAAGCTGCGTTTTTTTGGAAAAAAATGATTATATTTACCTTTACTTCCAGGAAACATTTCATTCGAAACAGCTTGATTTGGCCTTCCATTCAACCGGAGAATCATTTAAGGGGAAAAATATTTCGTATCTAAAGAATTGAGGTATGCATGCCCACCAAACTATGTCACATAATGTGCCAGGAAATCTAAATCGATATTTAAGTAGAAGGTAATTGCTGTTCTTGCCTACTCCGGCCGGATCATCACTCGGGGTCTTTAAATGAATCAGGAGAAAAAGCTGCCTTTGTTATTACATCCGAAAATGGTTAGACTTTCAAGAAATGAGCAGTCGTCTCGGATAAGGACTATAACACAACCCTTTATAGACTCCGTGGGACGTTAAACATCCCATACACTATTCGACAAGAGCAGGGCACGGGGTTGCCGGTGTTGTGGCTGGCCTGAATGTGTCCCTAATAGACTACTTCGACGATACGGTGGCCATTTTGAATTATATTGTTCTAAAGGGATGCCCAGGGGGCAAATACATTAATTTTGCCCCCCTGAGCATCCCATAATATCTTTGTAAACAATAGAAATCAAAATAACCGCCGTATCGTCGAAGTAGTCTATTACGTCGCTAGATCTCGGCCTAGCCATGCAAATAACGATTTTGATTGATTGTGAAAGATTGTGAGAGAACTCACGACCCAAGATCCTCTCCCAAACTCCACACCGTATATGGGTCGGGTTTGTTGGTTCTCTGCTCTACATGCCCTGGGAAATTCCTCTCTCTTTTGCGTTCTCCGTTCGACATAATAACTTTAATAAATTCACTGGCTCAAAAATTCTGACGGGGCAGACTATATGAGATGCGCACGCACATCTTACAATTTGCCTCACAAGGTTCATTGCAAATAGCGTTGCTGGTCGGTTGTAGTGCATTTTATTTAGGGCCACATTGAATTGATTTGCTTCGTTACTGACCGGAAATCTGGAATTTACTTTACACTGTCATTGAAAAGTTAAGGTGTATGAAATAAATAAAGTTGTTCTCTCTTTTACTCAAATGCGAAACAATATGGAAGTCGGTGTCAACTTGAAATTGGGGCTAACGATTTATTTTTCATTTATTTGTCAACTTTTTTCATTTTAGGGGAAGGTTGAAGCAATTTGCGTCCATACTGACCTGAAAACTCGGTTCCTAATTTTTTTATTTAACATTTATAGCGTGAAATGATTTGTTCACGTTTCTTTGTCCCAAGGGACCACTGCATCAGGTGGATGCTGTGGCTTTTTACGTTCATCATGATTTTCGTTGAAGTTTAGTTGCGAAAGACGTTGAAGCCGACAATAAAAGAAACGGGTGAACCTAATTAATGAATTTGCAAAAGTTATAGCGTTGAGGGCTCTTCCTCTCGCAAAAGCGAACCACAATATTATTTGCCGAGTGATCCTTTCCGGCATCGGAAGAAAAGTATCGCTATTCACAAAAATAATCGTTTCTAGGAATATCAGATGTTGCCGTAGCCTCTGGCTCCCTTCTTTCGTTTCTATTGGTTTTAAGGAATCTAGGAAACAAGATGAGATATTACCTACAGATATTAAAGGAGCCTTCTCTGGGGACGATAAACAGTATTTTTTTTTCTTTTCGGGGGTGGTTGGAGTTGCCAAATCTCGAAGGTTCGACGAAAAAAAATGGTGCAGTAGGATTTACTGTTGACAAAAATCAATCAAAATTATCTTTGAATTAAACCTGAATGGAAAGGGATTATAACTTGAGTAAAATTATCTCAAATAACGAGCTAGCTGTGGAAAAAATTTGAAAAAGAAAGGTTTTCCGCGCACCAAAGCGGTACGTCTCTTGCATAAAAACAGCGAAAAATCCATTATCGATAATTCATCAGGTCAGTGCCAAATAGGTTATCATGGAAAAATTCGAAAAGTAAGAAAGTCAAGCCCTAAAAAGATCTTAGATAGAAGCAGGGTTTTCCAGAAAGAGATTGAGGTTTTTGTGGTTGTTTTATCGGATTAAATTAAGCATTTCTATGAGATTTCAATTCAAAACAACTGTCCAGAAGTCATCACACTTTTAAATGAACTATTCAACTTAATGGATCGCACTGCCTTTGGAATAAATTAGTAGTTTTCTGCGTAATGGATCGATAAACTTAAAATTATCAGGAACTTGGATTCGGTTATTCTCGCAGAACCACGGGCAATTCATAACTAACTTAAAAACTTTACTCTGGTATTATTAAGTAAACAAACAGGGTAGTTTGTTTTATTATTATTTTTAACATTTTCAACTGCTTTTTGTGATATGAATTTCAACAGTACTAAAAGAGATTCGCCAAATAACCTTTTCTGTTATTTTGGTTTTACGCTAGAGCAAGGTAATATTGGATCAGAGAATAGAATTTTGGTTCATCGAATTTAAAAACATTTTTTTTGTGTGTCGTTAGCCTTTCGTAATTTTAAAACTACCCTCCATGCACTTACTGAATAAATCAATTCGCAAGTCTGTTGTTATTTCTTTTTTGCACTGTAAAAGATTCTCTTCTCTCTCGATGCGAATCACGTCGGTGGTGTATTTTCTTCATGAGAAAAGATCTGTTCTATCATTTTTCATGCACTACTATGTTGTAAACTATCACGACAGAAAATATCATTTTCCTCCGGTTTCCAAACAGAATGAAAGCATCATAATTGTTACCTTTTTCAACACATATGTTCCAACTTGAACCAAGACTTCTACTGCAGATCAGTCATGTTACCCACTCGTTTGGTTCCGGAGTTCCTTTGTCGTTGGCTTAAATACTAACAGGCTTAAGCCAAGGCTTAAGGTTTTTTTTTTTTAATAATTTAAAAAATAAATTAAGTACAATTTCAGTCTCATCGGCGTAGATGCACGATTCCATTAACATGCAATTAAAAAATTCATTTATTATTCTGATGAATGGGTATTTGCAGCCGTCTGGTGACGAATCTGTTTTTCGCACGAAATGACCTCAACAACCCAAACGAGTAAGCTCATCAGTTGTGCATAATTCTATGTTTTGGGGGACGAACTAAGAGTAACTTGATTTCAGTCTCAATGGGCTTCATCCGAGTTCACTTGAGTGGTTGTCAAAGCAAATCCGAGAGGGAAATGTCTGTAACGATAACCAATTTTCACTCTGGACTGACCCGGAAATCTTTTTTCAAATAGCCATATGGATTTTAAAACATGTAAATTATGATTGATCAAAATGGAAAAAAAAAATTAAACCAGTTTCCTGTATTTAGCCTAAACTGAAAAATCTAACATTTTGAAAATTTTAGCATTTCTTTAAGTTTGAAAACTCTGAGAGTAAAAAAGGAAGAAACGAAAACATGAAACAATGAATGAATGATGAAACTGATAAAGTTCACTATATCTGTAATTCTGCTTGGCGAATATCTCTCTCACTTTTGAACTGAGGAAATACAGAACTTATTT
This sequence comes from Montipora foliosa, assembly GCF_036669935.1. Classification (NCBI taxonomy): domain Eukaryota; kingdom Metazoa; phylum Cnidaria; class Anthozoa; order Scleractinia; family Acroporidae; genus Montipora; species Montipora foliosa. Next base: position 14,605,813 of record NC_090872.1, read on the forward strand.
GGATAACGACTTTCTAATCTGCAGGCCCTAATTTTCTCCATTGTTTGCACGGATTGACGTAAGGTCAATGTAAGGTCCTTAGGATTACATTCAGTTGCCGGGCAACCGTTTTGAATGGCTTCCTTGTGAGACCCAGCTGGAAGCTGGCACAGAATCGTGCAAACAAATTCAGGTGCAAGGTTCAACATAACAAGTTTTCTATTTTGGAAACTTGATACTAAAAGAATCAAACACTTGAGTATCCTCGACAGTAAAGTTCCGCGAATTTTCAAGGGAAAAAAATACACATTCTATGTTAACACGTGGGAAACGAACTTTCCAATGTACAACAATTCATTAAAACATCCTAATTTACACGCTTATTCAGTCGTAAATGTAATGAATTTGATGTTCATTTAGATTTTATTTGAAAGGATTCCCTTTCCATCTGTTGTAAAATGACACCAAGGGCTCAATAGTATTCAGAAAGTGCTGTTCATAAAATTGTGTTTTACGTGCTGTATTCTCTGACTTAGCGCAAACACAGCAAGTTTTACGACAACGAAAATCCATCGTTCAGTCTATAATAATAATAATAGTGATAATAATAATAATAATAATAATAATAATAATAATAATAATAATAATAATAATAATAATAATAACAACAATGATTTGTGACCTTCAGCAGTCTCAAGCTGAAAAGACGGTAACTATATCTAAGAAATGAGAATCACTGCTATGCAATTCCAGGCCAACTTATGATAGTCCATGTTGGTTATTAATTTGAAATAAATAGACGGTAAGTTAAAGGCTGGCACGGGGCGCAACGGCTGTTGGCCGTTAGACTTTTGAGAAATCAGCTCTCAGTATCATTAGGCTAGAATTATGCGACTTCACAAAAAAAAATTGCAAAATTTGGGGTCGTGTGCTTTTTCGGCATAAGCGCGAGCGGGTAAGGCGAGGTCATATTGTTTTGAGAAAACCGAAAAACTCAACCATTGCTTTACATAAAAGAAATGAATTTATGCACTTGTTAACTGTATGTTTGGCCATTTTGAAAAGGAAGCACTAAAAAGACAGGACGTATTGCAAATAAACCTTTGTTGCCCATTTACCCTTCTTGATCGCCTTTTAGTTTGATGGTGGTAGATCCAAGATGGCGGACATATGTGATGATGTCAATTTGTTATCGAGCCTAATCAGAAACCTATGGCCAAATGGAATGGCTAAACAAGTGATTACAGACGTAATTGTTCAATTTTTGTGCTACAGTTTTAATAGTGACGTAGGTCAATTCTGTTTACTGAATGCGGTTTTTCAGTAGATTGAAAAAAAAGGAAAAAGCTTTGTTGGAATGGGTCCATAAAGACGAAGAATAAAGCACTATGCCATCACCGATTAGAAGAGTAAAATTAACGCCTTCTGTTCTTTAAACACGCTATTGTTCTATTTTGTGGTAGTTTTACGCATGCTTCGCTGTGATTGGCCTCGTCGCTTCATTGCCTTATGAGATCGAAAAATGTTCTGTCGAAACTTCACGGGCGCGGTCAACATGACAAGTGATCACATCGTGTGACTTTGATACAAAATTAATGAAGATACCTGATTTTGTGAATGATGAAGTCAGTTTTGAATAAAATTGGACCAGTTTATTGCTTGAATTGTGTGAGAAATCAACAGTTTGTACCCTTACAGGACCGCCATGATGCCAGGTTTGATCCCATTGATTTTTTACAGAATTAACTACCACACTTTTTAAGTTGAATTGAATCTTGATAATCGTGATCCCTTTTATTACCACTCTTTAAATTTGCGATCATTTGTATAGGAAATACGACTTGCGACAGTTTTGAAAGCTCTCAAATTCGAACGAGCCCAAGGCCAGTCCAATATGCGATCTTTTAAGTTATCACGAGTATTAACTGTTTGCAAATTGTACGAAAGATCACGCAATTTTCTCTCTTTTTTATTTTCTTTCTTTTCATTTCTCACTTTTTTCACAACACACTCACTGAACACAATTTCTATATGGATTCTCCATTCTTTTTTTGCATCTTTGTCTACAAACTGCTTTCATCCAGGTTTGACTGCTCTTGTTTTTGTTTTTGTCGTAGTTTTCGCCAGGAGTGGCCATTTTTACCTCTTTTTCTTGTGCGCGTGTGGTTGTTACCATGCATGGGAAGCTAATTGAAACCCTACAGGGAACAATTTGTGATACAACTGTATTGCTCTCGTCCAATCAAAATCGGGGATTATTTTCTTGAGTGAATGACTCTTTTCGTTTGTCTAGTTCTTTGTCCAACTGGACCAGTAGATTAGATGGAGGCCTCTCTTTTGTTTGAGGATTGACAGTGGCAAGCCGCAGGGCGCTAGCTATCTTGTAAGGGTGGACCTATTCTTCGGATCTTTGTGCTTAAAGAAGCAATAAATATCTGTGGTGTTATACTGTTGCTGTAAATCATTCTTTATAACCTTAAATGAAACCAAAAGAAATTCTTGAAATGTAGCACACAGAAAGAGATCCAATAACGTCTTGGAGAGTTATCCAGGCAGAGCATATTTTCAACATGAAATCCAAGAATCTATTTTTGAATTGCGTAAGAACAAGACAAAGAACAGAGTCTAGGTTTTGGCTTGTTTGGGGGGTTGATAGCTGCTTTAAACTAGGTAGAGTGCATATTCAACCTAGGTAAAACGATGATCACCAATGTAAGCTACAATAAGTAAAAACGGATTCAACCTGATTTGACGGACAACATCTACAGGAAATACAACTGCTTCAATTGTCCACTGAAATAAGCGCGAGAATCAATTCTTGCTTTCGTCTATAGCCCGCACTTCAAATGTATATAGATACATTTCTTTGACTACTACTGCTACTACTGGTCTGCTGCTGCTGCTATATACTGCAACGGCTACTGCTACGGCTAACACTACTACTACTACTACTACTACCACTACCACTACCACTACCACTACCACTACCACTACCACTACCACTACCACTACCACTACCACTACCACTACCACTACCACTACCACTACCACTACCACTACCACTACCACTACCACTATCACTGCTGCTGCTGTTACTACTACTTCTGACACCTCACATGGCCCTAAACGCGCTGTTAAAACAGCGCGTTTAGGGCCAAGTGGCAGCCGCTGAAATTTGCGGTTTACTGACAAAATCAAAGAAACTTGTTTGATTTTAGCTGTTTTTACAGATATGATCAACTTGTCAAACGAGAGCAACAAGTTAGAATAAGAACATTTTCATGCTTTTTTTTTTTTTCATGACAAGCTGCAACCTCACGTTTGCCGCATCCGGTATAGTTCCAAAAAGAGCATTTAGTCAGTCTTTTTATTCACACTGTTTTGGAAAGCATCCGTGAATCCATCTGGCTTAAATCGCAAGGTTGTGAACTCTGTGGGAGAACTTTGTTCCATTAGAAATCTGGCCGATCACCACCAATTGAGCGAGTTGTAAAAGTGCAACTATCACTTTTTTGTCATTTGCGCCAAAAGGTGTTCAATATTCTTCAAAATTAAAACTGGGTTTGTCACCAGGTGAGTATATTTAAAAAATATTCGAAAAAATACAAACTAGGTTACACTGGTGGTTTAAAAGATAATATATTACAATAAAAAATGTTCCCAACGTTTCGGTCGCAATCACGGACCTTCTTCAGGGGAAGTGAAAGAAAAACCACACAAAAGCACAGATATAAACAAGACGCTGATTAAAAAATTTTTTGCTGATTTTTGGGCTCATTTTGTTGAAAACTCAAGCACGCCTCCAACAGACCTGTTTATTTTCGTGAACAGAGCACTACCACAAAAATCCTCCCGTATCACGTTTCAACCCAGGTATGCAAATTTGTTAGGATCGAAAATTAAACATGATATTAAAATTAACAAAGACTGGAAATATTCCAGCGAAAACTTTATTGAAACAAACAACATAGTTGCTTTTAGAGGCAAAAACCCTTCCTATTTCAATTGCGTGCGTGCAAACTAGAGACACAA